>NC_137345.1:10460000-10924854 GCF_965287045.1 Carcharhinus amblyrhynchos | reverse complement strand
ACGGCTGCAGGAATTCCTTAGGTCCTAAGCCCAACTATCTGTTTCATCAATGAAATATCCTCCAACACAAGGTTAGAAATGACGTTCCCAATCATGTGCTGCCTAATCAGGAGAGGCTGTGGGTCTAAAGTCAGTGCCAATAGTTGACTAGTAATCCTAGGATATAGCCGCAGGGAAATGGATTCAAATCCCATTACAGCAGCTGGTGGAACTTGAACTCGATTAGTAAATCTGGAAAATGAAGCTGGTGCTTATCTCAATAATGACAACTAACATTGATTGAAGCATGAAGCACGAGTTTGCAGCCAGTTGAGTCGGAGTTCTCCTTAAGAATGTTCTGTGGACCATCACAGATAGTATGTATACATATATTGAATTCAGTTTTTGCAGCACTTACTTGTCAAAGTCATTGGTAGTTAAAATGATGTGAGGTGTGGTAACAGAAGCCTTGGTTTTTCCTATTGTGTTGACAGAAGCCTTGGTACTTCCTGCTGTGCTGGTTGTTGGGCTTACTGTTGAACTTTGTGGTTGGCCTAAAAGAGAGGAATTTGTTGGACATTTTGTTATTAAAAGTACTTTGTTTATATAGTGGACTGGGAGACAGGGAGACTTGGGCAATGGTAGTGAGAGGTGACAAGATGGTCACCGAATGTATTCCTGATGCCACATGTCATTGGCAGTGGCAGCAACCTCAGTAATACAGCCATCTACTTCCAGTTTGGGGGGGTGATGGCCAATGGTATTATCGTGAGACTATTAATCCAGCAATTCAGCTAATATTCTCGGGACCCATGATCGAGTCCCACCATGGCAGATGTAAGAATTTGAGTTCAATAAAAAAAATCTGGAATTATAATCCAATGATGACCATGAACCTTTAGAGGATGAGAAGGGGGATGTAATAACTGGAAATGAGAAGAGAAAACAGCTGAGGCCTTGAACAGATATTTTGTGTTGGTCTTCACAGTGGAAGACACAAATAACATGCCAAAAATTGATGACAGGAAGGCTATGGCAGGTGAGAACCTAGAATCTTTCAATGTCACGAAAGAGGTGGTGTTGGGCAAGTTAATAGGGCTAAAGTTAGACAAGTCTCCTGGTCCTGATGGAATGCATCCCAGGGCACTGAAAGAGATGGCAGGAGAAATAGCAAGAGCACTACTGGTAATTTAGCAAAATTCGCTGGACTCTGGGGTGGTTCCCGCAGGTTGGAAAACAGCAAATGTGATGCCACTGTTTAAAACAGGAGGTAGACAAAAGGCGGGTAACTGTGGATTGGTTAGCTTAACTTGTGTAGCAGGGAAAATGCTTGAATCTATTATTAAAGAAGAAATAGTAAGACATCTGGATATAAATTGTCCCATTGGGAAGGCACAGCATGTGTTCATGAAGAGAAGATCATGTTTGACTAATTTGATGGAATTCTTTGAGAACATTACATGTGCAGTGGACAATGGGGAACCTGTGGATGTGGTATATCTGGATTTCCAGAAAGCATATGACAAGGTGCCGTATCAAAGACTGTTGCATAAGATAAAGGTGCACAGTGTTATGGGTAATGTATTAACATGGATAGAAGATTGATTAACTAACAGAAAGCAAAGAGTGGGGGTAAATGGGTGTTTTTCTGGTTGGTGATCAGTGACTAGTGGTGTGCCTCAGGAATCAGTGTTGGGGTTGCAATTGTTTACGATTTACATGGATGATTCGGAGTTGGGGACCAAATGTAGTGTGTCAAAATTTGCAGATAACACTAAGATGGGTGGCAGAGCAAAGTGTGCAGAGGATGCTGAAAGTCTGCAAAGGGATATAGATAATCTAAGTGAGTGTGCGAGGGTCTAGCAAATGGAATACAATGTTGGTAAATGAGGTCATCTATTTTGGTAGGAATAACAGCAAAATGGACTATTATCTAAATGGTAAAAAATTGCAGCATGCTACTGTGCAGAGGGACCTGGATGTCCTTATGCAGGAACCTCAAGGAGTTGGTTTGCAGGTGCAGCAGGTAATTAAGAAGGCAAATGGAATTTTGTCCTTCATTGCTGGAGGGATGGAGTTTAAAAAGAACAAGGTCATGTTGCAGCTGCGTAAGGTGCTGGTGAGGCCACCCTGGAGTACTGTGTACTGTTTTGGTCTCCTTAATTGAAAAAGGATATACTGGCACTGGAGGGGGTGCAGAGGAGGTTCATTGATTCGGAGTTGAGAGGGTTGGCTTATGAGGAGAGACTGAGTAGATTGGGGCTATACTCATTGGAATTCAGAGGAATGAGGGGAAATCTTATAGAAATATATAAGATTATGAAGGGAATAGATAAGATAGAAGCAAGGAAGTTGTTTCCACTGATGGGGTGAAACTAGAACTAAGGGTCATAGCCTCAAAATAAGGGGAAGCAAATTTAGGACTGAATTGAGGAGAAGCATCTTCAGTGTTGGGACTGCAATTGTTTACGATTTACATAGAGTAGTGTTATTTGCAGATAACACTAAGTTGGGTGGCAGAGGAAAGTGTGAATCTGTGGAATTCCCTGCCCAGTGAAGCATTGAATGTTTTTAAGGCAAGATAGATAAATTTTTGAAAGGTAAAGGAATTAAGGGTTATAGTGAGCGAGCGGGCAAGTGGATCTGAGTCCATGAAAAGATCAACCATTATCTTATTGAATGGGAGGGCAGACTCGAGGGGCCAGATGACCTACTCCTGTTCCTAGTGCTTATGTTCTTATGAAACCATTATCGATTATTGGAAGAACCAATCTGGTTCACCAATGTCCTTAGGAAATCTGCTGTTTTTACCTGGTCTGGTCTGTAATTAGTCTTCGGAGACAGAAGACCCTTCACCAAAATCAGAGCCACAGCAATGTGGTTGACTCTCAAATGCCCTCGTGCAACTAGAGATGGGCAATAAATGCTGGCCAGTAAGTGACGTCCATGGACAACAAATGGATGAAAAATAGATGGCAGGTTTTTAAAGTTTTTTTTGGAATGTGAGTGTCAGGGGCAAGGTCAGTTTTCTGTTGTCCATTCCTAATTTCCCTTGAACTGAATGGTTTACTGGGCCATTTCAGGAAGCAGTTAGGAGTCAATCACATTACTGTGGTTTTGGAGTAAGATGTAAGTGTGGCAGTGAACCAGAAATTCACCAGGATGCTGCCTGGGATGAAATATCTACGTTATGATGAGAGGTTGGATAGGCTTGGGGTTGTTTTCCTTGGAGAAGAGATGACTGAGAGGGAGACTCAATCGAGGTGTACAAGATTATGAGGGACATGGAGAGAATGGATAGGGAGAAGGTGTTCCCCTCAGTTGAAGGATCACTCATGAGCGGCCCAAATTCAAGGTGAGGGGCAGGAGGTTTAGGTGGGATGTGAGATAAAACCACCCGAGGGTGGTGATAGTCTGGAATATGCTGCCTGGGAGGGTGGTAGAAGTGGGTTGCCTCACATCCTTTAAAAAGTATCTGGATTTTGCACATCACAACATTCAGGGCTATGGGCCAAGTGCAGGCAGATGGGATGAGGTGGGAAGTCAGGAATTTCTCACGTGTCGATACAGATTCGATGGGCCAAAGGGCCTCTTCCGCACTGTCTGATTCCATGAACCAGATGGGATTTTGCAACATTTGATGAGAGTTGTCATGGTCACCATTTTATAAGCCAGATTTATTAATTGAATTTAAATTTTGTCAGGTGCTGTGGTTTGATTTGAACCCATATCTCCAGGGCAATATTCTGGGCCACTGGATCGCCAGCTCAGTGAGATTCTAACTCTTTTGTATGAAACAATTTAACTGATTTAAATGAACTGAGGGACAAAGTAAAAGTGTCAGTCCCTTAAAGGGTTAAAGTAAAGTGCTAACCACTGTGTCACTGTACAGCCTTAACTGAAAACAAAACACAAATGTAACTTTAAACATCAAACTAAAATGTAATTAAAGGGTCAATGAGACACTCCAGTCCCCACGGTACCCAATGGGTGTGGAAGGCCTTGATGGTTCCCCGGGTCACTGCATGTTCCCTCTCCAGGGACACCTGACCGTGAATGTATCCGCGGTAAAGCGGCAGGTAGTCAGGTCGGATGACCCCCTTTGTCACTTGCTGCCTGGACCTGTTGTTGGCCAGGCCCAGGAGCAGGTTCATAAGGAGGTCCTCCTTCTTCTCTGCCCTTCCCCGCACCGGGTGTCTGTAGATCAGGAGCGCGGGGCTGAAGTGCAAACAAAACTGTAACAGAAGATTTTTTTAATGACTGAAAAGGAAATGCTGTCTAAAGCAACCTTTATAAGCATGGTCCTCAAGGCCACACAAAGGACAAGCATCTTGGGAATCCATGAACTGATGCAATCTAAGGTTGTGTGGGTCTGCTACATGCGGCACCCTCCACCTCAGGTCCCCAGTGTTAAGGGAGGACTGCTTCATAGAGGGACTTCCACTGGGAACCTCCAGTCTGATTGCAACTCTTTTGTATAAACCAAATCAAACGAATTGAGGGAGAAAGTAAAGAGGGCAGCACCTCAGAGGGATACTGTCTTCAACAAAAACCAAAACACAAATTAAACTTAAAACATTCAACTAAAATGTGATTAAAGGGGTCAATCAGGCACCCCAGTCCCTGCGGTGCCCAACGAGCACGGAAGGCCTCGATGTGTCTGTGGACACTGCATGCTTCCTCTCGAGGGATAACCAGCTGTGGATATAACAGTAGTAGAGGGGCAGACAGTCAGGTCGGAGACCCCCTGATTTGCCTGCTCCAGTGAGATTCCAACTGTGCCACGGCCTCTCTGCAATTAAACCAATTAATTGTCCACAACTCCAATCAGCAATTTCCTGACATTGGAAGCAGCTGCTAACACATTTCAGATTTCTGGATAAACCCTGCTGCTGTCCCAGTTGTTTCACTGGAAGGAGAGGCCTCCTCCATGGCCCGTGGAGATGGCCACCAATCAGTAATGATCCCTTCCATGCTAGGGTGTTCCTGATGGAGTGTGCATTCCCCGGATTACTGAGGCCTGCCCACTAGGTTAAAGAAAATCTTTTCTTTGCTGGTGCCTCAGCGGGGAGTCACTTCCCCTTCCTCCTGGAGCCTCAGCAGTGGCCATGGGAATTGTGACACTGCCAAGGTTAAGCTGATCCGTTGATTGGACAGGTGGGATTTCTGATTTCAAAATGTTTAAATTTAGATAGAATAAATTAAACAGAAATATGTTAGCATCTTACCTTGAGAAACTTTCAAATTAATATAAATCTTTTCATTAAATTTAAATGTTGATTTTACTATCACACAAATGTATTTTCCTTCATCACTCTTCGTTAGATTATCCATGGTTATTGAAAATATCCCTTGTGTTTTGTTATCAGTCAGTGATATTCTTCCTTCTTCTGGTTTTTCAGTAGAAACCACAACGGAACATTTATGCATGTAGGAATAATCACCTTTGCACCATTGTTTAACATTGTCCTTGTATTCCAGATCATACCGACAGTTCACAGTGACTGATCCTCCTAATTGTCCTTGAACCTCCTTGGGTCCAGTTAATTGACATGAACCTATTGGGATATTAATGAGGAAAGGTTATTAATAGCTCGATCTGAATCAAGTAAATAATAATCTAGTAAACACTCCCGTTTCATTGCTCTAACAATCTCCTTTGCAATGATGGATCAAATTACTTTGTTAAGATCAAATTCCTTGTGCTGCTTCATTTCACCAACACACCTTCAAAACACTGCACAAACACAGGCCAGAGTTTTATGTTGCTCGCTATGGATGTGCACTCGGCCACTGAGCCTGAGCACACACCAGTGGGAGAGAGACTGCAGCCTGAGTGAGATTTCAGCCAGAGTGAGGGTATGGGGAATTTGGAGCTGAGTGGGGATTTGGTGCAGAGGGGAAAGAGGTGCTTGTCTTTGGGTGGATCCAAGATATGGACCTGCGAGGGAGACTCGATGGCAAGTGAGAGGCAAAAAGAAATTGAACCGTGTCATCACAGCAAGCAGGTAAGTGTTGGCCCTGACTTCAGGAGTGGACAGAGCGGGATAGAGTCAGACCTGAGACAGTAAGGGATTCTGATTGTGAGTGTTTCAACTGGGGGGAACTGAAAAGTAACTTCAGAGTAAGGCTGTGATTTGGTTAGCTTATCGGGAATCTGCTAAATTTGAATCTGTGTTAAATTGCTGGTTATAAATTGCATTCAGATTGAGATAATAAGCAGAGATATGAAAACAGTTAAAAAATTTCAAAAAACACAAATTCAAAACTAATTAAATAAAATATGGGTGAAGGGTCAGGTGATGTGCTGTTCCTGCATGATGTGGGAGTTGGTGGTTCCCAGTGATCACATCTATAGTAAATGTTGGTTGCTCGAGCAATTCCAAATCAGCGTTGATGAGCTGGATTCTGAGCTTCGGATGCTGTAACACATCAGGGAGGGGGAAGGTTACCTGGGTGCCGTATTTCAGGAGTCAGTCACACCCCTTAGACAAACTAACTTGAATTTAGCCATCGGTCAGGGAGAGAAGAGTGTGGCTGTGAGCGAGGAAGGTAAAGGGATCCAGGAGGTCAGGTTGCAGGAGCCTCAGCCCTTGTCCTTATCCAACAGGTTCCAGATTCTTTCTCCCTGTGTGATGGAAATGGAGACTGCAGGGAGGATGAGCCAACTGAGCGCAACCCTTTGGTGCAGGGAACCATTCAGGTGGGGGGAGAGAAAAGAAATGTAGTTGTAATTGGGGATTGTATAGTAAGGGACATTGACACCATTTTCTGTGACCAGGCTCGAGTGTCCCGAAGGTTATGTTGCCTACCTGGTGCTTGGGTTCGGGATATCTCATCTGAGCTGCAGAGGAACTTGTAGTGAGAGGGTAAAGATCCAGTTGTTGTAGTCCACGAGGGCACAAATGAGATAGAGAGAACAAGGGCAGCGGTTCTGGTAAGGGAGTATGAACAGCTAGAAGCTCAATTCAAAATCAGAACCAAAAAGGTACTAATCTCTGGATTACTACGTGAGCCACAAGCTAATTGGCACAGGCTCCAATTAGCAGGTAAATGCATGGCTTAAAGATTGGTGTGGGGAGGAATGAGTTTGAGTTAATGGGACATTGGCACCAGTATTGGGGAAGAAGGAACCTGTTCCAATGGGACTGAATCATTCAGGGACCAGAGTCCGAGTGAACTGCATAACGAGGGCTGTAAATAGGGCTTTAAACTGAATGGTGGGGGGAGGGTTCACTTGTAGAGGAAATTAGAAAACCCAAATTAAAGGAGGAGGTAAGAGTGCAGGTTAGCGATGTGGCGGATGGCTACAGACAATAAAAGTGAGGGACGGAACGGGTCAAAGTCTTTATACACCAAGGAATTATAAAAGAGTCGGGAAATTTACCAGCAGAACAAATTTAAAAGCTTTGTATCTAAACGCACAAAGCACTTGGAATAAAATTAATGAGTTAATGTTGGAAATAGAAGCAGAAGGGTATGATTTGGTGGCGATTACTGAGACATGGTTACAAGGAGACCAGGTCTGGGAATTAAAGGGCACTCAGCATTTTGGAAAGATAGACTGAAAGGATAAGGAGGTGGAGAAGCTTTTCTGGTGAAGAGAGGGATCAGTGCAGCATGAGAAATGACATGAGCACCGGAGATCAAGATGTGAAATAGTAAAGGGAAGAAGTAAGGTAGGAGTAATCTAAAGGTCCCAGTAGTTCCTCAGTGGGGCACAGTATAAACCAAGAAATACTGGGGGCTTGGAAGCATGGTACGGCAGTAATCATGGATGATTTTAATATGCACATTGTGTTTGAATGTGCTGCCCAGACACTCTTTCCATTGCTATTTATTTTTCGGTGGTCTGCAGTTCCCTGAAGCAACTCCAGACTGGCCATCCCCCTGAGGGAGCGCATTGCAAACATCAGCCCGCACCCTTCCTGTTATCAGCTTCTGTCTTCTTCCTGCCCTCCCTGTCAGGGCTGTGCCTTTACATGTGTGTGTTTCACACTGGCTGACTCTTATTGGCCAACCAATGTGAAATTACGTTGACTGCAGCTGAGAACGTGACTTACGTCCAGGCCCAGTGAGCCCGATGGGCGGACAATTGAGGCCACAGTTTTTGCACCAAATGTCCCCAACAGGCAGCCCTCGGATTATCTGATGTGAGCTTTTCGTGGGACCAGATTCCGCCAAATCAGATCATTCCTTAGAGATCCATAAAATAATGAGGGGCACAGATCAGCTAGGTAGTCAATATCTTTTCCCAAAGGGAGGGGATTCGAAAACTAGAAGGCATAAGTTTAAAGTGAGAGGGGGGAGATACAAAAGGGTCCAGAGGGACAAATTTTTTCACACAGAGGGTGGTGAGTGTCTGGAAGAAGCTGCCAGACGTAGTAGTAGAGGTGAGGACAATTTTGTCTTTCAAAAAACATTTGGATAGTTACATGGGTTAGATGGATATAGCGGGATATGGACCAAACATGGACAACTGGGACTACTTAGTTTAAAAAAAAAGACAAGTTGGGCCGAAGGACCTGCCTCCGTGCTGTAAACCTCTATGACTCTATGACAGGGTGAACACGCATTTGATGTTTCCTCTTTCAGAGAATCTAGAAGTAGGATGTCACTGTTTGAATCTAAAGGGTCACGTTTTAAGACAGATGAGGAGAAATTATTCATGAGTCACTGAAATTTAACATGGCAATAGAGAAAACAATTAATAAGGCAAATGGTATTTTGGCTTTAGTGGCAAGAGGATTTGAGTTTTACAGTAATGATGTCTCAATGCCGAGCCTTGGTGAGGCTGAATCTTGGGTATTTTGTGCAGTCAGAAGAGAAAATGCTGGAAATCCCAGCAGGTCTAGCAGCATCTGTAAGATGAGAAAAGATGTTTCAAGTCCAGATGATCCTTTGTCAAAGCGAAAAGGCAGGGAAAGTGGGAGATATTTATACTGCAGGGTGAGGGAATGAAAGATGAGTCATACCCACAGAAACCAGGGAAAGCAGTTAGTAGTGTCCACAGAGAGATTAAAAGTTATGAATGGCCCAAAGGCAGAGAAGCTGAAATGAAGTTGTTGGGGGGAAGTGGTGGGGAGGAAAATGGATGGGGCAGAGGTCAAAGTTATAAAAAGAGAAGTAGAGGGGGAGAAAGGGGAAGGGAAAAGGGATAAAGTAGGGAGAAAGAGTGGGGGGGGAAGAAAAATTAAGGATGACAATAAAAAAATGTAAAAAATTAAATAAAATAGAATGATAATAAAGGGGCAGAGCAAATCATCTGAAGTTATTGAATTTGATGTTGAGACCGGAATGCTGTAATGTGCCTTTTGAGGCACAAATGTGTTCCAGGTTCTCTATTTTTCTCTGCAAGCTGCACCATGTGGAAGCCCTTGAGAGTTTTCCCTAAGGTCGAGGTGCAACACAACAGAACTTGTTTGAAACAAGTTGAGAAAAAAACCCAGTTGGTTCCTTGCTGTTGATGAGGAGCTGGTGTTTCTGGGAGGACAGAGCTGCGGCGAGGCAGATAGTGTCAGAGTGCAGAGGCAAAGCACAGAAAGAAGCAGAGACTGATTGTTATAGAATGTCATATAGTCCCCACAGCGTAGAAGGAGGCCATCCAGCCCATTGACTCTGCACCGACCATGATCCCACCCAGGCCCTATTCCTGTAAACCCACATACTAACCCTACTAATCCCCCTGACACTAGTGTCAATTTAGCATGGCCAATCAATGTAACCCACACATCTCTGGAACGTGGGATGAAACTGGAACCCCCGGAGGAAACCCATGCAGACAAGGGGAGAATGTGCAAACCCCACACAGACATCAACCCGAGGTCAGAATTGAACCCGGGTCACTGGCCCTCCGAGTGCTACCCACTGTGTCACCAAATAACTTAATTGAATTTTACATTCCACCAGCCCTGACAGTGGGATTTGAGCTCAAGTTCCCAGACCATTAGCCGGATTACTAGCCCAAAACGTTACCCCTACACCACCATCTTCTGAAGATACTGGAGCAGTGGTCGGCTTGCACAATAACAGCCACAGTCTGCAAAACCGTGAGTGCTTCATCTTTAGCTCACTCCAACTGAGTCAGTCGCTGTTTCTGGCCTTCAGGATCTCAGATTGCCAAAAATACTTCTTATGAATATGAAAAATCAATTTAAAAAATTTAATGGACTTACATGATGCAGACAGTAGAATCAAGAGAGCGATTAACTCCATTGTTCTGAGTGTTTCTGGTGGGTGAATTCTCTCTGTCCAGATATTGTACTTCAGCCGTGCTGTCTTTCACTGGGGTAGTTTCGTCAGTTGTGTATGTCATTTCCTTCTTTATATTTCTGTCACATCGACCAGTTCCTCTTTTTCACTGTAGTTGTGGTTGGAGGCCAACTGCAGAATCTGCATCCAGGCTGCTCAATTCCACTGTGTTGTTTTCCAGTCCCGCCGTGCTGGGTCCTG
Organism: Carcharhinus amblyrhynchos; assembly: GCF_965287045.1. Taxonomy (NCBI): domain Eukaryota; kingdom Metazoa; phylum Chordata; class Chondrichthyes; order Carcharhiniformes; family Carcharhinidae; genus Carcharhinus; species Carcharhinus amblyrhynchos. The sequence goes on along the minus strand of NC_137345.1, from coordinate 10,914,423 downwards.
CCCCTGGGGGATGTGAAGGGCCAGGAGAAAGTCCATGGCCATTCAGTAGGACTGGACCAATCCGGTATTCCCGTGCAATCCCATTTGATACTCTCCTGACACATTAACACTTCCACAGGCTTACCCACACGTTGACCAAAACTTCTATTTTCATCAATCACCATGACAACGGAAACTAAGGAGGTTTTTCTCCTTAACAACAAAATAACCGTCTAATCAAAATTGCCCCCGGATCACTGTCCATCACCACCTCATCTCCCAGAAGAAACCCCTCGTGTGGTCTGTGAAGATTGTTTAGAAGGTGAGATAGAAATTTTGATAATATTAAGGTGAGGAAGACAAAGGGGGCAATTTTACCATTTTGATTCCAAGTGCTGAATCCGAGCGAAATTCAGATCCGACTTGTAAACCCCATTCTCAGGCGTTACCCCTCCCCCAACACATGCACGTAGCCTGAAAAAAAGTTGTTAGTGTGAATCGCGCTGTGGGTGGGGCTCATCACGCCCGAAACACTGCTGCTCCAATTGGAGCCTTCAACTGCGAATGCACAGTAAAAAAAAATTGAAAAGCGCCGCATTGCGCCCGGGCCGGTTAATGCCTCCCCCGGCCCCCACAGACATGGCCCCACCCCCACAACATGATGGACCCACTTATCCCCCACTACCCCGCCAGCCAGACCGATCGCGGCTCCCTCTCCCTACCCCCTCACTCACCTCAGGCAGAGTGGCGGTGGACCCCCCCCTCGCCACCTCCCCACAACCCCCTCTCTGGTTCCCCTCCACCGATCTCAAGCAGAGTGGCAGCAAGACTCCCCCTTCTCCCTCACTGATCTCAGGCTGAGAGATCTACCCTCCACCCTGCAGGTATCAGGCAGAGTGAGCCCCCTCCCACCTCCCCAACTCGGACCCTCCCGCACAAGGCCCCCACCTCCTCTGGACACCGATGGCCATGTGACACCTCCCTCCCTCCCTCTCTCTCTCCCCCGCCCCCAGTTACTGAGGCCCTGATCCACCTCCCACCACCCACCTCCCCGTCAGCACACCTTGCCTTCCCCTCAATGCTAACAAGCAAACTGCATGGAACTTGCTGGGTTGCTTTGCCAAACTGCCTGCCAGCTGATCTGCCGTAATCAGGGGCAGCTCCAGTAAAAACTCAAGGATTGGCAGACAGGCCGTGCAGGGAGAAAATGAGCTCCCCGATTGTCTGAGGGTGATCTCGGGAGGCAGCTGGACGCGAGGTGGAGCACCCCCATCCCCCCCCCCCCCCCCCCCCCCACCCCCCTCCCCCACCCCCGGAGATTGCAAACCCAGGCGCTCTGATGGCGATAGAGCCTGGGAGGAAGTCACTGCCTCAGTCAGTGCCAGGTCCAGGTGTGAGCACCTGCCCTTCCTACACTCACTTTGAGGCAGCTTCTCAGAGGCACGAGTTTCGGGTGCGAGAGGCAAGGTGTAAGGGAGACGTACGAGGCATGTTTATTTGCACAGAGAGAGTTGTGGATGCCTGGAACTCACTGCCAAAGGAGATTATGGATGCAGATATGAAAGTGAATTTTAAAGGGGAATCTCTACAGCTATATGAACGGGATGGGAATAGAGGCATATGGCCCCTGGTAGGGTAGGGGCTAGCAAATCAGATGGGAAGCCTGGTCACAGCAAGCTTGGAGGGCCGAAGGACCTGTTAATGAGATATAATTTTGTTGGTGTTTTGTTCTATGTTCAATGGAGGAATGTGAATCATGTGTTTTGCATCCCAGATTCCTCTCCTTCCCTGCACTTAACCTTGTGTCCTGTGTTGCAGGGACAGATCTAAACACCCCCTGGGCCTTCGAACCACACGCCCCCGCTGCAGCTCCTGCCCATCCTGATCAAGACAGTGAGTCCTCGGAGGATTTGGGTGAAGGGACCTCAGAGGGTGGCATCATTTATCCATCAGCTTCCACCTCACAACTCACCGTTCCAGATACTGACGCGTCGGTGGGTCCAATTCGTGTTGAGGCTTCTGGGTCACTCTCTGGTGAGCATGAGACATCTGCTGATGTACATCGGATGGAGGAGGGAACGTCTGAGGCCTCCGGCAAGTGGGGGCCTGCCAGAGGTGAGGACTCAGCTAGCCCCAGGCTACATGTTGGTCCTCCGAGATCACTTCTCCCTCAGCTGCTGGAGACGCAGCGATAGAGCCAGGGAATGCAGGAGGGGCTGACGGCCACACTGGACCGACTGCGAGGCTGGTGGAAGGAGTCCCAAAGCTTTCAGGTGGACCAGTTATTGCCTGTCTTGTGTGCTTCCCAGGCTAACACTGCAAGAGTGGCACCTGCAGTGGAAAGCCTGGGGCAAGGGATCCTCACTCTGGGTGGCAGTGTCCCAGCGATGGCTGAGTTACAGCAGGCCAAAGCTGAGGGACCGAACAGGCTTCTCGAGATTCTGCGGCCCATGGCTGAGAGGTTCAAGAGTTTGCAGGAGACCCAGTGGGACAGCATGGAGGCTCAGTGAGCCCTGGCAGCAATCCTTGAGATCGTGGCCCAGTCTCAGAAGGCGATGGCTGAGGGCTTGCAGACCATGTCCCAGTCTCAGGGAGCACTTGCTGTGGCCATTGAGAGATGGCCCCAGACTCAAGTGGCAATCACAGAGGGGTTGACCACCATGGGTAGGACGCAGGTGGTCCTCCAGGACTCCAGGTGATGCCAGAACTTCTGGAGGTCACTGCAGAAGCCCAACTGTCCCATGGAGTGACCCAGGGGCCAACAGGAACCCCAAAGGAGGAAGAAGGGCTCGAGCCTCTGCCGGGACCTATAAGCCAGGAGACTGTGGCTGTGGCAACAAGTTCTGACTCCCCTCTTTCCTGACACCAGGGCATCTCAGGGGCAATGGGATGAAGAGGATGTCATGAAACATCTGAGATACCTGGAAGGCACTTGGCCCTCAAGGTCCAGGGCCTGCAGAGGACGCCCGCCATGTGTATCACAGGCCACGGGGCGAGGTAGGCTGTTGGCCCCCTCCACCTCCGCTATACATTCTGGGGAGTCACTGAGACGTAGAGGTAGGCCGCGTAAGGTTATGAAGTTGTACTTGCACTGAGATGGCACGGTGAAGGGCTAAACTAGTTAGAAAGAAATGTAAGCACCTGAGAATTTTCTCTTCACAAGCTTTTCTGTCACAGCAGCTTGTCTAAACACTTTAATTGTAAAGAAATGTTTTTTTTCAAACACCCACCTGCGACAGTTTTGTCTCGATTATGATTCCTGCCTCACTGATGATCACCCGATGGGTGCCTCACACTGATGTCAGTTGGGGAGGCCCCTCAATGCTGTGTCACTGAGAAAAGGAAGCCATTGGCTTCACAGACCCCACGAGCGATTCCCTCCTGTTCCCCCATCCCACTCATCCCAGAGCCCCGTCTGAGGGTTTCAGATCTCTTCGCCACTTCACAGACCTGGGCCCAGTTGCCAGCAGCAACCAAAAGAACAGCTAGATCTGTTGGTTGTTTGCAAAAGCCATCTTGTCACTCTGAAGTGGGAGGGAGGTCAGGGAGGTGGTGGTGGTGATGGTGGGATGTGGTGGGAGCGGTGGAGGATGGGAAGGTGGAGAGGAACAAATGTGTAGGTTATGCAACGCTGCTTGCTCTGAGCACATCCACGATCACAGCCCCCCCCATCCCACAATTCCCCCACCCACATGCTCCCCATAATTGCAGCCCCCACCCCTACTCCCCACAGTCACAGCCCCCCCAATTCCCCCAGCCACACGTTCCCCACAGTCACAGCTCCTGCTAAAGTTGAGAGGCTGCAGCAGTGCAGTTTGCAAGGGCTTTGTGCACAGCCTTCAGCTGGAAATGAGCTGAGTGCACTAGGACCCAGCAGCACCACAAGGCCCGCGGTCAATGCTGAGACCGGGGTCCGTGCTGCAAGACAAACATCGGAGACCCTGCAGAGAAACTGCCCCCCCATCCCCCACCGCACACTCGCAGAGCCGCCACTGACCCAAGACAGAAAATGGCCACAACAAAACTGAGCCTCGGACGCCACGCACTTACCTCCTCCTCTGACTGAGGAAGCCCCAGAATCGGTCTTTATATTGAGCACGGCTGTTTTGCACCGTTTTCCGATTGGCGAGCGCTGTGGTAAAGGGGGAAGTGCTGGTAAAGTTGGGCGGGCAGCCCATTAATTCAATTTAATTGCCTGCAAATGCATTTAAATCACTGTCGCCCCCGTTTCGGGCACGATGCTGGACGCGGCCATTTTCGGGCCTTGGTAAAGGAGGAATCAGCGCGGGTGCAGACGTGGATCACGCTGTTCGCCTCAACCCGAATTTACCAAGTCTTTGCACCCAAAAACAGGCACAACGCAGTGGTAAAATTGGATCTAAAGTGTGGTTATGACAGGTGTCGGGGGAAAATACAGTTGGGAACCAAGAGGAATACAGGAATAATTATCCAGGCTGTTGGGTAGATGACAAAGGGCCTTCATCTGGTGGAAAATAAGGCAAGGACCATCAAGGAGGCAACAACTCCAAGGAATCTCATGAAACTGAAACCCTTCCTGGGGGTTAGTGAATTATTACAGACATCATAATCAAGAGAGCAATTAACTCCATTGTACTGAGTGTTTCTGGTGGGTGAATTCTCTCTGTCCAGATATTGTACATTAGCCATGCCATCTTTGCACTGCTGCCTCACAGCGCCAGTAAAACGGGTTCAATTCCCGACTCGGGTCACTGTCTGTGTGGAGATTGCATGTTTTCCCCATGTCTGCGTGGGTTTCCTCCGGGTGCTCTGTTGCCCTCCCACAGTCCAAGATCATCAATAGATCTCCTCGTGACCTCGTTGAGTTTGAGGTCCCTGATTATGTGAGTAGAGGCTCACCCAATAGGGAAGGAGCAGCGGCGGGGGGATATAAAACCAACTGGATCCACTCTGATCGTCAGTGAATAGACTCGGGACCGATCTGCGTTCTGCCGTTGAACGGCACTCGATTACCACTGTAAACACAGGGAGATGGAAAACTGGCCTCGCTCAGATTATTTCAATGATGAAGCATTGGGACTGAGCGCGATTCATCCAAGGATATTGAAGGAAGTGAGAGTGGAAATTGCAGGGACATTGGCCATAATCTTCCAATCTCCTCTAGACTGAGGGGAGGTGCCAGAGGACTGGAGAAATACAAATGTCACTTTCTTCTTCAAAAAGTCTCGTAAGGATAATCCCCAACAATTACAAACCAATCAGTTTAACAACAGTATTGGGCAGGTTTCCTGAATAATTATTCGGTGGACAGAACTAAGCACCATGTGGAATAATGAAGAATACTGAACCAGCAAGCGAACCCGGGTCCCTGGCACTGTGAGGCAGCAGTGCTAACCGCTGTGCCAATGTGGTGCCGTGCTGCCACTTCATGCAAACTAGGAGCTGCTTATTTTGGTGAATCATTTGCGACAATTACAGAAACAAACTGCTCTTTAATATTAACAAAGCTTATTGTCTTCTTTAACAATAAATGAAGTATTTCACACAACCTCTGGGAATTTTATAAGCTATTTCAAAGTATAAAATTGCATCATGTTGAAAAGTAACTTCTCAAAGCAAATATTCTGGACATTCAGCTCAAGTTTAACGAATCCTCTGACCAGCCTTTGAATGAAGCTCGGATCCATTTGGACTGTGGCTGCTGTTTCGACGTAACCCATCACTTGTTAGCCTGGAGAACTGAATAAGGAGTGAATTTTAACAACTGAACTGTAGCAAATGAATGAATTGAAATTTCAATCGTACTTCGCTCTCCAAAAATGCGCAGGTGAGATGGTGGGTGGGGATATTCTAGTCCGAGTGGTGGGATTTGTCTCTCATAACCTCTAACCCTGGTAGCGTTCAAGTCTCCTGGAGCTTTCCATTCGCCATGTGGTGCCAATGGCACTGGGTCACATCTTGAGCGCCAGCCTGCACAATGCACCCATGTCTGATCCAGGAGTAGTGTTGGGGCTCTCTCTTATCCCCCATTTCAGTCTGTATTTGAATGCAGGCATTAATTTTAGATTGTGGTTTACTGTTGGAGCCGTTCTCCCTTTGGTGCTTTTGAACTTCTTGTTCATAGTAATGTCCCTGGTGTGATTGACAGACATTCTGTCTCTTGAAGGGGACCACAGAAGTTAATGGATGACAAAGCCTGAGATTGTTGTGCAAAGTTTCACAATATCGGCGCTTGAAGCGCGACATCAGAAATGGCCCTTGCTGTTCCCACTGATGAAGTATAATGTCACGTTCTGGTATGTGATTAACTTTCAGGCAAGGGTTTAGTGCTTCTGGAATGGACAGGAGTGCCGTATCGGTCCCTCCAGCCAGGGATCAGGGGAGGGATGCAGACTGTTCCCGACACTGGGGCCTGGAGGCTTCAGAGAGTGGGAGGTGGAGTGGGGGAGGAGGGGCCCAGGCCCAGTGCTTTAAACGGATTCATGCTGAGGGGTGGAGCCTAAACACGCCGGCAAAATTGGCTGCACTGAGATTGGGCTGTCCTCTCAAATATAACCTCCACCTTCTCCCCACCACCAAGGTCTCCAGGGCCCCCACCACCAAACAGACATCAGCGGCATCCCCCTCCGTCATTGGCAGCATCTCTCCTATCTCCCCTGATCTTCACGGCATCCCCACCATTCCCCATATTTGCTCCCCCCCCCTCACCAACCACCACAAGTGATGCTCCCCATAGGTCTTATCCCGGCCCATTTTGAGCGTGACATTGATGACATCGCAAGTGAAAATCAGAAATTGTGATTCTGTTGGCGTTTCAGAGAGCACGGGCTCAAGATCGCCCCCCACCCCCCACCTCCCATGGTCTTCCTGTTGCTACAAACCAAATCTATTGGTGCCAAAGAGATTGGGCGATGGGATGGAGCAGAGAGCTTGTGTTGAACTGAAGGTTCCTGTTAATTAGAACTCTTCACTAAACGAATCGGCCAATTAGGCTGATGTCCCGAGAGACATCAGAGTGCAAAGCTAGCCTGGGGTACGTTCAAGGACAGCTTGTTAACAATTTCTCCCCCAAATCTGTCGGCAAAATCTTTGCTGCTTGACTACAACAACTTCCACTGATCGGGCATTTACATAGCGCCATTAACGTCGTAAAAGTTCCCAGAGTTCAGAGAGAATGCCAGCTGAAGACGAGGCCAACATTGATGGGGCTAAGTAATAAACAGCAATAGATTGAAAGTGGGAGATCTTAATAGTAATGAAAATGAACCCCCCCCCCCACCCCCCCACACTGAATCTGTAAGAACTTCAACTGCCAAATATCTCACAGGCTGCTGAAAAACACTTTGTTTTATGAAATCTCCACTTCGAGGTAAACATCAACTTCATCAAAGGTTTGATTTATTATTATCACATGTATTAGTATACAGTGAAAAGTATTGTTTCCTGCACTCTAGACAGACAAAACACTCTGTTCATCGAGAAGGAAACGAAAGAGTGCAGAATGTAGTGTTGTAGTCATTGCTGGGATGTAGAGAAAGATCAACTTAATGCAAGGTAGGTCCATTCAAAAGTCTGATGGCAGCAGGGAAAAAGCTGTTCTGTCCATACACCTTCGAAACTAAAAGCAGCATCCAGCGGCCATTTCTTAAAGGCATACTCACGTTACAATGTACACCACTTGTAGACAATGTATGCTGATCATAGGGAGTTACTGGAAATCACTAACTCAGCCCATAACTTAATGATGTTATTGTGTTCTGCAATTAATCAGTTACCAACGCAACGAACGTTTTGCATCAACGGCCTTCTTTTCGGCAACTTTCAAAGCGCTTGAGGTTTTTAACTGAATGAAATAATTTTGAATATTAGAATTGTGAGACTTAAAGAATGATACCTGGTTCGCTTGTAAAACGTGTGTACCATGCGACTGACACGGTGCAAACAGGCAGAGTAGCAAAGAGCAGCCAGCGGAATATCGCCCAGAAGCCGAGAATCTTCAGCTCACCCTCTCTGATTAAACAAGAAACGACAATTAATCCAGTGGAAAAATGCTTAAACCCCACGTTGAGGATTTCAATCCCATTCATGCATGAATTCATAGCCTCCCTAGGAATTGCACAACGTGATACTGAACGCAGCGGGAATTGTGCAAGAATCAGGTGACTTTCCAACAAGCGCTCATATCGAGGAGGTTTTGAGCTGCCCATAAATACTGGTAAAATCAGACTGGTTTACTGCAAATGAGAGTGAGGAGAGAGTGACTGCCTTTGACATCAAGGCAACATTTGACCGAGTGTGGCATCTAGGAGCCTGAGCAAAACGGGAGCCAGTGGGAATGAGGGGGAAATCCCTCTGTTGGTTGGATTCATATCTGGCACATAGGTGTTGTGGTTGTTGGAGATAAATCATCTCAGCTGAAGGACATCTGTACGGGAGTCCCTCAGGGGAGTGTCTGAAGCCTAACCTTCTTCAGCTGCTTCATCAATGATCTTCCTTCCATCATAAGGTCAGGAGTGGGGATGTTCACTGATGATTGTACAATTTTCAGTGCTATTCGCGACGCCTCAGATACTGAAGCCGTCCATGTCCAAATGCAGCAAGACCTGCACAATATCCAGCTTGGCTAACAAGTGGCAAATAACATTCATGCCACACAAGTGCCAGGCAATCACCATCCCAAAAACTTATGATTGTTGCTTGACATTCGATGACATTACCATTTTTGAATACCCCATTTTCAATATTCGAATGGTTACCATTGATGTGAAACTGACTTCGACAAGCCATATAAATACTGTGGCGACATGAGCAGGTCAGAGGCTGGCAATCCTGCAGCAAATAACTCACTTCCTGACTCCTCAAAGCCTGTCCATCATTGACGAGGTGCAAGTGAGGAGTGTGATGGAATCATCTCCACTTGTCTGGAGGATTGCAGCTCCAAGAACACTCAAGAAGCTTGACACCATGCTGAAGGGTGGGTGAGTAAATTTGCTGATGACCACCAAGATTGGTGGAGCAGCGGATGAGGTGGAGGGCTCTTGTAGGCTGCAAAGAGCCATTGCTAGGATGCAGAGTTGGGAAGATAAATGGCAGATGGAGTTTAACCCTGATTAGCGTGAGGTGATTCATTCGCTGTCTGTGTGGAGTTTGCATGTTCTCCCCGTGTCTCCACGGGCTTCCTCCGGGTGCTCCGGTTTCCTCCCACGGTCCAGAGGTAGTACTACGGGCGAGCACAATTTTGTCTTTTAAAAAGCATTTAGACAGTCAAATGGCTAAATGGGTATGGAGAGATATGGTCCAAATGCAGGCAATTGGGATTTGCTTAGGGAATTAAAACAAAAGGTGGCATGGACAAGTTGGGCTGAAGGGCCTGTTTCCATGCTGTAAACCTCTATGACTCTATGACAAAGTTGAATGCGGATTACAGGGTCAAGGCAGGGTTCTGAGAAATGTGGAGGAACAGAGAGATCTTGGGGTTCATATCTACAGATTTCTGAAGGTTGCCACTCAAGTGGATAGAGCTGTGAAGAAGGCTTATAGTGTGTTAGAATTTGTTAACAGGGGGTTTGAGTTTAAGAGGCGTGGGGTTATGCTGCAACTAAAGTGGATTTTGGTGAGACCACATTTGGAATATTGTGTGCAGTTCTGGTCGCCTCACTATAAGAAGGATGTGGAAGCATTGGAGAGAGTGCAGAGGAGATTTACCAGGATGCTGCCTGGTTTGGAGGGTAGGTCATATGAGGAAAGGTTGAAGGAACTGGGGCTTTTCTCTTTAGAGCGGAGGAGGATGAGAGGAACTTAATAGAGGTTTATAAGGTGATGAGGGGGATATATAGAGTGGACGTGCAGGGACTATTTCCTCGGGTGGATGTAGCTGCTACTCGGGGGCATAGCTGTAAGGTTCATGGTTGGAGTTGGAGGAGGGATGTCAGAGGTAGATTCTTCACTCAGAGAGTGGTTGGGGTGTGAAATGCACTGACTGCCGTAGTGGTGGAGTCGGACACTTTAGGAACTTTCAAGCGGTTATTGGATAGGCACATGGAGCACACCAGAATGATAGGGAGTGGGATAGCTTGATCTTGGGTTTGGACATAGCTCGGCAGAACATCGAGGGCCAGAGGGCCTGTACTGTGCTGTACTGTTCTATGTTCTGCCATCCAGAATAATTCAGCTGGCATAATTACCATCCCTTCCAAAAATGTTTCCTCCCTCCACCCCCGATGAGCAGGCAGCAGTGTGTACCATCTACAAGTCGCTCAGCAAGTTCTTAGGAAAACTCATTGGGCAGCACATTCCAATCTCATGAATTCCACTGTCTAGAAGGATAAGAGCAGTAGATTCACAGGAACAAAAACACCTGGAGGTTGCCCTCCAAGCTGTTCACCTCCCTGACATGGAAGTATATCACTGTACCTTGAAGATCATTGAGTCAAAATCCTGGACCTCCTTCCCTAATAGTACTGTGGGTGTACCTGCACCACATGGACAGAGTGGTTCAAGAAGGTATGTGTATGTTTGTGGCACGGTTGCTTGCATCGCTGCCTCGTAGCACCAGGGACAAGGTTCAATTCCAGCCCATGGATTTGAACTGTCTATCTGGAGTTTGCATATTCTCTCTGTGTCAGCATGGGTTTCCTCTGGGTGCTCTGTTTCTGCCCGCAGTCCAACGATGCGCGGGTTAGATGGATTGGACATGCTAAATTGCCCCTTAGTATCAGGGAGATTATCAGGGTAAATATGTGGGGTTATGGGGACAGGGCCTGGGAGTTTTGTCAGCGCAGACTCGGTAGGCAGAATGGCCTCCTTCTGTACTGGAGGGATTCTATGAATCTAGTATGTACACATATACTGAGTCCATTTTTTTCAGGGCTTACTTGTGAAAGTCATTGATAGGTGAAATGATGAGAGGTGTGGTAACAGAAGCCTTGGTGTTTCCTATTGTGTTGACGAAAGCCTTGGTACTTCCTGCTGCGCTGGTTGTCGGGCTTATTGTTGAAATTTGTGGTTGGCCTAAAAGAGAGGAATTTGTTGAACATTTTGTTGTTAAGAGTACATTGTATATATGGTGGATTGGGAGGCAGGGAGACTTGGGCAATGGTAGTGGGAGGTGACAAGAGGGTCACCCAATGCATCCCTGATGCCACATGTCATTGGCAGTGGCAGCAACTTCAGTAACACAGCCATCTACTTCCAGTTTAGGGGGGAGACGATGGCCAATGGTATTATCACGAGATTATTAATCCAGCAACTCAGCTAACATTCTGGGGACCCATGATCGAATCCCACCACAGCAGATGGCAGAACTTGAATTCAATAAAAAAAATCTGGAATTATAATCCAATGATGACCATGAACCTTTAGAGGATGAGAAGGGGGATGTAATAACTGGAAATCAGAAGAGAAAACAGCTGAGGCATTGAACAGATATTTTGTGTCGGACTTCACGGTGGAAGACACAAATAATATGCCAAAAATTGATGACAGGAAGGCTATGGCAGGTGAGAACCTAGAATCTTTCAATAAGGTGAAAGAGGTAGTGTTGGGCAAGTTAATAGGGCTAAAGTTAGACAAGTCTCCTGGTCCTGATGGAATGTATCCCAGGGCACTGAAAGAGATGGCAGGAGAAATAGCAAGAGCACTACTGGTAATTTAGCAAAATTCGTTGGACTCTGGGGTGGTTCCAGCCGGTTGGAAAACAGCAAATGTGATGCCACTGTTTAAAAAAGGAGGTAGACAAAAGGCGGGTAACTGTGGATTGGTTAGCTTAACTTCTGTAGTAGGGAAAATGCTTGAATCTATTATTAAAGAAGAAATAGTAAGACATCTGGATATAAATTGTCTCATTGGTAAGACACAGCATGTGTTCGTGAAGAGAAGATCATGTTTGACTAATTTGATGGAATTCTTTGAGAACATTACATGTGCAGTGGACAATGGGGAACCTGTGGATGTGGTATATCTGGATTTCCAGAAAGCATTTGACAAGTGCCGCATCAAAGACTGTTGCATAAGATAAAGGTGCACAGTGTTATGGGTAATGTATTAACATGGATAGAAGATTGGTTAACTAACAGAAGGCAAAGAGTGGGGGAAAATGGGTGTTTTTCTGGTTGGTGATCAGTGACTAGTGGTGTGCCTCAGGGATCAGTGTTGGGGTCGCAATTGTTTACGATTTACATGGATGATTCGGAGTTGGGGACCAAGTGTAGTGTGTCAAAATTTGCAGATAACACTAAGATGGGTGGCAGAGCAAAGTGTGCAGAGGATGCTGAAAGTCTGCAAAGGGATATAGATAATCTAAGTGAGTGCACGAGGGCCTAGCAAATGGAATACAATGTTGGTAAATGAGATCATCTATTTTGGTAGGAATAACAGCAAAATGGACTATAATCTAAATGGTAAAAAATTGCAGCATGCTGCTGTGCAGAGGGACCTGGATGTCTTTATGCAGGAATCTCAAGGAGTTGGTTTGCAGGTGCAGCAGGTATATAAAAAGACAAATGGAATTTTGTCCTTCATTGCTAGAGGGATGGAGTTTAAAAAGAACAAGGTCATGTTGCAGCTGCGTAAGGTGCTGGTGAGGCCACCCTGGAGTACTGTGTACAGTTTTGGTCTCCTTACTTGAAAAAGGATATACCGGCACTGGAGGGGGTGCAGAGGAGATTCACTGATTCGGAGTTGAGAGGGTTGGCTTATGAGGAGAGACTGAGTAGATTGGGGCTATACTCATTGGAATTCAGAAGAATGAGGGGAAATCTTATAGAAATATATAAGATTATGAAGGGAATAGATCAGATAGAAGCAGGGAATTTGTTTCCACTGGTGGGTGAAATTAGACTAGGGGGCATAGCTGCAAAATACGAAGAAGCAGATTTAGGACTGAGTTGAGGAGGAATTTCGTCAGTGTTGGGACTGCAATTGTTTACGATTTACATAGATGATTTGGGGTTGGGGACCAAGTTTAGTGTGTCAAAATTTGCAGATAACACTAAGACGGGTGGCAGAGCAAAGTGTGAATCTGTGGAATTCCCTGCCCAGTGAAGCATTGAATGTTTTTAAGGCAAGATAGATAAATTTTTGAAAGGTAAAGGAATTAAGGGTAATAGTGAGCGAGCGGGAATTTGGATCTGAGCCCACGAAAAGATCAGCCATGATCTTATTGAATGGCAGGGCAGACTCGAGGGGCCAGATGACCTACTCCTGCTCCTAGTTCTTATGTTCTTATAAAGAACAAAGAACAACATGGCACGGGAAACAGGCCCTTTGGCCCAATGAGCCCATGCCGCCATTTTAACATTGTGCTTTCCCTCTTCCACCCTTGACCCATGTCTATGCTTATGGCACCCACATTGGAAACCAGACTGAGGGGAGAATAGTTTTGGGACAATTTGTTACAACAATCAGCATAAGAGCACATCTTTGTTCTTATGAAACCATTATCGATTATTGGAAGAACCAATCTGGTTCACCAATGTCCTTAGGAAATCTGCTGTTTTTACCTGGTCTGGTCTGTAATTAGTCTTCGGAGACAGAAGACCCTTCACCAAAATCACAGCCACAGCAATGTGGTTGACTCTCAAATGCCCTCGTGCAACTAGAGATGGGCAATAAATGCTGGCCAGCCAGTGATGTCCATGGACAACAAATGGATAAAAATTAGATGGCAGGTTTTTAAAATTCTTTTTCGGTATGTGAGTGTCAGGGGCAAGGTCAGTTTTCTGTTGTCCATTCCTAATTTCCCTTGAACTGAATGGTTCACTGGGCCATTTCAGGAAGCAGTTAGGAGTCAATCACATTACTGTGGTTTTGGAGTAAGATGTAAGTGTGGCAGTGAACCAGAAATTCACAGGATGCTGCCTGGGATGAAATATCTACGTTATGATGAGAGGTTGGATAGACTTGAGGTTATTTTCCTTGGAGAAGAGAAGACTGAGAAGGAGACCCAATCGAGGTGTACAAGATTATGAGGGACATGGAGAGAATGGATAGGGAGAAGGTGTTCCCCTCAGTTGAAGGGTCACTCATGAGCAGCCCAAATTCAAGGTGAGGGACAGGAGGTTTAGGTGGGATGTGAGATAAAACCACCCGAGGGTGGTGATAGTCTGGAATATGCTGCCTGGGAGGGTGGTAGAAGTGGGTTGCCTCACATCCTTTAAAAAGTATCTGGATTTTGCACATCGCAACATTCAGGGCTATGGGCCAAGTGCAGGCAGATGGGATGAGGTGGGAAGTCAGGTGTTTCTCACTGTCGATACAGATTCGATGGGCCAAAGGGCCTCTTCCGCACTGTCTGATTCCATGAACCAGATGGGATTTTGCAACATTTGATGAGAGTTGTCATGGTCACCATTTTATAATCCAGATTTATTAATTGAATTTAAATTGTATCAGGTGCTGTGGTTTGATTTGAACCCATATCTCCAGGGCAATATTCTGGGCCACTGGATCACCAGCTCAATGAGATTCTAACTCTTTTGTATAAATCAATTTAACTGATTTAAATGAACTGAGGGACAAAGTAAAAGTGTCAGTCCCTTAAAGGGTTAAAGTAAAGTGCTAACCACTGTGTCACTGTACAGCCTTAAGTGAAAACAAAACACAAATGTAACTTAAAACATCAAACTTAAATGTAATTAAAGGGTCAATGAGGCACTCCAGTCCCCACGGTACCCAAGGGACATGGAACGCCTTGATGGTTCCCCGGATCACTGCATACTCCCTCTCCAGGGAGACCGGGCTGTGAATGCAGCCACAGTAAAGCGGCAGGTAGTCAGGCCGGATGACCCTGATGATGTGGGCGGCATGGTAGCACAGTGGGTTAGTACTGCTACTTCACGGCTCCAGGGTCCTGGGTTCAATTCCTGGCTCAGGTCACTGTCTGTGTGGAGTTTGCACATTCTCCCCGTATCTGCATGGGTTTCCTACAGGTACTCCAGTTTCCTCCCACAGTCCAAAGATGTGTGGGTTAGGTTGCTAAGAATATGCCCCTTAGTGTCCAGGGATGCGCAGGTTAGAGGGATTAGTGGGTATAATATGTATGGATATGGGGGTAGGGCCTGGTTGGGATTGTGTTCGGTGCAGACTCAATGGGCCGAAGGACCTCTTTCTGCACTGTCTGATTTCTGTGATTCTATGACCCCCTTTGTCACTTGCTGCCTGGACTTGTTGTGGGCAAGTTTGGCCAGGCCCAGGAGGAGGTTCTCCTCCTTCTTCCCTGCCCCTCCCCTCACTGGGTGCCTGTAGATCAGGAGCATGGGGCTGAAGTGCAAACAAAACTGTAACAAAAGATTTTTTTAATGACTAAATAGGAAATGCAGTCTGAAGCATCCTTTCAATGCATGGTCCTTAAAGCCACACAAAGGACAAGCATCTTGGGAGTCCATGAACTGATGCAGTCTAAGGTTGTGTGGGTCTGCTACATGTGGCACCCTCCACCTCAGGTCACCAGTGTTAAGGGAGGACTGCTTCAGAGAGCGACCTCCACTGGGAACCTCCAGTCTGATTGCAACTCTTTTGTATAAATCATACAATATAGAACATTAGAACATAGAACATTACAGCGCAGTACAGGCCCTTCGGCCCTCAATGTTGCGCCGACCAGTGGAACCAATCTAATGACCCTCTAACCTAAACTGTTCCAATGTTATCCATACGCCTATCCACTGACCATTTGAATGCCCTTAAAGTTGGCGAGTCCACAACTGCTGCAGGCAGGGCATTCCATGCCCTTACTACCCTCTGAGTAAAGAACCTACCTCTGACATCTGTCCTATAACTACCACCCCTTAATTTAAAGCTATGTCCCCTCGTGTTAGCCATCACCATCCGAGGAAAAAGACTCTCAATTAAACCAAATCAAACAAACTGCGGGAGAAAGTAAAGAGGGCAGCATCTTGAGAGGGATACTGCCTTCAACAAAAACCAAAACACAAATTAAACTTAAAACATTCAACTAAAATGTGATTAAAGGGGTCAATCAGGCACCCCAGTCCCTGCGGTGCCCAACGAGCACGGAAAGCCTCGATGTGTCTGTGAACACTGCATGCTTCCTCTCGAGGGATAACCAGCCGTGGATATAACAGTAGTAGAGGGGCAGACAGTCAGGTCGGAGACCCCCTTGTTTGCCTGCTCCAGTGAGATTCCAACTGTGCCACGGCCTCTCTGCAATTAAACCAATTAATTGTCCACAACTCCAATCAGCAATTTTCTGACATTGGAAGCAGCTGCTAACACATTTCAGATTTCTGGATAAACCCTGCTGCTGTCCCAGTTGTTTCACTGGAAGGGGAGGCCTCCTCCATGGCCCGTGGAGATGGCCCCCAATCAGTAATGATCCCTTCCATGCTAGGGTGTTCCTGATGGAGTGTGCATTCCCCGGATTACTGAGGCCTGCCCACTAGGTTAAAAAAAATCTTTTCTTTGCTGGTGCCTCAGCGGGGAGTCACTTCCCCTTCCTCCGGGAGCCTCAGCAGTGGCCATGGGAATTGTGACACTGCCAAGGTTAAGCTGATCCGCTGATTGGACAGGTGGGATTTCTGATTTCAAAATGTTTAAATTTAGATAGAATAAATTAAACAGAAATGTGTTAGCATCTTACCTTGAGAAACTTTCAAATGAATAGGAATCCATTCATTAAATTTGAATGTTGATCTTGCTATCACACACGAATATTTTCCTTCATCACTCTTCTTTAGATTATCCATGGTTATTGAAAATATCCCTTGTGTTTTGTTATCAGTCAGTGATATTCTTCCTTCTTTCGGTTTTTCAGTAGAAACCACAACGGAACATTTATGCACGTAGGAAAAATCACCTTTGCACCATAGTTTAACATTGTCCTTGTATTTCAGATCATACTGACAGTTCACAGTGACTGATCCTCCTAATTGTCCTTGAACCTCCTTGGGTCCAGTTAATTGACATGAACCTATAAGGATATTAATGAGGAAAGGTTATTAATAGCTCGGACTGAATCAAGTAAATAATAACCTACTAGACACTCCCGTTTCATTGCTGTAACAATCTCCTTTGCAATGATGGATCAAATTACTTTGTTAAGATCAAATTCCTTGTGCTGCTTCATTTCACCAACACACGTTCAAAACACTGCACAAACACAGGCCAGAGTTTTATGTTGCTCGCTATGGATGCGCACTCGACCACTGAGCCTGAGCACACACCAGTGGGAGAGAGACTGCAGCCTGAGTGAGATTTCAGCCAGAGTGAGGGTATGGGGAATTTGGAGCTGAGTGGGGATTTGGCGCAGAGGGGAAAGAGGTGCTTGTCTTTGGGTGGATCGAAGACATGGACCTGTGAGGGAGACTCAATGGCAAGTGAGGGGTAAAAAGAAATCGAACCATGTCATAGAGCAAACAGGCAAGAGTGGGGCCTGACTTCAGAAGTGGACAGAATGGGATAGAGTCGGACCTGAGACAGTAAGGGATTCTGATTGTGAGTGTTTCAACTGGGGGGATCTGAAAAGTAACTTCAGAGTAAGGCTGTGATTTGATTAGCTTATCGGGAATCTGCTAAATTTGAATCTGTGTTAAATTGCTGGTTATAAGTTGCATTCAGATTGAGATAATAAGCAGAGATATGAAAACAGTTAAAAAATTTAAAAAAACACAAATTCAAAACTAATTAAATAAAATATGGATGAAGGGTCAGGTGATGTGCTGTTCCTGCATGATGTGGGAGCTGGTGGTTCCCAGTGATCACATCTGTAGTAAATGTTGGTTGCTCGAGCAACTCCAAATCAGCGTTGATGAGCTGGATTCTGAGCTTCGGATGCTGCAACACATCAGGGAGGGGGAAGGTTACCTGGGTGCCGTGTTTCAGGAGTCAGTCACACCCCTTAGACAAACTAACTTGAATTCAGCCACCGGTCAGGGAGAGAAGAGTGTGGCTGTGAGTGAGGAAGGTAAAGGGATCCAGGAGGTCGGGTTGCAGGAGCCTCAGCCCTTGTCCTTATCCAACAGGTCCCAGATTCTTGCTCCCTGTGTGATGGAAATGGGGACTGTAGGGAGGATGAGCCAACTGAGCGCAACACTTTGGTTCAGGGAGCCATTCAGGTGGTGGGAGAGAAAAGAAATGTAGTTGTAATTGGGGATAGTATAGTAAGGGACATTGACACTGTTTTCTGTGACCAGGATCGAGTGTCCCGAAGGTTATGTTGCCTACCTGGTGCTTGGGTTCGGGATATCTCATCTGAGCTGCAGAGGAACTTGTAGTGAGAGGGTAAAGATCCAGTTGTTGTAGTCCATGAGGGCACAAATGAGATAGACAAAACAAGGGCAGCGGTTCTGGTAAGGGAGTATGAACAGCTAGAAGCTCAATTCAAAATCAGAACCAAAAAGGTACTAATCTCTGGATTACTACGTGAGCCACAAGCTTACTGGCACAGGCTCCAATTAGCAGGTAAATGCATGGCTTAAAGATTGGTGTGGGGAGGAATGGGTTTGAGTTAATGGGACATTGGCGCCAGTATTGGGGAAGAAGGAACCTGTTCCACTGGGACTGAATCATTCAGGGACCAGAGTCCGAGTGAACTGCATAACGAGGGCTGTAAATAGGGCTTTAAACTGAATGGTGGGGGGAGGGTTCACTTGTAGAGGAAATTAGAAAACCCAAATTAAAGGAGGATGTAAGAGTGCAGGTTCGCGATGTGGCGGATGGTTACCAGACAATAATAGTGAGGGACGGAACGGGTGAAAGTCTTTATGCAGCAAGGAATTATAAAAGAGTCGGGAAATTTACCAGCAGAACAAATTTAAAAGCTTTGTATCTAAACGCACAAAGCACTTGGAATAAAATTAATGAGTTAATGTTGGAAATAGAAGCAGAAGGGTATGATTTGGTGGCGATTACTGAGACATGGTTACAAGGAGACCAGGTCTGGGAATTGAACATCCAAGGGTACTCAGCATTTTGGAAAGATAGACTGAAAGGAAAAGGAGGTGGAGAAGCTTTTCTGGTGAAGAGAGGGATCAGTGCAGCATGAGAAATGACATAAGCACCGGAGATCAAGATGTGAAATAGTAGAGGGAAGAAGTAAGGTAGGAGTAATCTAAAGGTCCCAGTAGTTCCTCAGCGGGGCACAGTATAAACCAGGAAATACTGGGGGCTTGGAAGCATGGTACGGCAGTAATGATGGATGATTTTAATATGCACATTGTGTTTGAATGTGCTGCCCAGACACTCTTTCCATTGCTATTTATTTTTCGGTGGTCTGCAGTTCCCTGAAGCAACTCCAGACCGGCCATCCCCCTGAGGGAGCGCATTGCAAACATCAGCCCGCACCCTTCCTGTTATCAGCTTCTGTCTTCTTCCTGCCCTCCCTGTCAGGGCTGTGCCTTTACATGTGTGTGTTTCACACTGGCTGACTCTTATTGGCCAACCAATGTGAAATTACGTTGACTGCAGCTGAGAACGTGACTTACGTCCAGGCCCAGTGAGCCCGATGGGCGGACAATTGAGGCCACAGTTTTTGCACCAAATGTCCCCAACAGGCAGCCCTCGGATTATCTGATGTGAGCTTTTCGTGGGACCAGATTCCGCCAAATCAGATCATTCCTTAGAGATCCATAAAATAATGAGGGGCACAGATCAGCTAGGTAGTCAATATCTTTTCCCAAAGGGAGGGGATTCGAAAACTAGAAGGCAGAAGTTTAAAGTGAGAGGGGGGAGATACAAAAGGGTCCAGAGGGACAAATTTTTTCACACAGAGGGTGGTGAGTGTCTGGAAGAAGCTGCCAGACGTAGTAGTAGAGGTGAGGACAATTTTGTCTTTCAAAAAACATTTGGATAGTTACATGGGTTAGATGGATATAGAGGGATATGGACCAAACATGGGCAACTGGGACTACTTAGTTTAAAAAAAAGACAAGTTGGGCCGAAGGACCTGCCTCCGTGCTGTAAACCTCTATGACTCTATGACAGGGTGAACACGCATTTGATGTTTCCTCTTTCAGAGAATCTAGAAGTTGGATGTCACTGTTTGAATCTAAAGGGTCACGTTTTAAGACAGATGAGGAGAAATTATTCGTGAGTCACTGAAATTTAACATGGCAATAGAGAAAACAATTAATAAGGCAAATGGTATTTTGGCTTTAGTGGCAAGAGGATTTGAGTTTTACAGTAATGATGTCTCAATGCAGAGCCTTGGTGAGGCTGAATCTTGGGTATTTTGTGCAGTCAGAAGAGAAAATGCTGGAAATCCCAGCAGGTCTAGCAGCATCTGTAAGATGAGAAAAGATGTTTCAAGTCCAGATGACTCTTTGTCAAAGCGAAAAGGCAGAGAAAGTGGGAGATATTTATACTGCAGGGTGAGGGAATGAAAGATGAGTCATACCCACAGAAACCAGGGAAAGCAGTTAGTAGTGTCCACAGAGAGATTAAAAGTTATGAATGGCCAAAAGGCAGAGAAGCTGAAATGAAGTTGTTGGGGGGAAGTGGTGGGGAGGAAAATGGATGGGGCAGAGGTCAAAGTTATAAAAAGAGAAGTAGAGGGGGAGAAAGGGGAAGGGAAAAGGGATAAAGTAGGGAGAAAGAGTGGGGGGGGAAGAAAAATTAAGGATGACAATAAAAAAAAGTAAAAAATTAAATAAAATAGAATGATAATAAAGGGGCAGAGCAAATCATCTGAAGTTATTGAATTTGATGTTGAGACCGGAATGCTGTAATGTGCCTTTTGAGGCACAAATGTGTTCCAGGTTCTCTATTTTTCTCTGCAAGCTGCACCATGTGGAAGCCCTTGAGAGTTTTCCCTAAGGTCGAGGTGCGACACAACAGAACTTGTTTGAAACAAGTTGAAAAAAAAACCCAGTTGGTTCCTTGCTGTTGATGAGGAGCTGGTGTTTCTGGGAGGACAGATCTGCGGCGAGGCAGATAGTGTCAGAGTGCAGAGGCAAAGCACAGAAAGAAGCAGAGACTGATTGTTATAGAATGTCATATAGTCCCCACAGTGTAGAAGGAGGCCATCCAGCCCATTGACTCTGCACCGACCATGATCCCACCCAAGCCCTATTCCTGTAAACCCACATACTAACCCTACTAATCCCCCTGACACTAGTGTCAATTTAGCATGGCCAATCAATGTAACCCACACATCTCTGGAACGTGGGATGAAACTGGAACCCCCGGAGGAAACCCATGCAGACAGGGGAGAATGTGCAAACCCCACACAGACATCAACCCGAGGTCAGAATTGAACCCGGGTCACTGGCCCTCTGAGTGCTACCCACTGTGTCACCGAATAACTTAATTGAATTTTACATTCCACCAGCCCTGACAGTGGGATTTGAGCTCAAGTTCCCAGACCATTAGCCGGATTACTAGCCCAAAACGTTACCCCTACACCACCATCTTCTGAAGATACTGGAGCAGTGGTCGGCTTGCACAATAACAACCACATTCTGCAAAACCGTGAGTGCTTCATCTTTAGCTCACTCCAACTGAGTCAGTTGCTGTTTCTGGTCTTCAGGATCGCAGATTGCCAAAAATACTTCTTATGAATATGAGAAATCAATTTAAAAAATTTAACGGACTTACTTGATGCAGACATTAGAATCAAGAGAGCGATTAACTCCATTGTTCTGAGTGTTTCTGGTGTGTGAATTCTCTCTGTCCAGATATTGTACTTCAGCCGTGCTGTCTTTCACTGGGGTAGTTTCGTCAGTTGTGTATGTCATTTCCTTCTTTATATTTCTGTCACATCGACCAGTTCCTCTTTTTCACTGTAGTTGTGGTTGGAGGCCAACTGCAGAATCTGCATCCAGGCTGCTCAATTCCACTGTGTTGTTTTCCAGTCCCGCCGTGCTGGGTCCTGCCCCCGGGGGATGTGGAAGAGCAGGAGAAAGTCCATGGCCCTTCAGTAGGACTGGACCATCCCGGTATTCCCGTGCAATCCCATTTGATACTCTCCTGACACATTAACACTTCCACAGGCTTACCCACACGTTGACCAAAACTTCTATTTTCATCAATCACCATGACAACGGAAACTAAGGAGGTTTTTCTCCTTAACAACAAAATAACCGTCTAATCAAAATTGCCCCCGGATCACTGTCCATCACCACCTCATCTCCCAGAAGAAACCCCTCGTGTGGTCTGTGAAGATTGTTTAGAAGGTGAGATAGAAATTTTGATAATATTAAGGTGAGGAAGACAAAGGGGGCAATTTTACCATTTTGATTCCAAGTGCTGAATCCGAGCGAAATTCAGACCCGACTTGTAAACCCCGTTCTCAGGCGTTACCCCTCCCCCAACACATGCACGTAGCCTGAAAAAAAAGTTGTTAGTGTGAATCGCGCTGTGGGTGGGGCTCATCACGCCCAAAACACTGCTGCTCCAATTGGAGCCTTCAACTGCGAATGCACAGTAAAAAAAAATTGAAAAGCGCCGCATTGCGCCCGGGCTGGTTAATGCCTCCCCCTGGCCCCCACAGACATGGCCCCACCCCCACAACATGATGGACCCACTTATCCCCCACTACCCCGCCAGCCAGACCGATCGCGGCCCCCTCTCCCTACCCCCTCACTCACCTCAGGCAGAGTGGCGGTGGACCCCCCCCTCCCCACCTCCCCACAGCCCCCTCTCTGGTTCCCCTCCACCGATCTCAAGCAGAGTGGCAGCAAGACTCCCCCTTCTCCCTCACTGATCTCAGGCTGAGAGATCTACCCTCCACCCTGCAGGTATCAGGCAGAGTGAGTCCCCTCCCACCTCCCCAACTCGGACCCTCCCGCACAAGGCCCCCATCCCCTCCGGACACCGATGGCTGTGTGACACCTCCCTCCCTCTCTCTCTCCCCCGTCCCCAGTTACTGAGACCCTGATCCACCTCCCACCACCCCCCTCCCCGTCAGCACACCTTGCCTTCCCCTCAATGCTAACAAGCACACTGCATGGAACTTGCTGGGTTGCTTTGCCAAACTGCCTGCCACCTGATCTGCCCTAACCAGGGGCAGCTCCAGTAAAAACTCAAGGATTGGCAGACAGGCCGTGCAGGGAGAAAATGAGCTCCCCGATTGTCTGAGGGTGATCTCGGGAGGCAGCTGGACGCGAGGTGGAGCACCCCCATCCCTCCCCCCCCCCCCCCCCCCCACCCCACCCCCGGAGATTGCAAACCCAGGCGCTCTGATGGCGATAGAGCCTGGGAGGAAGTCACTGCCTCAGTCAGTGCCAGGTCCAGGTGTGAGCACCTGCCCTTCCTACACTCACTTTGAGGCAGCTTCTCAGGGGCACGAGTTTCGGGTGCGAGAGGCAAGGTGTAAAGGAGACGTTCGAGGCATGTTTATTTGCACAGAGAGAGTTGTGGATGCCTGGAACTCACTGCCAAAGGAGATAATGGATGCAGATATGAAAGTGAACTTTAAGGGGAATCTCTACAGCTATGTGAACGGGATGGGAATAGAGGCATATAGCCCCTGGAAGGGTAGGGGCTAGCAAATCAGATGGGAAGCCTGGTCACAGCAAGCTTGGAGGGCCGAAGGGCCTGTTGATGAGGTATAATTTTGTTGGTGTTTTGTTCCATGTTCAATGGAGAAATGTGAATCATGTGTTTTGCATCCCGGGTTCCTCTCCTTCCCTGCACTTAACCTTGTGTCCTGTGTTGCAGGGACAGATCTAAACACCCCCTGGGCCTTCGAACCACAGGCCCCCCACTGCAGCCCCTGCCCATCCTGATCAAGACAGTGAGTCCTCGGAGGATTTGGGTGAAGGGACCTCAGAGGGTGGCATCATTTATCCATCAGCTTCCACCTCACAACTCACCGTTCCAGATACTGACGCGTCGGTGGGTCCAATTCGTGCTGAGGCTTCTGGGTCACTCTCTGGTGAGCATGAGACATCTGCTGATGTACATCGGATGGAGGAGGGAACGTCTGAGGCCTCTGGCAAGTGGGGGCCTGCCAGAGGTGAGGACTCAGCTAGCCCCAGGCTACATGTTGGTCCTCCGAGATCACTTCTCCCTCAGCTGCTGGAGACGCAGCGATAGAGCCAGGGAATGCAGGAGGGGCTGACGGCCACACTGGACCGACTGCGAGGCTGCTGGAAGGAGTCCCAAAGCTTTCAGGGGGACCAGTTATTGCCTGTCTTGTGTGCTTCCCAGGCCAACACTGCAAGAGTGGCACCTGCAGTGGAAAGCCTGGGGCAAGGGATCCTCACTCTGGGTGGCAGTGTCCCAGCGATGGCTGAGTTACAGCAGGCCGCAGCTGAGGGACCGAACAGGCTTCTCGAGATTCTGCGGCCCATGGCTGAGAGGTTCAAGAGTTTGCAGGAGACCCAGTGGGACAGCATGGAGGCTCAGTGAGCCCTGGCAGCAATCCTTGAGATCGTGGCCCAGTCTCAGAAGGCCATGGCTGAGGGCTTGCAGAGCGTGTCGCAGTCTCAGGGAGCACTTGCTGTGGCCATTGAGAGATGGCCCCAGACTGAAGTGGCAATCACAGAGGGGTTGACCACCATGGGTAGGACGCAGGTGGTCCTCCAGGACTCCAGGTGATGCCAGAACTTCTGGAGGTCACTGCAGAAGCCCAACTGTCCCATGGAGTGACCCAGGGGCCAACAGGAACCCCAAAGGAGGAGGAAGGGCTCGAGCCTCTGCCGGGACCTATAAGCCAGGAGACTGTGGCTGTGGCAACAAGTTCTGACTCCCCTCTTTCCTGACACCAGGGCATCTCAGGGGCAACGGGATGAAGAGGATGTCATGAAACATCTGAGACACCTGGAAGGCACTTGGCCCTCAAGGTCCAGGGCCTGCAGAGGACGCCCGCCATGTGTATCATAGGCCATGGGGCGAGGTAGGCTGTTGGCCCCCTCCACCTCCGCTATACATTCTGGGGAGTCACTGAGACGTAGAGGTAGGCCGCGTAAGGTTATGAAGTTGTACTTGCACTGAGATGGCACGGTGAAGGGCTAAACTAGTTAGATAGAAATGTAAGCACCTGAGAATTTTCTCTTCACAAGCTTTTCTGTCACAGCAGCTTGTCTAAACACTTTAATTGTAAAGAAATGTTTTTTTTCAAACACCCACCTGCGACAGTTTTGTCTCGATTATGATTCCTGCCTCACTGATGATCACCCGATGGGTGCCTCACACTGATGTCAGTTGGGGAGGCCCCTCAATGCTGTGTCACTGAGAAAAGGAAGCCATTGGTTTCACAGGCCCCACGAGCGATTCCCTCCTGTTCCCCCATCCCAGAGCCCTGTCTGAGGGTTTCAGATCTCTTCGCCACTACACAGACGTGGGCCCAGTTGCCAGTAGCAACCAAAAGAACAGCTAGATCTGTTGGTTGTTTGCAAAAGCCATCTCGTCACTCTGAAGTGGGAGGGAGGTCAGGGAGGTGGTGGTGGTGATGGTGGGATGTGGTGGGAGCGGTGGAGGATGGGAAGGTGGAGAGGAACAAATGTGTAGGTTATGCAACGCTGCTTGCTCTGAGCACATCCACGATCACAGCCCCCCCCATCCCACAATTCCCCCACCCACATGCTCCCCATAATTGCAGCCCCCACCCCTACTCCCCACAGTCACAGCCCCCCCAATTCCCCCAGCCACACGCTCCCCACAGTCACAGCTCCTGCTAAAGTTGAGAGGCTGCAGCAGTGCAGTTTGCAAGGGCTTTGTGCACAGACTTCAGCTGGAAATGAGCTGAGTGCACTAGGACCCAGCAGCACCACAAGACCCGCGGTCAATGCTGAGACCGGGGTCCGTGCTGCAAGACAAACATGGGAGACCCTGCAGAGAAACTGCCCCCCATCCCCCACCGCACACTCGCAGAGCCGCCACTGACCCAAGACAGAAAATGGCCACAACAAAACTGAGCCTCGGACGCCACGCACTTACCTCCTCCTCTGACTGAGGAAGCCCCAGAATCGGTCTTTATATTGAGCATGGCTGTTTTGCACCGTTTCCCGATTGGCGAGCGCTGTGGTAAAGGGGGAAGTGCTGGTAAAGTTGGGCGGGCGGCCCATTAATTCAATTTAATTGCCTGCAAATGCATTTAAATCGCTGTCGCCCCCGTTTTGGGCGCGATGCCGGACGCGGCCATTTTCGGGCCTTGGTAAAGGAGGAATCAGCGCGGGTGCAGACGTGGATCATGCCATTCGCCTCAACCCGAATTTACCAAGTCTTTGCACCCAAAAACAGGCACAACGCAGTGGTAAAATTGGATCCAAAGTGTGCTTATGACAGGTGTCGGGGGAAAATACAGTTGGGAACCAAGAGGAATACAGGAATAATTATCCAGGCTGTTGGATAGATGACAAAGGGCCTTCATCTGGTGGAAAACAAGGCAAGGACCACCAAGGAGGCAACAACTCCAAGGAGTCTCATGAAACTGAAACCCTTCCTGGGGGTTAGTGAATTATTACAGACATCATAATCAAGAGAGCAATTAACTCCATTGTACTGAGTGTTTCTGGTGGGTGAATTCTCTCTGTCCAGATATTGTACATTAGCCATGCCATCTTTGCACTGCTGCATCACAGCGCCAGTAAAACGGGTTCAATTCCCGACTCGGGTCACTGTCTGTGTGGAGATTGCATGTTTTCCCCATGTCTGCGTGGGTTTCCTCCGGGTGCTCTGTTGCCCTCCCACAGTCCAAGATCATCAATAGATCTCCTCGTGACCTCGTTGAGTTTGAGATCCCCGATTATGTGAGTAGAGGCTCGCCCAATAGGGAAGGAGCAGCGGCGGGGGGATATAAAACCAACTGGATCCACTCTGATCGTCAGTGAATAGACTCGGGACCGATCTGCGTTCTGCAGCCGTTGAACGGCACTCGATTACCACTGTAAACACAGGGAGATGGAAAACTGGCCTCGCTCAGATTATTTCCATGATGAAGCATTGGGACTGAGCGCGATTCATCCAAGGATATTGAAGGAGGTGAGAGTGGAAATTGCAGGGACATTGGCCATAATCTTCCAATCTCCTCTAGACTGAGGGGAGGTGCCAGAGGACTGGAGAAATACAAATGTCACTTTCTTCTTCAAAAAGTCTCGTAAGGATAATCCCCAGCAATTACAAACCAATCAGTTTAACAACAGTATTGGGCAGGTTTCCTGAATAATTATTCGGTGGACAGAACTAAGCGCCATGTGGAATAATGAAGAATACTGAACCAGCAAGCGAACCCGGGTCCCTGGCACTGTGAGGCAGCAGTGCTAACCGCTGTGCCAATGTGGTGCCATGCTGCCACTTCATGCAAACTAGGAGCTGCTTATTTTGGTGAATCATTTGCGACAATTACAGAAACAAACTGCTCTTTAATATTAACAAAGCTTATTGTCTTCTTTAATAATAAATGAAGTATTTCACACAATCTCTGGGAATTTTATAAGCTATTTCAAAGTATAAAATTGCATCATGTTGAAAAGTAACTTCTCAAAGCAAATATTCTGGACATTCAGCTCAAGTTTAACGAATCCTCTGACCAGCCTTTGAATGAAGCTCGGATCCATTTGGACTGTGGTTGCTGTTTCGACGTAACCCATCACTTGTTAGCCTGGAGAACTGAATAAGGAGTGAATTTTAACAACTGAACCGTAGCAAATGAATGAATTGAAATTTCAATCGTACTTCGCTCTCCAAAAATGCGCAGGTGAGATGGTGGGTGGGGATATTCTAGCCCGAGTGGTGGGATTTGTCTCTCATAACCTCTAACCCTGGTAGTGTTCAAGTGTCCTGGAGCTTTCTATTCGCCATGTGGTGCCAATGGCACTGGGGCACATCTTGAGCGCCAGCCTGCACACTGCACCCATGTCTGATCCAGGAGTAATGTTGGGGCTCTCTCTTATCCCCCATTTCAGTCTGTATTTGAATGCAGGCATTAATTTTAGATTGTGGTTTACTGTTGGAGCTGTTCTCTCTTTGGTGCTTTTGAACTTCTTGTTCATAGTAATGTCCCTGGTGTGATTGACAGACATTCTGTCTCTTGAAGGGGACCACAGAAGTTAATGGATGACAAAGCCTGAGATTGTTGCGCAAAGTTTCACAATATCGGCGCTTGAAGCGCGACATCAGAAATGGTCCTTGCTGTTCCCATTGATGAAGTATAATGTTACGTTCTGGTATGTGATGAACTTTCAGGCAAGGGTTTAGTGCTGCTGGAATGGACAGGAGTGCCGTATCGGTCCCTCCAGCCAGGGATCAGGGGAGGGATGCAGACTGTTCCTGACACTGGGGCCCGGAGGCTTCAGAGAGTGGGAGGTGGAGTGGGGGAGGAGGGGCCCAGGCCCAGTGCTTTAAACGGATTCATGTTGAGGGGTGGAGCCTAAACACGCCGGCAAAATTGGCTGCACTGAGATTGGGCTGTCTTCTCAAATATAACCTCCACCTTCTCCCCACCACCAAGGTCTCCAGGGCCCCCACCACCAAACAGACATCAGCAGCATCCCCCTCCGTCATTGGCAGCATCTCACCTATCTCCCCTGATCTTCACGGCATCCCCACCATTCCCCATATTTGCTCCCCCCCCCTCACCAACCACCACAAGTGATGCTCCCCATAGGTCCTACCCCGGCCCATTTTGAGCGTGACATTGATGACATCGCCAGTGAAAATCAGAAATTGTGCTTCTGTCGGCGTTTCAGAGAGCACGGGCTCAAGATCGCCCCCCACCCCCCACCTCCCATGGTCTTCCTGTTGCCACAAACCAAATCTATTGGTGCCAAAGAGATTGGGCGATGGGATGGAGCAGAGAGCTTGTGTTGAACTGAAGGTTCCTGTTAATTAGAACTCTTCACTAAACCAATCGGCCAATTAGGCTGATGTCCCGAGAGACATCAGAGTGCAAAGCTAGCCTGGGGTATGTCCAAGGGCAGCTTGTTAACAATTTCTCCCCCAAATCTGTCGGCAAAACCTTTGCTGCTTGACTACAACAACTACCACTGATCGAGCATTTACATAGCGCCATTAACGTAGTAAAACTTCCCAGAGTTCAGAGAGAATGCCAGCTGAAGACGAGGCCAACATTGATGGGGCTAAGTAATAAACAGCAATAGATTGAAAGTGGGAGATCTTAATAGTAATGAAAATGAACCCCCCCCCCACCCCCCCACACCGAATCTGTAAGAACTTCAACTGCCAAAAATCTCACAGGCTGCTGAAAAACACTTTGTTTTATGAAATCTCCACTTCGAGGTAAACATCAACTTCATCAAAGATTTGATTTATTATTATCACATGTATTAGTATACAGTGAAAAGTATTGTTTCCTGCACGCTAGACAGACAAAACACTCTGTTCATCGAGAAGGAAACCAAAGAGTGCAGAATGTAGTGTTGTAGTCATTGTGGGATGTAGAGAAAGATCAACTTAATGCAAGGTAGGTCCATTCAAAAGTCTGATGGCAGCAGGGAAAAAGCTGTTCTGTCCATACACCTTCGAAAGTAAAAGCAGCATCCAGCGGCCATTTCTTAAAGGCATACTCACGTTACAATGTACACCACTTGTAGACAATGTATACTGATCATAGGGAGTTACTGGAAATCACTAATTCAGCCCATAACTTTATGATGTTATTGTGTTCTGCAATTAATCAGTTACCAACGCAACGAACGTTTTGCATCAACGGCCTTCTTTTCGGCAACTTTCAAAGCGCTTGAGCTTTTTAACTGAATGAAATAATTTTGAATATTAGAATTGTGAGACTTAAAGAATGATACCTGGTTCGCTTGTAAAACGTGTGTACCATGCGACTGACACGGTGCAAACAGGCAGAGTAGCAAAGAGCAGCCAGCGGAATATCGCCCAGAAGCCGAGAATCTTCAGCTCACCCTCTCTGATTAAACAAGAAACGACAATTAATCCAGTGGAAAAATGCTTAAACCCCACGTTGAGGATTTCAATCCCATTCATGCATGAATTCATAGCCTCCCTAGGAATTGCACAACGTGATACTGAACGCAGCGGGAATTGTGCAAGAATCAGGTGACTTTCCAACAAGCGCTCATATCGAGGAGGTTTTGAGCTGCCCATAAATACTGGTAAAATCAGACTGGTTTACTGCAAATGAGAGTGAGGAGAGCGTGACTGCCTTTGACATCAAGGCAACATTTGACCGAGTGTGGCATCTAGGAGCCTGAGCAAAACGGGAGCCAGTGGGAATGAGGGGGAAATCCCTCTGTTGGTTGGATTCATATCTGGCACATAGGTGTTGTGGTTGTTGGAGATAAATCATCTCAGCTGAAGGACATCTGTACGGGAGTCCCTCAGGGGAGTGTCTGAAGCCTAACCTTCTTCAGCTGCTTCATCAATGATCTTCCTTCCATCATAAGGTCAGGAGTGGGGATGTTCACTGATGATTGTACAATTTTCAGTGCTATTCGCGACGCCTCAGATACTGAAGCCGTCCATGTCCAAATGCAGCAAGACCTGCACAATATCCAGCTTGGCTAACAAGTGGCAAATAACATTCATGCCACACAAGTGCCAGGCAATCACCATCCCAAAAACTTATGATTGTTGCTTGACATTCGATGACATTACCATTTTTGAATACCCCATTTTCAATATTCGAATGGTTACCATTGATGTGAAACTGACTTCGACAAGCCATATAAATACTGTGGCGACATGAGCAGGTCAGAGGCTGGCAATCCTGCAGCAAATAACTCACTTCCTGACTCCTCAAAGCCTGTCCATCATTGACGAGGTGCAAGTGAGGAGTGTGATGGAATCATCTCCACTTGTCTGGAGGATTGCAGCTCCAAGAACACTCAAGAAGCTTGACACCATGCTGAAGGGTGGGTGAGTA
The DNA here is from genome assembly GCF_965287045.1 of Carcharhinus amblyrhynchos. NCBI lineage: Eukaryota > Metazoa > Chordata > Chondrichthyes > Carcharhiniformes > Carcharhinidae > Carcharhinus > Carcharhinus amblyrhynchos. The sequence continues at coordinate 10,883,714 of NC_137345.1, read as the reverse complement.
AATTTGCTGATGACCACCAAGATTGGTGGAGCAGCGGATGAGGTGGAGGGCTCTTGTAGGCTGCAAAGAGCCATTGCTAGGATGCAGAGTTGGGAAGATAAATGGCAGATGGAGTTTAACCCTGATTAGCGTGAGGTGATTCATTCGCTGTCTGTGTGGAGTTTGCATGTTCTCCCCGTGTCTCCACGGGCTTCCTCCGGGTGCTCCGGTTTCCTCCCACGGTCCAGAGGTAGTACTACGGGCGAGCACAATTTTGTCTTTTAAAAAGCATTTAGACAGTCAAATGGCTAAATGGGTATGGAGAGATATGGTCCAAATGCAGGCAATTGGGATTTGCTTAGGGAATTAAAACAAAAGGTGGCATGGACAAGTTGGGCTGAAGGGCCTGTTTCCATGCTGTAAACCTCTATGACTCTATGACAAAGTTGAATGCGGATTACAGGGTCAAGGCAGGGTTCTGAGAAATGTGGAGGAACAGAGAGATCTTGGGGTTCATATCTACAGATTTCTGAAGGTTGCCACTCAAGTGGATAGAGCTGTGAAGAAGGCTTATAGTGTGTTAGAATTTGTTAACAGGGGGTTTGAGTTTAAGAGGCGTGGGGTTATGCTGCAACTAAAGTGGATTTTGGTGAGACCACATTTGGAATATTGTGTGCAGTTCTGGTCGCCTCACTATAAGAAGGATGTGGAAGCATTGGAGAGAGTGCAGAGGAGATTTACCAGGATGCTGCCTGGTTTGGAGGGTAGGTCATATGAGGAAAGGTTGAAGGAACTGGGGCTTTTCTCTTTAGAGCGGAGGAGGATGAGAGGAACTTAATAGAGGTTTATAAGGTGATGAGGGGGATATATAGAGTGGACGTGCAGGGACTATTTCCTCGGGTGGATGTAGCTGCTACTCGGGGGCATAGCTGTAAGGTTCATGGTTGGAGTTGGAGGAGGGATGTCAGAGGTAGATTCTTCACTCAGAGAGTGGTTGGGGTGTGAAATGCACTGACTGCCGTAGTGGTGGAGTCGGACACTTTAGGAACTTTCAAGCGGTTATTGGATAGGCACATGGAGCACACCAGAATGATAGGGAGTGGGATAGCTTGATCTTGGGTTTGGACATAGCTCGGCAGAACATCGAGGGCCAGAGGGCCTGTACTGTGCTGTACTGTTCTATGTTCTGCCATCCAGAATAATTCAGCTGGCATAATTACCATCCCTTCCAAAAATGTTTCCTCCCTCCACCCCCGATGAGCAGGCAGCAGTGTGTACCATCTACAAGTCGCTCAGCAAGTTCTTAGGAAAACTCATTGGGCAGCACATTCCAATCTCATGAATTCCACTGTCTAGAAGGATAAGAGCAGTAGATTCACAGGAACAAAAACACCTGGAGGTTGCCCTCCAAGCTGTTCACCTCCCTGACATGGAAGTATATCACTGTACCTTGAAGATCATTGAGTCAAAATCCTGGACCTCCTTCCCTAATAGTACTGTGGGTGTACCTGCACCACATGGACAGAGTGGTTCAAGAAGGTATGTGTATGTTTGTGGCACGGTTGCTTGCATCGCTGCCTCGTAGCACCAGGGACAAGGTTCAATTCCAGCCCATGGATTTGAACTGTCTATCTGGAGTTTGCATATTCTCTCTGTGTCAGCATGGGTTTCCTCTGGGTGCTCTGTTTCTGCCCGCAGTCCAACGATGCGCGGGTTAGATGGATTGGACATGCTAAATTGCCCCTTAGTATCAGGGAGATTATCAGGGTAAATATGTGGGGTTATGGGGACAGGGCCTGGGAGTTTTGTCAGCGCAGACTCGGTAGGCAGAATGGCCTCCTTCTGTACTGGAGGGATTCTATGAATCTAGTATGTACACATATACTGAGTCCATTTTTTTCAGGGCTTACTTGTGAAAGTCATTGATAGGTGAAATGATGAGAGGTGTGGTAACAGAAGCCTTGGTGTTTCCTATTGTGTTGACGAAAGCCTTGGTACTTCCTGCTGCGCTGGTTGTCGGGCTTATTGTTGAAATTTGTGGTTGGCCTAAAAGAGAGGAATTTGTTGAACATTTTGTTGTTAAGAGTACATTGTATATATGGTGGATTGGGAGGCAGGGAGACTTGGGCAATGGTAGTGGGAGGTGACAAGAGGGTCACCCAATGCATCCCTGATGCCACATGTCATTGGCAGTGGCAGCAACTTCAGTAACACAGCCATCTACTTCCAGTTTAGGGGGGAGACGATGGCCAATGGTATTATCACGAGATTATTAATCCAGCAACTCAGCTAACATTCTGGGGACCCATGATCGAATCCCACCACAGCAGATGGCAGAACTTGAATTCAATAAAAAAAATCTGGAATTATAATCCAATGATGACCATGAACCTTTAGAGGATGAGAAGGGGGATGTAATAACTGGAAATCAGAAGAGAAAACAGCTGAGGCATTGAACAGATATTTTGTGTCGGACTTCACGGTGGAAGACACAAATAATATGCCAAAAATTGATGACAGGAAGGCTATGGCAGGTGAGAACCTAGAATCTTTCAATAAGGTGAAAGAGGTAGTGTTGGGCAAGTTAATAGGGCTAAAGTTAGACAAGTCTCCTGGTCCTGATGGAATGTATCCCAGGGCACTGAAAGAGATGGCAGGAGAAATAGCAAGAGCACTACTGGTAATTTAGCAAAATTCGTTGGACTCTGGGGTGGTTCCAGCCGGTTGGAAAACAGCAAATGTGATGCCACTGTTTAAAAAAGGAGGTAGACAAAAGGCGGGTAACTGTGGATTGGTTAGCTTAACTTCTGTAGTAGGGAAAATGCTTGAATCTATTATTAAAGAAGAAATAGTAAGACATCTGGATATAAATTGTCTCATTGGTAAGACACAGCATGTGTTCGTGAAGAGAAGATCATGTTTGACTAATTTGATGGAATTCTTTGAGAACATTACATGTGCAGTGGACAATGGGGAACCTGTGGATGTGGTATATCTGGATTTCCAGAAAGCATTTGACAAGTGCCGCATCAAAGACTGTTGCATAAGATAAAGGTGCACAGTGTTATGGGTAATGTATTAACATGGATAGAAGATTGGTTAACTAACAGAAGGCAAAGAGTGGGGGAAAATGGGTGTTTTTCTGGTTGGTGATCAGTGACTAGTGGTGTGCCTCAGGGATCAGTGTTGGGGTCGCAATTGTTTACGATTTACATGGATGATTCGGAGTTGGGGACCAAGTGTAGTGTGTCAAAATTTGCAGATAACACTAAGATGGGTGGCAGAGCAAAGTGTGCAGAGGATGCTGAAAGTCTGCAAAGGGATATAGATAATCTAAGTGAGTGCACGAGGGCCTAGCAAATGGAATACAATGTTGGTAAATGAGATCATCTATTTTGGTAGGAATAACAGCAAAATGGACTATAATCTAAATGGTAAAAAATTGCAGCATGCTGCTGTGCAGAGGGACCTGGATGTCTTTATGCAGGAATCTCAAGGAGTTGGTTTGCAGGTGCAGCAGGTATATAAAAAGACAAATGGAATTTTGTCCTTCATTGCTAGAGGGATGGAGTTTAAAAAGAACAAGGTCATGTTGCAGCTGCGTAAGGTGCTGGTGAGGCCACCCTGGAGTACTGTGTACAGTTTTGGTCTCCTTACTTGAAAAAGGATATACCGGCACTGGAGGGGGTGCAGAGGAGATTCACTGATTCGGAGTTGAGAGGGTTGGCTTATGAGGAGAGACTGAGTAGATTGGGGCTATACTCATTGGAATTCAGAAGAATGAGGGGAAATCTTATAGAAATATATAAGATTATGAAGGGAATAGATCAGATAGAAGCAGGGAATTTGTTTCCACTGGTGGGTGAAATTAGACTAGGGGGCATAGCTGCAAAATACGAAGAAGCAGATTTAGGACTGAGTTGAGGAGGAATTTCGTCAGTGTTGGGACTGCAATTGTTTACGATTTACATAGATGATTTGGGGTTGGGGACCAAGTTTAGTGTGTCAAAATTTGCAGATAACACTAAGACGGGTGGCAGAGCAAAGTGTGAATCTGTGGAATTCCCTGCCCAGTGAAGCATTGAATGTTTTTAAGGCAAGATAGATAAATTTTTGAAAGGTAAAGGAATTAAGGGTAATAGTGAGCGAGCGGGAATTTGGATCTGAGCCCACGAAAAGATCAGCCATGATCTTATTGAATGGCAGGGCAGACTCGAGGGGCCAGATGACCTACTCCTGCTCCTAGTTCTTATGTTCTTATAAAGAACAAAGAACAACATGGCACGGGAAACAGGCCCTTTGGCCCAATGAGCCCATGCCGCCATTTTAACATTGTGCTTTCCCTCTTCCACCCTTGACCCATGTCTATGCTTATGGCACCCACATTGGAAACCAGACTGAGGGGAGAATAGTTTTGGGACAATTTGTTACAACAATCAGCATAAGAGCACATCTTTGTTCTTATGAAACCATTATCGATTATTGGAAGAACCAATCTGGTTCACCAATGTCCTTAGGAAATCTGCTGTTTTTACCTGGTCTGGTCTGTAATTAGTCTTCGGAGACAGAAGACCCTTCACCAAAATCACAGCCACAGCAATGTGGTTGACTCTCAAATGCCCTCGTGCAACTAGAGATGGGCAATAAATGCTGGCCAGCCAGTGATGTCCATGGACAACAAATGGATAAAAATTAGATGGCAGGTTTTTAAAATTCTTTTTCGGTATGTGAGTGTCAGGGGCAAGGTCAGTTTTCTGTTGTCCATTCCTAATTTCCCTTGAACTGAATGGTTCACTGGGCCATTTCAGGAAGCAGTTAGGAGTCAATCACATTACTGTGGTTTTGGAGTAAGATGTAAGTGTGGCAGTGAACCAGAAATTCACAGGATGCTGCCTGGGATGAAATATCTACGTTATGATGAGAGGTTGGATAGACTTGAGGTTATTTTCCTTGGAGAAGAGAAGACTGAGAAGGAGACCCAATCGAGGTGTACAAGATTATGAGGGACATGGAGAGAATGGATAGGGAGAAGGTGTTCCCCTCAGTTGAAGGGTCACTCATGAGCAGCCCAAATTCAAGGTGAGGGACAGGAGGTTTAGGTGGGATGTGAGATAAAACCACCCGAGGGTGGTGATAGTCTGGAATATGCTGCCTGGGAGGGTGGTAGAAGTGGGTTGCCTCACATCCTTTAAAAAGTATCTGGATTTTGCACATCGCAACATTCAGGGCTATGGGCCAAGTGCAGGCAGATGGGATGAGGTGGGAAGTCAGGTGTTTCTCACTGTCGATACAGATTCGATGGGCCAAAGGGCCTCTTCCGCACTGTCTGATTCCATGAACCAGATGGGATTTTGCAACATTTGATGAGAGTTGTCATGGTCACCATTTTATAATCCAGATTTATTAATTGAATTTAAATTGTATCAGGTGCTGTGGTTTGATTTGAACCCATATCTCCAGGGCAATATTCTGGGCCACTGGATCACCAGCTCAATGAGATTCTAACTCTTTTGTATAAATCAATTTAACTGATTTAAATGAACTGAGGGACAAAGTAAAAGTGTCAGTCCCTTAAAGGGTTAAAGTAAAGTGCTAACCACTGTGTCACTGTACAGCCTTAAGTGAAAACAAAACACAAATGTAACTTAAAACATCAAACTTAAATGTAATTAAAGGGTCAATGAGGCACTCCAGTCCCCACGGTACCCAAGGGACATGGAACGCCTTGATGGTTCCCCGGATCACTGCATACTCCCTCTCCAGGGAGACCGGGCTGTGAATGCAGCCACAGTAAAGCGGCAGGTAGTCAGGCCGGATGACCCTGATGATGTGGGCGGCATGGTAGCACAGTGGGTTAGTACTGCTACTTCACGGCTCCAGGGTCCTGGGTTCAATTCCTGGCTCAGGTCACTGTCTGTGTGGAGTTTGCACATTCTCCCCGTATCTGCATGGGTTTCCTACAGGTACTCCAGTTTCCTCCCACAGTCCAAAGATGTGTGGGTTAGGTTGCTAAGAATATGCCCCTTAGTGTCCAGGGATGCGCAGGTTAGAGGGATTAGTGGGTATAATATGTATGGATATGGGGGTAGGGCCTGGTTGGGATTGTGTTCGGTGCAGACTCAATGGGCCGAAGGACCTCTTTCTGCACTGTCTGATTTCTGTGATTCTATGACCCCCTTTGTCACTTGCTGCCTGGACTTGTTGTGGGCAAGTTTGGCCAGGCCCAGGAGGAGGTTCTCCTCCTTCTTCCCTGCCCCTCCCCTCACTGGGTGCCTGTAGATCAGGAGCATGGGGCTGAAGTGCAAACAAAACTGTAACAAAAGATTTTTTTAATGACTAAATAGGAAATGCAGTCTGAAGCATCCTTTCAATGCATGGTCCTTAAAGCCACACAAAGGACAAGCATCTTGGGAGTCCATGAACTGATGCAGTCTAAGGTTGTGTGGGTCTGCTACATGTGGCACCCTCCACCTCAGGTCACCAGTGTTAAGGGAGGACTGCTTCAGAGAGCGACCTCCACTGGGAACCTCCAGTCTGATTGCAACTCTTTTGTATAAATCATACAATATAGAACATTAGAACATAGAACATTACAGCGCAGTACAGGCCCTTCGGCCCTCAATGTTGCGCCGACCAGTGGAACCAATCTAATGACCCTCTAACCTAAACTGTTCCAATGTTATCCATACGCCTATCCACTGACCATTTGAATGCCCTTAAAGTTGGCGAGTCCACAACTGCTGCAGGCAGGGCATTCCATGCCCTTACTACCCTCTGAGTAAAGAACCTACCTCTGACATCTGTCCTATAACTACCACCCCTTAATTTAAAGCTATGTCCCCTCGTGTTAGCCATCACCATCCGAGGAAAAAGACTCTCAATTAAACCAAATCAAACAAACTGCGGGAGAAAGTAAAGAGGGCAGCATCTTGAGAGGGATACTGCCTTCAACAAAAACCAAAACACAAATTAAACTTAAAACATTCAACTAAAATGTGATTAAAGGGGTCAATCAGGCACCCCAGTCCCTGCGGTGCCCAACGAGCACGGAAAGCCTCGATGTGTCTGTGAACACTGCATGCTTCCTCTCGAGGGATAACCAGCCGTGGATATAACAGTAGTAGAGGGGCAGACAGTCAGGTCGGAGACCCCCTTGTTTGCCTGCTCCAGTGAGATTCCAACTGTGCCACGGCCTCTCTGCAATTAAACCAATTAATTGTCCACAACTCCAATCAGCAATTTTCTGACATTGGAAGCAGCTGCTAACACATTTCAGATTTCTGGATAAACCCTGCTGCTGTCCCAGTTGTTTCACTGGAAGGGGAGGCCTCCTCCATGGCCCGTGGAGATGGCCCCCAATCAGTAATGATCCCTTCCATGCTAGGGTGTTCCTGATGGAGTGTGCATTCCCCGGATTACTGAGGCCTGCCCACTAGGTTAAAAAAAATCTTTTCTTTGCTGGTGCCTCAGCGGGGAGTCACTTCCCCTTCCTCCGGGAGCCTCAGCAGTGGCCATGGGAATTGTGACACTGCCAAGGTTAAGCTGATCCGCTGATTGGACAGGTGGGATTTCTGATTTCAAAATGTTTAAATTTAGATAGAATAAATTAAACAGAAATGTGTTAGCATCTTACCTTGAGAAACTTTCAAATGAATAGGAATCCATTCATTAAATTTGAATGTTGATCTTGCTATCACACACGAATATTTTCCTTCATCACTCTTCTTTAGATTATCCATGGTTATTGAAAATATCCCTTGTGTTTTGTTATCAGTCAGTGATATTCTTCCTTCTTTCGGTTTTTCAGTAGAAACCACAACGGAACATTTATGCACGTAGGAAAAATCACCTTTGCACCATAGTTTAACATTGTCCTTGTATTTCAGATCATACTGACAGTTCACAGTGACTGATCCTCCTAATTGTCCTTGAACCTCCTTGGGTCCAGTTAATTGACATGAACCTATAAGGATATTAATGAGGAAAGGTTATTAATAGCTCGGACTGAATCAAGTAAATAATAACCTACTAGACACTCCCGTTTCATTGCTGTAACAATCTCCTTTGCAATGATGGATCAAATTACTTTGTTAAGATCAAATTCCTTGTGCTGCTTCATTTCACCAACACACGTTCAAAACACTGCACAAACACAGGCCAGAGTTTTATGTTGCTCGCTATGGATGCGCACTCGACCACTGAGCCTGAGCACACACCAGTGGGAGAGAGACTGCAGCCTGAGTGAGATTTCAGCCAGAGTGAGGGTATGGGGAATTTGGAGCTGAGTGGGGATTTGGCGCAGAGGGGAAAGAGGTGCTTGTCTTTGGGTGGATCGAAGACATGGACCTGTGAGGGAGACTCAATGGCAAGTGAGGGGTAAAAAGAAATCGAACCATGTCATAGAGCAAACAGGCAAGAGTGGGGCCTGACTTCAGAAGTGGACAGAATGGGATAGAGTCGGACCTGAGACAGTAAGGGATTCTGATTGTGAGTGTTTCAACTGGGGGGATCTGAAAAGTAACTTCAGAGTAAGGCTGTGATTTGATTAGCTTATCGGGAATCTGCTAAATTTGAATCTGTGTTAAATTGCTGGTTATAAGTTGCATTCAGATTGAGATAATAAGCAGAGATATGAAAACAGTTAAAAAATTTAAAAAAACACAAATTCAAAACTAATTAAATAAAATATGGATGAAGGGTCAGGTGATGTGCTGTTCCTGCATGATGTGGGAGCTGGTGGTTCCCAGTGATCACATCTGTAGTAAATGTTGGTTGCTCGAGCAACTCCAAATCAGCGTTGATGAGCTGGATTCTGAGCTTCGGATGCTGCAACACATCAGGGAGGGGGAAGGTTACCTGGGTGCCGTGTTTCAGGAGTCAGTCACACCCCTTAGACAAACTAACTTGAATTCAGCCACCGGTCAGGGAGAGAAGAGTGTGGCTGTGAGTGAGGAAGGTAAAGGGATCCAGGAGGTCGGGTTGCAGGAGCCTCAGCCCTTGTCCTTATCCAACAGGTCCCAGATTCTTGCTCCCTGTGTGATGGAAATGGGGACTGTAGGGAGGATGAGCCAACTGAGCGCAACACTTTGGTTCAGGGAGCCATTCAGGTGGTGGGAGAGAAAAGAAATGTAGTTGTAATTGGGGATAGTATAGTAAGGGACATTGACACTGTTTTCTGTGACCAGGATCGAGTGTCCCGAAGGTTATGTTGCCTACCTGGTGCTTGGGTTCGGGATATCTCATCTGAGCTGCAGAGGAACTTGTAGTGAGAGGGTAAAGATCCAGTTGTTGTAGTCCATGAGGGCACAAATGAGATAGACAAAACAAGGGCAGCGGTTCTGGTAAGGGAGTATGAACAGCTAGAAGCTCAATTCAAAATCAGAACCAAAAAGGTACTAATCTCTGGATTACTACGTGAGCCACAAGCTTACTGGCACAGGCTCCAATTAGCAGGTAAATGCATGGCTTAAAGATTGGTGTGGGGAGGAATGGGTTTGAGTTAATGGGACATTGGCGCCAGTATTGGGGAAGAAGGAACCTGTTCCACTGGGACTGAATCATTCAGGGACCAGAGTCCGAGTGAACTGCATAACGAGGGCTGTAAATAGGGCTTTAAACTGAATGGTGGGGGGAGGGTTCACTTGTAGAGGAAATTAGAAAACCCAAATTAAAGGAGGATGTAAGAGTGCAGGTTCGCGATGTGGCGGATGGTTACCAGACAATAATAGTGAGGGACGGAACGGGTGAAAGTCTTTATGCAGCAAGGAATTATAAAAGAGTCGGGAAATTTACCAGCAGAACAAATTTAAAAGCTTTGTATCTAAACGCACAAAGCACTTGGAATAAAATTAATGAGTTAATGTTGGAAATAGAAGCAGAAGGGTATGATTTGGTGGCGATTACTGAGACATGGTTACAAGGAGACCAGGTCTGGGAATTGAAGGGCACTCAGCATTTTGGAAAGATAGACTGAAAGGATAAGGAGGTGGAGAAGCTTTTCTGGTGAAGAGAGGGATCAGTGCAGCATGAGAAATGACATAAGCACCGGAGATCAAGATGTGAAATAGTAAAGGGAAGAAGTAAGGTAGGAGTAATCTAAAGGTCCCAGTAGTTCCTCAGCGGGGCACAGTATAAACCAGGAAATACTGGGGGCTTGGAAGCATGGTACGGCAGTAATCATGGATGATTTTAATATGCACATTGTGTTTGAATGTGCTGCCCAGACACTCTTTCCATTGCTATTTATTTTTCGGTGGTCTGCAGTTCCCTGAAGCAACTCCAGACCGGCCATCCCCCTGAGGGAGCGCATTGCAAACATCAGCCCGCACCCTTCCTGTTATCAGCTTCTGTCTTCTTCCTGCCCTCCCTGTCAGGGCTGTGCCTTTACATGTGTGTGTTTCACACTGGCTGACTCTTATTGGCCAACCAATGTGAAATTACGTTGACTGCAGCTGAGAACGTGACTTACGTCCAGGCCCAGTGAGCCCGATTGGCGGACAATTGAGGCCACAGTTTTTGCACCAAATGTCCCCAACAGGCAGCCCTCGGATTATCTGATGTGAGCTTTTCGTGGGACCAGATTCCGCCAAATCAGATCATTCCTTAGAGATCCATAAAATAATGAGGGGCACAGATCAGCTAGGTAGTCAATATCTTTTCCCAAAGGGAGGGGATTCGAAAACTAGAAGGCAGAAGTTTAAAGTGAGAGGGGAGAGATACAAAAGGGTCCAGAGGGACAAATTTTTTCACACAGAGGGTGGTGAGTGTCTGGAAGAAGCTGCCAGACGTAGTAGTAGAGGTGAGGACAATTTTGTCTTTCAAAAAACATTTGGATAGTTACATGGGTTAGATGGATATAGAGGGATATGGACCAAACATGGGCAACTGGGACTACTTAGTTTAAAAAAAAGACAAGTTGGGCCGAAGGACCTGCCTCCGTGCTGTAAACCTCTATGACTCTATGACAGGGTGAACACGCATTTGATGTTTCCTCTTTCAGAGAATCTAGAAGTTGGATGTCACTGTTTGAATCTAAAGGGTCACGTTTTAAGACAGATGAGGAGAAATTATTCGTGAGTCACTGAAATTTAACATGGCAATAGAGAAAACAATTAATAAGGCAAATGGTATTTTGGCTTTAGTGGCAAGAGGATTTGAGTTTTACAGTAATGATGTCTCAATGCAGAGCCTTGGTGAGGCTGAATCTTGGGTATTTTGTGCAGTCAGAAGAGAAAATGCTAGAAATCCCAGCAGGTCTAGCAGCATCTGTAAGATGAGAAAAGATGTTTCAAGTCCAGATGACTCTTTGTCAAAGCGAAAAGGCAGAGAAAGTGGGAGATATTTATACTGCAGGGTGAGGGAATGAAAGATGAGTCATACCCACAGAAACCAGGGAAAGCAGTTAGTAGTGTCCACAGAGAGATTAAAAGTTATGAATGGCCAAAAGGCAGAGAAGCTGAAATGAAGTTGTTGGGGGGAAGTGGTGGGGAGGAAAATGGATGGGGCAGAGGCCAAAGTTATAAAAAGAGAAGTAGAGGGGGAGAAAGGGGAAGGGAAAAGGGATAAAGTAGGGAGAAAGAGTGGGGGGGGAAGAAAAATTAAGGATGACAATAAAAAAAAGTAAAAAATTAAATAAAATAGAATGATAATAAAGGGGCAGAGCAAATCATCTGAAGTTATTGAATTTGATGTTGAGACCGGAATGCTGTAATGTGCCTTTTGAGGCACAAATGTGTTCCAGGTTCTCTATTTTTCTCTGCAAGCTGCACCATGTGGAAGCCCTTGAGAGTTTTCCCTAAGGTCGAGGTGCGACACAACAGAACTTGTTTGAAACAAGTTGAAAAAAAAACCCAGTTGGTTCCTTGCTGTTGATGAGGAGCTGGTGGTTCTGGGAGGACAGAGCTGCGGCGAGGCAGATAGTGTCAGAGTGCAGAGGCAAAACACAGAAAGAAGCAGAGACTGATTGTTATAGAATGTCATATAGTCCCCACAGTGTAGAAGGAGGCCATCCAGCCCATTGACTCTGCACCGACCATGATCCCACCCAGGCCCTATTCCTGTAAACCCACATACTAACCCTACTAATCCCCCTGACACTAGTGTCAATTTAGCATGGCCAATCAATGTAACCCACACATCTCTGGAACGTGGGATGAAACTGGAACCCCCGGAGGAAACCCATGCAGACAAGGGGAGAATGTGCAAACCCCACACAGACATCAACCCGAGGTCAGAATTGAACCCGGGTCACTGGCCCTCCGAGTGCTACCCACTGTGTCACCAAATAACTTAATTGAATTTTACATTCCACCAGCCCTGACAGTGGGATTTGAGCTCAAGTTCCCAGACCATTAGCCGGATTACTAGCCCAAAACGTTACCCCTACACCACCATCTTCTGAAGATACTGGAGCAGTGGTCAGCTTGCACAATAACAGCCACAGTCTGCAAAACTGTGAGTGCTTCATCTTTAGCTCACTCCAACTGAGTCAGTCGCTGTTTCTGGCCTTCAGGATCGCAGATTGCCAAAAATACTTCTTATGAATATGAAAAATCAATTTAAAAAATTTAATGGACTTACATGATGCAGACAGTAGAATCAAGAGAGCGATTAACTCCATTGTTCTGAGTGTTTCTGGTGGGTAAATTCTCTCTGTCCAGATATTGTACTTCAGCCGTGTTGTCTTTCACTGGGGTAGTTTCGTCAGTTGTGTATGTCATTTCCTTCTTTATATTTCTGTCACATCGACCAGTTCCTCTTTTTCACTGTAGTTGTGGTTGGAGGCCAACTGCAGAATCTGCATCCAGGCTGCTCAATTCCACTGTGTTGTTTTCCAGTCCTGCCGTGCTGGGTCCTGCCCCTGGGGGATGTGGAAGAGCAGGAGAAAGTCCATGGCCATTCAGTAGGACTGGACCATCCCGGTATTCCCGTGCAATCCCATTTGATACTCTCCTGACACATTAACACTTCCGCAGGCTTACCCACACGTTGACCAAAACTTCTATTTTCATCAATCACCATGACAACGGAAACTAAGGAGGTTTTTCTCCTTAACAACAAAATAACCGTCTAATCAAAATTGCCCCCGGATCACTGTCCATCACCACCTCATCTCCCAGAAGAAACCCCTCGTGTGGTCTGTGAAGATTGTTTAGAAGGTGAGATAGAAATTTTGATAATATTAAGGTGAGGAAGACAAAGGGGGCAATTTTACCATTTTGATTCCAAGTGCTGAATCCGAGCGAAATTCAGATCCGACTTGCAAACCCCGTTCTCAGGCGTTACCCCTCCCCCAACACATGCACGTAGCCTGAAAAAAAAGTTGTTAGTGTGAATCGCGCTGTGGGTGGGGCTCATCACGCCCGAAACACTGCTGCTCCAATTGGAGCCTTCAACTGTGAATGCACAGTAAAAAAAAATTGAAAAGCGCCGCATTGCGCCCGGGCCAGTTAATGCCTCCCCCTGACCCCCACAGACATGGCCCCACCCCCACAACATGATGGACCCACTTATCCCCCACTACCCCGCCAGCCAGACCGATCGCGGCTCCCTCTCCCTACCCCCTCACTCACCTCAGGCAGAGTGGCGGTGGACCCCCCCTCGCCACCTCCCCACAACCCCCTCTCTGGTTCCCCTCCACCGATCTCAAGCAGAGTGGCAGCAAGACTCCTCCTTCTCCCTCACTGATCTCAGGCTGAGAGATCTACCCTCCACCCTGCAGGTATCAGGCAGAGTGAGCCCCCTCCCACCTCCCCAACTCGGACCCTCCCGCACAAGGCCCCCACCTCCTCTGGACACCGATGGCCGTGTGACACCTCCCTCCCTCCCTCTCTCTCTCCCCCGCCCCCAGTTACTGAGGCCCTGATCCACCTCCCACCGCCCCCCTCCCCGTCAGCACACCTTGCCTTCCCCTCAATGCTAACAAGCAAACTGCATGGAACTTGCTGGGTTGCTTTGCCAAACTGCCTGCCAGCTGATCTGCCCTAACCAGGGGCAGCTCCAGTAAAAACTGAAGGATGGGCAGACAGGCCCTGCAGGGAGAAAATGAGCTCCCCGATTGTCTGAGGGTGATCTCGGGAGGCAGCTGGGCGCGAGGTGGAGCACCCCCATCCCCCCCCCCCCCCCACCCCACCCCCGGAGATTGCAAACCCAGGCGCTCTGATGACGATAGAGCCTGGGAGGAAGTCACTGCCTCAGTCAGTGCCAGGTCCAGGTGTGAGCACCTGCCCTTCCTACACTCACTTTGAGGCAGCTTCTCAGAGGCACGAGTTTCGGGTGCGAGAGGCAAGGTGTAAGGGAGACGTACGAGGCATGTTTATTTGCACAGAGAGAGTTGTGGATGCCTGGAACTCACTGCCAAAGGAGATTATGGATGCAGATATGAAAGTGAATTTTAAAGGGGAAGCTCTACAGCTATATGAACGGGATGGGAATAGAGGCATATGGCCCCTGGAAGGGTAGGGGCTAGCAAATCAGATGGGAAGCCTGGTCACAGCAAGCTTGGAGGGCCGAAGGGCCTGTTAATGAGATATAATTTTGTTGGTGTTTTGTTCTATGTTCAATGGAGGAATGTGAATCATGTGTTTTGCATCCCAGGTCCCTCTCCTTCCCTGCACTTAACCTTGTGTCCTGTGTTGCAGGGACAGATCTAAACACCCCCTGGGCCTTCGAACCACACGCCCCCGCTGCAGCTCCTGCCCATCCTGATCAAGACAGTGAGTCCTCGGAGGATTTGGGTGAAGGGACCTCAGAGGGTGGCATCATTTATCCATCAGCTTCCACCTCACAACTCACCGTTCCAGATACTGACGCGTCGGTGGGTCCAATTCGTGCTGAGGCTTCTGGGTCACTCTCTGGTGAGCATGAGACATCTGCTGATGTACATCGGATGGAGGAGGGAACGTCTGAGGCCTCTGGTAAGTGGGGGCCTGCCAGAGATGAGGACTCAGCTAGCCCCAGGCTACATGTTGGTCCTCCGAGATCACTTCTCCCTCAGCTGCTGGAGATGCGGCGACAGAGCCAGGGAATGCAGGAGGGGCTGACGGCCACACTGGACCGACTGCGAGGCTGCTGGAAGGAGTCCCAAAGCTTTCAGGTGGACCAGTTATTGCCTGTCTTGTGTGCTTCCCAGGCCAACACTGCAAGAGTGGCACCTGCAGTGGAAAGCCTGGGGCAAGGGATCCTCACTCTGGGTGGCAGTGTCCCAGCGATGGCTGAGTTACAGCAGGCCAAAGCTGAGGGACCGAACAGGCTTCTCGAGATTCTGCGGCCCATGGCTGAGAGGTTCAAGAGTTTGCAGGAGACCCAGTGGGACAGCATGGAGGCTCAGTGAGCCCTGGCAGCAATCCTTGAGATCGTGGCCCAGTCTCAGAAGGCCATGGCTGAGGGCTTGCAGAGCATGTCCCAGTCTCAGGGAGCACTTGCTGTGGCCATTGAGAGATGGCCCCAGACTCAAGTGGCAATCACAGAGGGGTTGACCACCATGGGTAGGACGCAGGTGGTCCTCCAGGACTCCAGGTGATGCCAGAACTTCTGGAGGTCACTGCAGAAGCCCAACTGTCCCATGGAGTGACCCAGGGGCCAACAGGAACCCCAAAGGAGGAGGAAGGGCTCGAGCCTATGCCGGGACCTATAAGCCAGGAGACTGTGGCTGTGGCAACAAGTTCTGACTCCCCTCTTTCCTGACACCAGGGCATCTCCGGGGCAACGGGATGGAGAGGATGTCATGAAACATCTGAGACACCTGGAAGGCAGCTGGGCCCTCAAGGTCCAGGGCCTGCAGAAGATGCCCGCCATGTGTATCACAGGCCACGGGGCGAGGTAGGCTGTTGGCCCCCTCCACCTCCGCTATACATTCTGGGGAGTCACTGAAACGTAGAGGTAGGCCGCGTAAAGTTATGAAGTTGTACTTGCACTGAGATGGCACGGGGAAGGGCTAAACTAGTTAGAAAGAAATGTAAGCCCCTGAGAATTTTCTCTTCACAAGCTTTTCTGTCACAGCAGCTTGTCTAAACACTTTAATTGTAAAGAAATGTTTTTTTTTCAAACACCCACCTGTGACAGTTTTGTCTCGATTATGATTCCTGCCTCATTGATGATCACCCGATGGGTGCCTCACACTGATGTCAGTTGGGGAGGCCCCTCAATGCTGTGTCACTGAGAAAAGGAAGCCATTGGTTTCACAGGCCCCACGAGCGATTCCGTCCTGTTCCCCCATCCCAGAGCCCCGTCTGAGGGTTTCAGATCTCTTCGCCACTACACAGATGTGGGCCCAGTTGCCAGCAGCAACCAAAAGAACAGCTAGATCTGTTGGTTGCATTGCAAAAGGCATCTCGTCACTCTGAAGCGGGAGGGAGGTCGGGGAGGTGGTGGTGGTGATGGTGGGATGTGGTGGGAGCGGTGGAGGATGGGAAGGTGGAGAGGAACAAATGTGTAGGTTATGCAACGCTGCTTGCTCCGAGCACATCCACAATCACAGCCCCCCCCATCCCACAATTCCCCCACCCACATGCTCCCCATAATTGAAGCCCCCACCCCTACTCCCCACAATCACAGCCCCCCCAATTCCCCCAGCCACACGCTCCCCACAGTCACAGCTCCTGCTAAAGTTGAGAGGCTGCAGCAGTGCAGTTTGCAAGGGCTTTGTGCACAGCCTTCAGCTGGAAATGAGCTGAGTGCACTAGGACCCAGCAGCACCACAAGACCCGCGGTCAATGCTGAGACCGGGGTCCGTGCTGCAAGACAAACATCGGAGACCCTGCAGAGAATCTGCCCCCCATCCCCCACCGCACACTCGCAGAGCTGCCACTGACCCAAGACAGAAAATGGCCACAACAAAACTGAGCCTCGGACGCCACGCACTTACCTCCTCCTCTGACTGAGGAAGCCCCAGAATCGGTCTTTATATTGAGCACGGCTGTTTTGCACCGTTTCCCGATTGGCGAGCGCTGTGGTAAAGGGGGAAGTGCTGGTAAAGTTGGGTGGGCGGCCCATTAATTCAATTTAATTGCCTGCAAATGCATTTAAATCACTGTCGCCCCCGTTTCGGGCGCGATGCCGGACGCGGCCATTTTCGGGCCTTGGTAAAGGAGGAATCAGCGCGGGTGCAGACGTGGATCACGCTATTCGCCTCAACCCGAATTTACCAAGTCTTTGCACCCAAAAACAGGCACAGCGCAGTGGTAAAATTGGATCCAAAGTGTGCTTATGACAGGTGTCGGGGGAAAATACAGTTGGGAACCAAGAGGAACACAGGAATAATTATCCAGGCTGTTGGGTAGATGACAAAGGGCCTTCATCTGGTGGAAAACAAGGCAAGGACCACCAAGGAGGCAACAACTCCAAGGAATCTCATGAAACTGAAACCCTTCCTGGGGGTTAGTGAATTATTACAGACATCATAATCAAGAGAGCAATTAACTCCATTGTACTGAGTGTTTCTGGTGGGTGAATTCTCTCTGTCCAGATATTGTACATTAGCCATGCCATCTTTGCACTGCTGCCTCACAGCGCCAGTAAAACGGGTTCAATTCCCGACTCGGGTCACTGTCTGTGTGGAGTCTGCATGTTTTCATAAGAAATAGGAGCAGGAGTAGGCCATCCAGCCCTTCGAGCCTGCCCCGCCATTCAATAAGATCATGGCTGATCTGTCGTGGCTCAGTTCCACTTTCCCGCCCTCTCCCCATAACCCTTAATCCCCTCGCTTATCAAAAACCCATCAACCCGCGTCTTAAAAATATTTAGCGAGGCAGCCTCCACCACTTCAACGGGTAGAGAATTCCAGAGATTCACCACCCTTTGAGTGAAGAAGTTCCTCCTCAACTCCGTTCTAAACCGCCCCCCCCCTTTATCTTGAGGCTATGCCCCCTAGTCCTACTATCCTTTCTGAGCGGGAAAAGTCTCTCCACCTCTATCCTATCCATCCCAATCATCATCTTATACGTCTCAATGAGATCTCCCCTCATTCTTCTAAACTCTAACGAGTACAAGCCTAATCTATTCAGCCTCTCCTCATAGGTCAACCCCCTCAACTCCGGAATCAGCCTAGTAAACCTCCTCTGCACTCCCTCCAAGGCCAAAATATCCTTGCGTAAGTACAGCGCCCAAAACTGCACACAGTACTCCAGCTGCGGCCTCACCAATGCCCTATACAGCCGCAGCAAGACCTCCCTACTTTTATATTCAATCCCCCTCGCGATGAAAGCCAGCATCCCATTCGCCTTCCTGACCACCTGCTGCACCTGCAAGCTGGGTTTTTGCGACTCATGCACAAGGACCCCGAGGTCCCTCTGCACCGTTGCCTGCTGCAGCTTTTCACCACGTAAGTAATAATCCTTCCTACCATTATTCCTACCAAAGTGGACCACCTCGCACTTACCAACATTAAATTCCATTTGTCATTTCCTGGCCCATTCGCCCAGCCTATCTAGATCCTTCTGTAGACTCTCCCCACCCTCCGCACAATTTGCCTTTCCACCAATTTTGGTGTCATCAGCAAATTTCGACACCCTACACTCGGTTCCCTCCTCCAGATCATTTTCCCCATGTCTGCGTGGGTTTCCTCCGGGTGCTCTGTTGCCCTCCCACAGTCCAAAATCATCAATAGATCTCCTTGTGACCTCGTTGAGTTTGAGATCCCCGATTATGTGAATAGAGGCTCACCCAATAGGGAAGGAGCAGTGGCGGGGGGATATAAAACCAACTGGATCCACTCTGATCGTCAGTGAATAGACTCGGGACCGAACTGCGTTCTGCAGCCGTTGAACGGCACTCGATTACCACTGTAAACACAGGGAGATGGAAAACTGGCTTCGCTCAGATTATTTCAATGATGAAGCACTGGGACTGAGCGCGATTCATCCAAGGATATTGAAGGAGGTGAGAGTGGAAATTGCAGGGACATTGGCCATAATCTTCCAATCTCCTCTAGACTGAGAGGAGGTGCCAGAGGACTGGAGAAATACAAATGTCACTTTCTTCTTCAAGAAGTCTCGTAAGGATAATCCCCAACAATTACAAACCAATCAGTTTAACATCAGTATTGGGCAGGTTTCCTGAATAATTATTCGGTGGACAGAACTAAGCGCCATGTGGAGTAATGAAGAATACTGAACCAGCAAGCGAACCCGGGTCCCTGGCACTGTGAGGCAGCAGTGCTAACCGCTGTGCCAATGTGGTGCCGTGCTGCCACTTCATGCAAACTAGGAGCTGCTTATTTTGGTGAATCATTTGCGACAATTACAGAAACAAACTGCTCTTTAATATTAACAAAGCTTATTGTCTTCTTTAACAATAAATGAAGTATTTCACACAATCTCTGGGAATTTTATAAGCTATTTCAAAGTATAAAATTGCATCATGTTGAAAAGTAACTTCTCAAAGCAAATATTCTGGACATTCAGCTCAAGTTTAACGAATCCTCTGACCAGCCTTTGAATGAAGCTCGGATCCATTTGGACTGTGGTTGCTGTTTCGACGTAACCCATCACTTGTTAGCCTGGAGAACTGAATAAGGAGTGAATTTTAACAACTGAACCGTAGCAAATGAATGAATTGAAATTTCAATCGTACTTCGCTCTCCAAAAATGCGCAGGTGAGATGGTGGGTGGGGATATTCTAGCCCGAGTGGTGGGATTTGTCTCTCATAACCTCTAACCCTGGTAGTGTTCAAGTGTCCTGGAGCTTTCTATTCGCCATGTGGTGCCAATGGCACTGGGGCACATCTTGAGCGCCAGCCTGCACAATGCACCCATGTCTGATCCAGGAGTAGTGTTGGGGCTCTCTCTTATCCCTCATTTCAGTCTGTATTTGAATGCAGGCATTAATTTTAGATTGTGGTTTACTGTTGGAGCCGTTCTCCCTTTGGTGCTTTTGAACTTCTTGTTCATAGTAATGTCCCTGGTGTGATTGACAGACATTCTGTCTCTTGAAGGGGACCACAGAAGTTAATGGATGACAAAGCCTGAGATCGTTGCGCAATGTTTCACAATATCGGCGCTTGAAGCGCGACATCAGAAATGGCCCTTGCTGTTCCCATTGATGAAGTATAATGTTACGTTCTGGTTTGTGATGAACTTTCAGGCAAGGGTTTAGTGCTGCTGGAATGGACAGGAGTGCCGTATCGGTCCCTCCAGCCAGGGATCAGGGGAGGGATGCAGACTGTTCCTGACACTGGGGCCCGGAGGCTTCAGAGAGTGGGAGGTGGAGTGGGGGAGGAGGGGCCCAGGCCCAGTGCTTTAAACGGATTCATGCTGAGGGGTGGAGCCTAAACACGCCGGCAAAATTGGCTGCACTGAGATTGGGCTGTCCTCTCAAATATAACCTCCACCTTCTCCCCACCACCAAGGTCTCCAGGGCCCCCACCACCAAACAGACATCAGCGGCATCCCCCTCCGTCATTGGCAGCATCTCTCCTATCTCCCCTGATCTTCACGGCATCCCCACCATTCCCCATATTTGCTCCCCGCCCCTCACCAACCACCACAAGTGATGCTCCCCATAGGTCTTATCCCGGCCCATTTTGAGCGTGACATTGATGACATCGCAAGTGAAAATCAGAAATTGTGATTCTGTTGGCGTTTCAGAGAGCACGGGCTCAAGATCGCCCCCCACCCCCCACCTCCCATGGTCTTCCTGTTGCTACAAACCAAATCTATTGGTGCCAAAGAGATTGGGCGATGGGATGGAGCAGAGAGCTTGTGTTGAACTGAAGGTTCCTGTTAATTAGAACTCTTCACTAAACGAATCGGCCAATTAGGCTGATGTCCCGAGAGACATCAGAGTGCAAAGCTAGCCTGGGGTACGTTCAAGGACAGCTTGTTAACAATTTCTCCCCCAAATCTGTCGGCAAAATCTTTGCTGCTTGACTACAACAACTTCCACTGATCGGGCATTTACATAGCGCCATTAACGTAGTAAAAGTTCCCAGAGTTCAGAGAGAATGCCAGCTGAAGACGAGGCCAGCATTGATGGGGCTAAGTAATAAACAGCAATAGAATGAAAGTGGGAGATCTTAATAGTAACGAAAATGAACCCCCCCCCACCCCCCCACACTGAATCTGTAAGAACTTCAACTGCCAAAAATCTCACAGGCTGCTGAAAAACGCTTTGTTTTATGAAATCTCCACTTCGAGGTAAACATCAACTTCATCAAAGATTTGATTTATTATTATCACATGTATTAGTATACAGTGAAAAGTATTGTTTCCTGCACTCTAGACAGACAAAACACTCTGTTCATCGAGAAGGAAACGAAAGAGTGCAGAATGTAGTGTTGTAGTCATTGCTGGGATGTAGAGAAAGATCAACTTAATGCAAGGTAGGTCCATTCAAAAGTCTGATGGCAGCAGGGAAAAAGCTGTTCTGTCCATACACCTTCGAAAGTAAAAGCAGCATCCAGCGGCCATTTCTTAAAGGCATACTCACGTTACAATGTACACCACTTGTAGACAATGTATACTGATCATAGGGAGTTACTGGAAATCACTAATTCAGCCCATAACTTAATGATGTTATTGTGTTCTGCAATTAATCAGTTACCAACGCAACGAACGTTTTGCATCAACTGCCTTCTTTTGGGCAACTTTCAAAGCGCTTGAGCTTTTTAACTGAATGAAATAATTTTGAATATTAGAATTGTGAGATTTAAAGAATGATACCTGGTTCGCTTGTAAAACGTGTGTACCATGTGACTGACACAGTGCAAACAGGCAGAGTAGCAAAGAGCAGCCAGCGGAATATCGCCCAGAAACCGAGAATCTTCAGCTCACCCTCTCTGATTAAACAAGAAACGACAATTAATCCAGTGGAAAAATGCTTAAACCCCACATTGAGGATTTCAATCACATTCATGCATGAATTCATAGCCTCCCTAGGAATTGCGCAACGTGATACTGAACGCAGCGGGAATTGTGCAAGAATCAGGTGACTTTCCAGCAAGCGCTCATATCGAGGAGGTTTTGAGCTGCCCATAAATACTGGTAAAATCAGACTGGTTTACTGCAAATGAGAGTGAGGAGAGAGTGACTGCCTTTGACATCAAGGCAACATTTGACCGAGTGTGGCATCAAGGAGCTTTAGCAAAACGGGAGCCAATGGGAATTAGGGGGAAATCCCTCTGTTGGTTGGATTCATATCTGGCACATAGGTGTTGTGGTTGTTGGAGATAAATCATCTCAGCTGAAGGACATCTGTACGGGAGTCCCTCAGGGGAGTGTCTGAAGCCTAACCTTCTTCAGCTGCTTCATCAATGATCTTCCTTCCATCATAAGGTCAGGAGTGGGGATGTTCACTGATGATTGTACAATTTTCAGTGCTATTCGCGACGCCTCAGATACTGAAGCAGTCCATGTCCAAATGCAGCAAGACCTGCACAATATCCAGCTTGGCTGACAAGTGGCAAATAACATTCATGCCACACAAATGCCAGGCAATCACCATCCCAAAAACTTATGATCGTTGCCTGACATTCGATGACATTACCATTTTTGAATACCCCATTTTCAATATTCGAATGGTTACCATTGATGTGAAACTGACTTCGACAAGCCATATAAATACTGTGGCGACATGAGCAGGTCAGAGGCTGGCAATCCTGCAGCAAATAACTCACTTCCTGACTCCTCAAAGCCTGTCCATCATTGACGAGGTGCAAGTGAGGAGTGTGATGGAATCATCTCCACTTGTCTGGAGGATTGCAGCTCCAAGAACACTCAAGAAGCTTGACACCATGCTGAAGGGTGGGTGAGTAAATTTGCTGATGACCACCAAGATTGGTGGAGCAGCGGATGAGGTGGAGGGCTCTTGTAGGCTGCAAAGAGACATTGCTAGGATGCAGAGTTGGGAAGATAAATGGCAGATGGAGTTTAACCCTGATTAGCGTGAGGTGATTCATTCGCTGTCTGTGTGGAGTTTGCATGTTCTCCCCGTGTCTCCACGGGCTTCCTCCGGGTGCTCCGGTTTCCTCCCACGGTCCAGAGGTAGTACTATGGGCGAGCACAATTTTGTCTTTTAAAAAGCATTTAGACAGTCAAATGGCTAAATGGGTATGGAGAGATATGGTCCAAATGCAGGCAATTGGGATTTGCTTAGGGAATTAAAACAAAAGGTGGCATGGACAAGTTGGGCTGAAGGGCCTGTTTCCATGCTGTAAACCTCTATGACTCTATGACAAAGTTGAATGCAGATTACAGGGTCAAGGCAGGGTGCTGA
This sequence comes from Carcharhinus amblyrhynchos, assembly GCF_965287045.1. Taxonomy (NCBI): domain Eukaryota; kingdom Metazoa; phylum Chordata; class Chondrichthyes; order Carcharhiniformes; family Carcharhinidae; genus Carcharhinus; species Carcharhinus amblyrhynchos. The sequence goes on along the minus strand of NC_137345.1, from coordinate 10,860,527 downwards.
GAAATGTGGAGGAACAGAGAGATCTTGGGGTTCATATCTACAGATTTCTGAAGGTTGCCACTCAAGTGGATAGAGCTGTGAAGAAGGCTTATAGTGTGTTAGAATTTGTTAACAGGGGGTTTGAGTTTAAGAGGCGTGGGGTTATGCTGCAACTAAAGTGGATTTTGGTGGGACCACATTTGGAATATTGTGTGCAGTTCTGGTCGCCTCACTATAAGAAGGATGTGGAAGCATTGGAGAGAGTACAGAGGAGATTTACCAGGACGCTGCCTGGTTTGGAGGGTAGGTCATATGAGGAAAGGTTGAAGGAACTGGGGCTATTCTCTTTAGAGCGGAGGAGGATGAGAGGAACTTAATAGAGGTTTATAAGGTGATGAGGGGGATATATAGAGTGGACATGCAGGGACTATTTCCTCGGGTGGATGTAGCTGCTACTCGGGGGCATAGCTGTAAGGTTCATGGTTGGAGTTGGAGGAGGGATGTCAGAGGTAGATTCTTCACTCAGAGAGTGGTTGGGGTGTGAAATGCACTGACTGCTGTAGTGGTGGAGTCGGACACTTTAGGAACTTTCAAGCGGTTATTGGATAGGCACATGGAGCACACCAGAATGATAGGGAGTGGGATAGCTTGATCTTGGGTTTGGACATAGCTCGGCAGAACATCGAGGGCCAGAGGGCCTGTACTGTGCTGTACTGTGCTGTACTGTTCTATGTTCTGCCATCCAGAATAATTCAGCTGGCATAATTACCATCCCTTCCAAAAATGTTTCCTCCCTCCACCCCCAACGAGCAGGCAGCAGTGTGTACCATCTACAAGTCGCTCAGCAAGTTCTTAGCAAAACTCATTGGGCAGCACATTCCAATCTCATGAATTCCACTGTCTAGAAGGATAAGAGCAGTAGATTCACGGGGACAAGAACACCTGGAGGTTGCCCTCCAAGCTGTTCACCACCCTGACTTGGAAGTATATCACTGTACCTTGAAGATCATTGAGTCAAAATCCTGGAGCTCCTTCCCTAATAGTACTGTGGGTGTACCTGCACCACATGGACAGAGTGGTTCAAGAAGGTATGTGTGTGTTTGTGGCACAGTTGCTTGCACCGCTGCCTCATAGCACCAGGGACAAGGTTCAATTCCAGCCCATGGATTTGAACTGTCTATCTGGAGTTTGCATATTCTCTCTGTGTCAGCATGGGTTTCCTCTGGGTACTCTGTTTCTGCCCGCAGTCCAACGATGTGCGGGTTAGATGGATTGGATGTGCTAAATTGCCCCTTAGTATCAGGGAGATTATCAGGGTAAATATGTGGGGTTATGGGGACAGGGCCTGGGAGTTTTGTCAGCGCAGACACGGTAGGCAGAATGGCCTCCTTCTGTACTGGAGGGATTCTATGAATCTAGTATGTACACATATACTGAGTCCATTTTTTTCAGGGCTTACTTGTGAAAGTCATTGATAGGTGAAATGATGAGAGGTGTGGTAACAGAAGCCTTGGTGTTTCCTATTGTGTTGACGAAAGCCTTGGTACTTCCTGCTGCGCTGGTTGTCGGGCTTATTGTTGAAATTTGTGGTTGGCCTAAAAGAGAGGAATTTGTTGAACATTTTGTTGTTAAGAGTACTTTGTATATATGGTGGATTGGGAGGCAGGGAGACTTGGGCAATGGTAGTGGGAGGTGACAAGAGGGTCACCCAATGCATCCCTGATGCCACATGTCATTGGCAGTGGCAGCAACTTCAGTAACACAGCCATCTACTTCCAGTTTAGGGGGGAGACGATGGCCAATGGTATTATCACGAGATTATTAATCCAGCAACTCAGCTAACATTCTGGGGACCCATGATCGAATCCCACCACAGCAGATGGCAGAACTTGAATTCAATAAAAAAAAATCTGGAATTATAATCCAATGATGACCATGAACCTTTAGAGGATGAGAAGGGGGATGTAATAACTGGAAATCAGAAGAGAAAACAGCTGAGGCATTGAACAGATATTTTGTGTCGGTCCTCACGGTGGAAGACACAAATAATATGCCAAAAATTGATGACAGGAAGGCTATGGCAGGTGAGAACCTAGAATCTTTCAATAAGGTGAAAGAGGTAGTGTTGGGCAAGTTATTAGGGCTAAAGTTAGACAAGTCTCCTGGTCCTGATGGAATGTATCCCAGGGCACTGAAAGAGATGGCAGGAGAAATAGCAAGAGCACTACTGGTAATTTAGCAAAATTCGTTGGACTCTGGGGTGGTTCCAGCCGGTTGGAAAACAGCAAATGTGATGCCACTGTTTAAAAAAGGAGGTAGACAAAAGGCGGGTAACTGTGGATTGGTTAGCTTAACTTCTGTAGTAGGGAAAATGCTTGAATCTATTATTAAAGAAGAAATAGTAAGACATCTGGATATAAATTGTCTCATTGGTAAGACACAGCATGTGTTCATGAAGAGAAGATCATGTTTGACTAATTTGATGGAATTCTTTGAGAACATTACATGTGCAGTGGACAATGGGGAACCTGTGGATGTGGTATATCTGGATTTCCAGAAAGCATTTGACAAGGTGCCGCATCAAAGACTGTTGCATAAGATAAAGGTGCACCGTGTTATGGGTAATGTATTAACATGGATAGAAGATTGGTTAACTAACAGAAAGCAAAGAGTGGGGGTAAATGGGTGTTTTTCTGGTTGGTGATCAGTGACTAGTGGTGTGCCTCAGGAATCAGTGTTGGGGCCGCAATTGTTTACGATTTACATGGATGATTCGGAGTTGGGGACCAAATGTAGTGTGTCAAAATTTGCAGATAACACTAAGATGGGTGGCAGAGCAAAGTGTGCAGAGGATGCTGAAAGTCTGCAAAGGGATAGAGATAATCTAAGTGAGTGCGCGAGGGTCTAGCAAATGGAATACAATGTTGGTAAATGAGGTCATCTATTTTGGTAGGAATAACAGCAAAATGGACTATTATCTAAATGGTCAAAAATTGCAGCATGCTACTGTGCAGAGGGACCTGGATGTCCTTATGCAGGAATCTCAAGGAGTTGGTTTGCAGGTGCAGCAGGTAATTAAGAAGGCAAATGGAATTTTGTCCTTCATTGCTAGAGGGATGGAGTTTAAAAAGAACAAGGTCATGTTGCAGCTGCGTAAGGTGCTGGTGAGGCCACCCTGGAGTACTGTGTACAGTTTTGGTCTCCTTACTTGAAAAAGGATATACCGGCACTGGAGGGGGTGCAGAGGAGATTCACTGATTCGGAGTTGAGAGGGTTGGCTTATGAGGAGAGACTGAGTAGATTGGGGCTATACTCATTGGAATTCAGAAGAATGAGGGGAAATCTTATAGAAATATATAAGACTATGAAGGGAATAGATCAGATAGAAGCAGGGAATTTGTTTCCACTGGTGGGTGAAATTAGACGAAGGGGCATAGCCTCAAAATAAGGGGAAGCAGATTTAGGACTGAGTTGAGGAGGAATTTTGTCAGTGTTGGGACTGTAATTGTTTACGATTTACATAGATGATTTGGAGTTGGGGACCAAGTTTAGTGTGTCAAAATTTGCAGATAACACTAAGACAGGTGGCAGAGCAAAGTGTGAATCTGTGGAATTCCCTGACCAGTGAAGCATTGAATGTTTTTAAGGCAAGATAGATAAATTTTTGAAAGGTAAAGGAATTAAGGGTTATAGTGAGCGAGCGGGAATTTGGATCTGAGTCCATGGAAAGATCAGCCACGATCTTATTGAATGGCAGGGCAGACTTGAGGGGCCAGATGACCTACTCCTGCTCCTAGTTCTTATGTTCTTATAAAGAACAAAGAACAACACGGCACGGGAAACAGGCCCTTTGGCCCAACGAGCCCGCACTGCCATTTTAACATTGTGCTTTCCCTCTTCCACCCTTGACCCATGTCTATGCTTATGGCACCCACATTGGAAACCAGACTGAGGGGAGAATAGTTTTGGGACAATTTGTTACAACAATCAGCATAAGAGCACATCTTTGTTCTTATGAAACCATTATCGATTATTGGAAGAACCAATCTGGTTCACCAATGTCCTTAGGAAATCTGCTGTTTTTACCTGGTCTGGTCTGTAATTAGTCTTCAGAGACAGAAGACCCTTCACCAAAATCAGAGCCACAGCAATGTGGTTGACTCTCAAATGCCCTCGTGCAACTAGAGATGGACAATAAATGCTGGCCAGCCAGTGACGTCCATGGACAACAAATGGATAAAAATTAGATGGCAGGTTTTTAAAATTCTTTTTCGGTATGTGAGTATCAGGGGCAAGGTCAGTTTTCTGTTGTCCATTCCTAATTTCCCTTGAACTGAATGGTTTACTGGGCCATTTCAGGAAGCAGTTAGGAGTCAATCACATTACTGTGGTTTTGGAGTAAGATGTAAGTGTGGCAGTGAACCAGAAATTCACAGGATGCTGCCTGGGATGGAATATCTACGTTATGATGAGAGGTTGGATAGACTTGAGGTTATTTTCCTTGGAGAACAGAAGACTGAGAAGGAGACCCAATCGAGGTGTACAAGATTATGAGAGACATGGAGAGAATGGATAGGGAGAAGGTGTTCCCCTCAGTTGAAGGGTCACTCATGAGCAGCCCAAATTCAAGGTGAGGGGCAGGAGGTTTAGGTGGGATGTGAGATAAAACCACCCGAGGGTGGTGATAGTCTGGAATATGCTGCCTGGGAGGGTGGTAGAAGTGGGTTGCCTCACATCCTTTAAAAAGTATCTAGATTGTGCACATCACAACATTCAGGGCTATGGGCCAAGTGCAGGCAGATGGGATGAGGTGGGAAGTCAGGTGTTTCTCACGTGTCGATACAGATTCGATGGGCCAAAGGGCCTCTTCCGCGCTGTCTGATTCCATGAACCAGATGGGATTTTGCAACATTTGATGAGAGTTGTCATGGTCACCATTTTATAATCCAGATTTATTAATTGAATTTAAATTGTATCAGGTGCTGTGGTTTGATTTGAACCCATATCTTCAGGGCAATATTCTGGGCCACTGGATCACCAGCTCAATGAGATTCTAACTCTTTTGTATAAATCAATTTAACTGATTTAAATGAACTGAGGGACAAAGTAAAAGTGTCAGTCCCTTAAAGGGTTAAAGTAAAGTGCTAACCACTGTGTCACTGTACAGCCTTAAGTGAAAACAAAACACAAATGTAACTTAAAACATCAAACTTAAATGTAATTAAAGGGTCAATGAGGCACTCCAGTCCCCACGGTACCCAAGGGACATGGAACGCCTTGATGGTTCCCCGGATCACTGCATACTCCCTCTCCAGGGAGACCGGGCTGTGAATGCAGCCACAGTAAAGCGGCAGGTAGTCAGGCCGGATGACCCTGATGATGTGGGCGGCATGGTAGCACAGTGGGCTAGTACTGCTACTTCACGGCTCCAGGGTCCTGGGTTCAATTCCTGGCTCAGGTCACTGTCTGTGTGGAGTTTGCACATTCTCCCCGTATCTGCATGGGTTTCCTACAGGTACTCCAGTTTCCTCCCACAGTCCAAAGATGTGTGGGTTAGGTTGCTAAGAATATGCCCCTTAGTGTCCAGGGATGCGCAGGTTAGAGGGATTAGTGGGTATAATATGTATGGATATGGGGGTAGGGCCTGGTTGGGATTGTGTTCGGTGCAGACTCAATGGGCCGAAGGACCTCTTTCTGCACTGTCTGGTTTCTGTGATTCTATGACCCCCTTTGTCACTTGCTGCCTGGACTTGTTGTGGGCAAGTTTGGCCAGGCCCAGGAGGAGGTTCTCCTCCTTCTTCCCTGCCCCTCCCCGCACTGGGTGCCTGTAGATCAGGAGCATGGGGCTGAAGTGCAAACAAAACTGTAACAAAAGATTTTTTTAATGACTAAATAGGAAATGCAGTCTGAAGCATCCTTTCAATGCATGGTCCTTAAAGCCACACAAAGGACAAGCATCTTGGGAGTCCATGAACTGATGCAGTCTAAGGTTGTGTGGGTCTGCTACATGTGGCACCCTCCACCTCAGGTCACCAGTGTTAAGGGAGGACTGCTTCAGAGAGCGACCTCCACTGGGAACCTCCAGTCTGATTGCAACTCTTTTGTATAAACCATACAATATAGAACATTAGAACATAGAACATTACAGCGCAGTACAGGCCCTTCGGCCCTCAATGTTGCGCCGACCAGTGGAACCAATCTAATGACCCTCTAACCTAAACTGTTCCAATGTTATCCATACGCCTATCCACTGACCATTTGAATGCCCTTAAAGTTGGCGAGTCCACAACTGCTGCAGGCAGGGCATTCCATGCCCTTACTACCCTCTGAGTAAAGAACCTACCTCTGACATCTGTCCTATAACTACCACCCCTTAATTTAAAGCTATGTCCCCTCGTGTTAGCCATCACCATCCGAGGAAAAAGACTCTCAATTAAACCAAATCAAACAAACTGCGGGAGAAAGTAAAGAGGGCAGCATCTTGAGAGGGATACTGCCTTCAACAAAAACCAAAACACAAATTAAACTTAAAACATTCAACTAAAATGTGATTAAAGGGGTCAATCAGGCACCCCAGTCCCTGCGGTGCCCAACGAGCACGGAAAGCCTCGATGTGTCTGTGAACACTGCATGCTTCCTCTCGAGGGATAACCAGCCGTGGATATAACAGTAGTAGAGGGGCAGACAGTCAGGTCGGAGACCCCCTTGTTTGCCTGCTCCAGTGAGATTCCAACTGTGCCACGGCCTCTCTGCAATTAAACCAATTAATTGTCCACAACTCCAATCAGCAATTTTCTGACATTGGAAGCAGCTGCTAACACATTTCAGATTTCTGGATAAACCCTGCTGCTGTCCCAGTTGTTTCACTGGAAGGGGAGGCCTCCTCCATGGCCCGTGGAGATGGCCCCCAATCAGTAATGATCCCTTCCATGCTAGGGTGTTCCTGACGGAGTGTGCATTCCCCGGATTACTGAGGCCTGCCCACTAGGTTAAAGAAAATCTTTTCTTTGATGGTGCCTCAGCGGGGAGTCACTTCCCCTTCCTCCGGGAGCCTCAGCAGTGGCCATGGGAATTGTGACACTGCCAAGGTTAAGCTGATCCGCTGATTGGACAGGTGGGATTTCTGATTTCAAAATGTTTAAATTTAGATAGAATAAATTCAACAGAAATGTGTTAGCATCTTACCTTGAGAAACTTTCAAGTTAATATAAATCTTTTCATTAAATTCAAATGTTGATGTTACTATCACACAAATGTATTTTCCTTCATCACTCTTCTTTAGATTATCCATGGTTATTGAAAATATCCCTTGTGTTTTGTTATCAGTCAGTGATATTCTTCCTTCTTTCGGTTTTTCAGTAGAAACCACAACGGAACATTTATGCACGTAGGAAAAATCACCTTTGCACCATTGTTTAACATTGTCCTTGTATTTCAGATCATACTGACAGTTCACAGTGACTGATCCTCCTAATTGTCCTTGAACCTCCTTGGGTCCAGTTAATTGACATGAACCTATAAGGATATTAATGAGGAAAGGTTATTAATAGCTCGGACTGAATCAAGTAAATAATAACCTAGTAGACACTCCCGTTTCATTGCTGTAACAATCTCCTTTGCAATGATGGATCAAATTACTTTGTTAAGATCAAATTCCTTGTGCTGCTTCATTTCACCAACACACGTTCAAAACACTGCACAAACACAGGCCAGAGTTTTATGTTGCTCGCCATGGATGCGCACTCGACCACTGAGCCTGAGCACACACCAGTGGGAGAGAGACTGCAGCCTGAGTGAGATTTCAGCCAGAGTGAGGGTATGGGGAATTTGGAGCTGAGTGGGGATTTGGCGCAGAGGGGAAAGAGGTGCTTGTCTTTGGGTGGATCGAAGACATGGACCTGTGAGGGAGACTCAATGGCAAGTGAGGGGTAAAAAGAAATCGAACCATGTCATAGAGCAAACAGGCAAGAGTGGGGCCTGACTTCAGAAGTGGACAGAGTGGGATAGAGTCGGACCTGAGACAGTAAGGGATTCTGATTGTGAGTGTTTCAACTGGGGGGATCTGAAAAGTAACTTCAGAGTAAGGCTGTGATTTGATTAGCTTATCGGGAATCTGCTAAATTTGAATCTGTGTTAAATTGCTGGTTATAAGTTGCATTCAGATTGAGATAATAAGCAGAGATATGAAAACAGTTAAAAAATTAAAAAAAACACAAATTCAAAACTAATTAAATAAAATATGGGTGAAGGGTCAGGTGATGTGCTGTTCCTGCATGATGTGGGAGCTGGTGGTTCCCAGTGATCACATCTGTAGTAAATGTTGGTTGCTCGAGCAACTCCAAATCAGCGTTGATGAGCTGGATTCTGAGCTTCGGATGCTGCAACACATCAGGGAGGGGGAAGGTTACCTGGGTGCCGTGTTTCAGGAGTCAGTCACACCCCTTAGACAAACTAACTTGAATTCAGCCACCGGTCAGGGAGAGAAGAGTGTGGCTGTGAGTGAGGAAGGTAAAGGGATCCAGGAGGTCGGGTTGCAGGAGCCTCAGCCCTTGTCCTTATCCAACAGGTCCCAGATTCTTGCTCCCTGTGTGATGGAAATGGGGACTGTAGGGAGGATGAGCCAACTGAGCGCAACACTTTGGTTCAGGGAGCCATTCAGGTGGTGGGAGAGAAAAGAAATGTAGTTGTAATTGGGGATAGTATAGTAAGGGACATTGACACTGTTTTCTGTGACCAGGATCGAGTGTCCCGAAGGTTATGTTGCCTACCTGGTGCTTGGGTTCGGGATATCTCATCTGAGCTGCAGAGGAACTTGTAGTGAGAGGGTAAAGATCCAGTTGTTGTAGTCCATGAGGGCACAAATGAGATAGACAAAACAAGGGCAGCGGTTCTGGTAAGGGAGTATGAACAGCTAGAAGCTCAATTCAAAAGCAGAACCAAAAAGGTACTAATCTCTGGATTACTACGTGAGCCACAAGCTTACTGGCACAGGCTCCAATTAGCAGGTAAATGCATGGCTTAAAGATTGGTGTGGGGAGGAATGGGTTTGAGTTAATGGGACATTGGCGCCAGTATTGGGGGAGAAGGAACCTGTTCCACTGGGACTGAATCATTCAGGGACCAGAGTCCGAGTGAACTGCATAACGAGGGCTGTAAATAGGGCTTTAAACTGAATGGTGGGGGGAGGGTTCACTTGTAGAGGAAATTAGAAAACCCAAATTAAAGGAGGAGGTAAGAGTGCAGGTTCGCGATGTGGCGGATGGTTACCAGACAATAATAGTGAGGGACGGAACGGGTGAAAGTCTTTATGCAGCAAGGAATTATAAAAGAGTCGGGAAATTTACCAGCAGAACAAATTTAAAAGCTTTGTATCTAAACGCACAAAGCACTTGGAATAAAATTAATGAGTTAATGTTGGAAATAGAAGCAGAAGGGTATGATTTGGTGGCGATTACTGAGACATGGTTACAAGGAGACCAGGTCTGGGAATTGAACATCCAAGGGCACTCAGCATTTTGGAAAGATAGACTGAAAGGAAAAGGAGGTGGAGAAGTTTTTCTGGTGAAGAGAGGGATCAGTGCAGCATGAGAAATGACATAAGCACCGGAGATCAAGATGTGAAATAGTAAAGGGAAGAAGTAAGGTAGGAGTAATCTAAAGGTCCCAGTAGTTCCTCAGTGGGGCGCAATATAAACCAGGAAATACTGGGGGCTTGGAAGCATGGTACGGCAGTAATGATGGATGATTTTAATATGCACATTGTGTTTGAATGTGCTGCCCAGACACTCTTTCCATTGCTATTTATTTTTCGGTGATCTGCAGTTCCCTGAAGCAACTCCAGACCGGCCATCCCCCTGAAGGAGCGCATTGCAAATATCAGCCCGCACCCTCCCTGTTATCAGCTTCTGTCTTCTTCCTGCCCTCCCTGTCAGGGCTGTGCCTTTACATGTGTGTGTTTCACACTGGCTGACTCTTATTGGCCAACCAATGTGAAATTACGTTGACTGCAGCTGAGAACGTGACTTACGTCCAGGCCCAGTGAGCCCGATGGGTGGACAATTGAGGCCACAGTTTTTGTACCAAATGTCCCCAACAGGCAGCCCTCGGATTATCTGATGTGAGCTTTTCGTGGGACCAGATTCCGCCAAATCAGATCATTCCTTAGAGATCCATAAAATAATGAGGGGCACAGATCAGCTAGGTAGTCAATATCTTTTCCCAAAGGGAGGGGATTCGAAAACTAGAAGGCAGAAGTTTAAAGTGAGAGGGGAGAGATACAAAAGGGTCCAGAGGGACAAATTTTTTCACACAGAGGGTGGTGAGTGTCTGGAAGAAGCTGCCAGACGTAGTAGTAGAGGTGAGGACAATTTTGTCTTTCAAAAAACATTTGGATAGTTACATGGGTTAGATGGATATAGAGGGATATGGACCAAACATGGGCAACTGGGACTACTTAGTTTAAAAAAAAGACAAGTTGGGCCGAAGGACCTGCCTCCGTGCTGTAAACCTCTATGACTCTATGACAGGGTGAACACGCATTTGATGTTTCCTCTTTCAGAGAATCTAGAAGTTGGATGTCACTGTTTGAATCTAAAGGGTCACGTTTTAAGACAGATGAGGAGAAATTATTCGTGAGTCACTGAAATTTAACATGGCAATAGAGAAAACAATTAATAAGGCAAATGGTATTTTGGCTTTAGTGGCAAGAGGATTTGGGTTTTACAGTAATGATGTCTCAATGCAGAGCCTTGGTGAGGCTGAATCTTGGGTATTTTGTGCAGTCAGAAGAGAAAATGCTGGAAATCCCAGCAGGTCTAGCAGCATCTGTAAGATGAGAAAAGATGTTTCAAGTCCAGATGACTCTTTGTCAAAGCGAAAAGGCAGAGAAAGTGGGAGATATTTATACTGCAGGGTGAGGGAATGAAAGATGAGTCATACCCACAGAAACCAGGGAAAGCAGTTAGTAGTGTCCACAGAGAGATTAAAAGTTATGAATGGCCAAAAGGCAGAAAAGCTGAAATGAAGTTGTTGGGGGGAAGTGGTGGGGAGGAAAATGGATGGGGCAGAGGTCAAAGTTATAAAAAGAGAAGTAGAGGGGGAGAAAGGGGAAGGGAAAAGGGATAAAGTAGGGAGAAAGAGTGGGGGGGGAAGAAAAATTAAGGATGACAATAAAAAAAAGTAAAAAATTAAATAAAATAGAATGATAATAAAGGGGCAGAGCAAATCATCTGAAGTTATTGAATTTGATGTTGAGACCGGAATGCTGTAATGTGCCTTTTGAGGCACAAATGTGTTCCAGGTTCTCTATTTTTCTCTGCAAGCTGCACCATGTGGAAGCCCTTGAGAGTTTTCCCTAAGGTCGAGGTGCGACACAACAGAACTTGTTTGAAACAAGTTGAAAAAAAAACCCAGTTGGTTCCTTGCTGTTGATGAGGAGCTGGTGTTTCTGGGAGGACAGATCTGCGGCGAGGCAGATAGTGTCAGAGTGCAGAGGCAAAGCACAGAAAGAAGCAGAGACTGATTGTTATAGAATGTCATATAGTCCCCACAGTGTAGAAGGAGGCCATCCAGCCCATTGACTCTGCACCGACCATGATCCCACCCAAGCCCTATTCCTGTAAACCCACATACTAACCCTACTAATCCCCCTGACACTAGTGTCAATTTAGCATGGCCAATCAATGTAACCCACACATCTCTGGAACGTGGGATGAAACTGGAACCCCCGGAGGAAACCCATGCAGACAGGGGAGAATGTGCAAACCCCACACAGACATCAACCCGAGGTCAGAATTGAACCCGGGTCACTGGCCCTCTGAGTGCTACCCACTGTGTCACCGAATAACTTAATTGAATTTTACATTCCACCAGCCCTGACAGTGGGATTTGAGCTCAAGTTCCCAGACCATTAGCCGGATTACTAGCCCAAAACGTTACCCCTACACCACCATCTTCTGAAGATACTGGAGCAGTGGTCGGCTTGCACAATAACAGCCACAGTCTGCAAAACCGTGAGTGCTTCATCTTTAGCTCACTCCAACTGAGTCAGTTGCTGTTTCTGGTCTTCAGGATCGCAGATTGCCAAAAATACTTCTTATGAATATGAGAAATCAATTTAAAAAATTTAACGGACTTACTTGATGCAGACATTAGAATCAAGAGAGCGATTAACTCCATTGTTCTGAATGTTTCTGGTGTGTGAATTCTCTCTGTCCAGATATTGTACTTCAGCCGTGCTGTCTTTCACTGGGGTAGTTTCGTCAGTTGTGTATGTCATTTCCTTCTTTATATTTCTGTCACATCGACCAGTTCCTCTTTTTCACTGTAGTTGTGGTTGGAGGCCAACTGCAGAATCTGCATCCAGGTTGCTCAATTCCACTGTGTTGTTTTCCAGTCCCGCCGTGCTGGGTCCTGCCCCCGGGGGATGTGGAAGAGTAGGAGAAAGTCCATGGCCCTTCAGTAGGACTGGGCCAATCCGGTATTCCCGTGCAATCCCATTTGATACTCTCCTGACACATTAACACTTCCACAGGCTTACCCACACGTTGACCAAAACTTCTATTTTCATCAATCACCATGACAACGGAAACTAAGGAGGTTTTTCTCCTTAACAACAAAATAACCGTCTAATCAAAATTGCCCCCGGATCACTGTCCATCACCACCTCATCTCCCAGAAGAAACCCCTCGTGGTCTGTGAAGATTGTTTAGAAGGTGAGATAGAAATTTTGATAATATTAAGGTGAGGAAGACAAAGGGGGCAATTTTACCATTTTGATTCCAAGTGCTGAATCCGAGCGAAATTCAGATCCGACTTGTAAACCCCGTTCTCAGGCGTTACCCCTCCCCCAACACATGCACGTAGCCTGAAACAAAGTTGTTAGTGTGAATCGCGCTGTGGGTGGGGCTCATCACGCCCGAAACACTGCTGCTCCAATTGGAGCCTTCAACTGCGAATGCACAGTAAAAAAAAATTGAAAAGCGCCGCATTGCGCCCGGGCTGGTTAATGCCTCCCCCTGGCCTCCACAGACATAGCCCCACCCCCACAACATGATGGACCCACTTATCCCCCACTACCCCGCCAGGCAGACCGATCGCGGCCCCCTCTCCCTACCCCCTCACTCACCTCAGGCAGAGTGGCGGTGGACCCCCCCCTCGCCACCTCCCCACCTCCCCACAACCCCCTCTCTGGTTCCCCTCCACCGATCTCAAGCAGAGTGGCAGCAAGACTCCTCCTTCTCCCTCACTGATCTCAGGCTGAGAGATCTACCCTCCACCCTGCAGGTATCAGGCAGAGTGAGCCCCCTCCCACCTCCCCAACTCGGACCCTCCCGCACAAGGCCCCCACCTCCTCCGGACACCGATGGCTGTGTGACACCTCCCTCCCTCTCTCTCTCCCCCGTCCCCAGTTACTGAGACCCTGATCCACCTCCCACCACCCCCCTCCCCGTCAGCACACCTTGCCTTCCCCTCAATGCTAACAAGCAAACTGCATGGAACTTGCTGGGTTGCTTTGCCAAACTGCCTGCCAGCTGATCTGCCGTAACCAGGGGCAGCTCCAGTAAAAACTCAAGGATGGGCAGACAGGCCGTGCAGGGAGAAAATGAGCTCCCCGATTGTCTGAGGGTGATCTCGGGAGGCAGCTGGACGCGAGGTGGAGCACCCCCATCCCTCCCCCCCCACCACCCCCGGAGATTGCAAACCCAGGCGCTCTGATGGCGATAGAGCCTGGGAGGAAGTCACTGCCTCAGTCAGTGCCAGGTCCAGGTGTGAGCACCTGCCCTTCCTACACTCACTTTGAGGCAGCTTCTCAGGGGCACGAGTTTCGGGTGCGAGAGGCAAGGTGTAAAGGAGACGTATGAGGCATGTTTATTTGCACAGAGAGAGTTGTGGATGCCTGGAACTCACTGCCAAAGGAGATAATGGATGCAGATATGAAAGTGAACTTTAAAGGGGAATCTCTACAGCTATATGAACGGGATGGGAATAGAGGCATATGGCCCCTGGAAGGGTAGGGGCTAGCAAATCAGATGGGAAGCCTGGTCACAGCAAGCTTGGAGGGCCGAAGGGCCTGTTAATGAGATATAATTTTGTTGGTGTTTTGTTCTATGTTCAATGGAGGAATGTGAATCATGTGTTTTGCATCCCAGGTTCCTCTCCTTCCCTGCACTTAACCTTGTGTCCTGTGTTGCAGGGACAGATCTAAACACCCCCTGGGCCTTCGAACCACACGCCCCCGCTGCAGCTCCTGCCCATCCTGATCAAGACAGTGAGTCCTCGGAGGATTTGGGTGAAGGGACCTCAGAGGGTGGCATCATTTATCCATCAGCTTCCACCTCACAACTCACCATTCCAGATACTGACGCGTCGGTGGGTCCAATTCGTGCTGAGGCTTCTGGGTCACTCTCTGGTGAGCATGAGACATCTGCTGATGTACATCGGATGGAGGAGGGAACGTCTGAGGCCTCTGGCAAGTGGGGGCCTGCCAGAGGTGAGGACTCAGCTAGCCCCAGGCTACATGTTGGTCCTCCGAGATCACTTCTCCCTCAGCTGCTGGAGACGCAGCGATAGAGCCAGGGAATGCAGGAGGGGCTGACGGCCACACTGGACCGACTGCGAGGCTGCTGGAAGGAGTCCCAAAGCTTTCAGGTGGACCAGTTATTGCCTGTCTTGTGTGCTTCCCAGGCCAACACTGCAAGACTGGCACCTGCAGTGGAAAGCCTGGGGCAAGGGATCCTCACTCTGGGTGGCAGTGTCCCAGCGATGGCTGAGTTACAGCAGGCCAAAGCTGAGGGACCGAACAGGCTTCTCGAGATTCTGCGGCCCATGGCTGAGAGGTTCAAGAGTTTGCAGGAGACCCAGTGGGACAGCATGGAGGCTCAGTGAGCCCTGGCAGCAATCCTTGAGATCGTGGCCCAGTCTCAGAAGGCCATGGCTGAGGGCTTGCAGAGTGTGTCCCAGTCTCAGGGAGCACTTGCTGTGGCCATTGAGAGATGGCCCCAGACTCAAGTGGCAATCACAGAGGGGTTGACCACCATGGGTAGGACGCAGGTGGTCCTCCAGGACTCCAGGTGATGCCAGAACTTCTGGAGGCCACTGCAGAAGCCCAACTGTCCCATGGAGTGACCCAGGGGCCAACAGGAACCCCAAAGGAGGAGGAAGGGCTCGAGCCTCTGCCGGGACCTATAAGCCAGGAGACTGTGGCTGTGGCAACAAGTTCTGACTCCCCTCTTTCCTGACACCAGGGCATCTCAGGGGCAATGGGATGAAGAGGATGTCATGAAACATCTGAGATACCTGGAAGGCAGCTGGGCCCTCAAGGTCCAGGGCCTGCAGAGGACGCCCGCCATGTGTATCACAGGCCACGGGGCGAGGTAGGCTGTTGGCCCCCTCCACCTCCGCTATACATTCTGGGGAGTCACTGAGACGTAGAGGTAGGCCGCGTAAGGTTATGAAGTTGTACTTGCACTGAGATGGCACGGTGAAGGGCTAAACTAGTTAGATAGAAATGTAAGCACCTGAGAATTTTCTCTTCACAAGCTTTTCTGTCACAGCAGCTTGTCTAAACACTTTAATTGTAAAGAAATTTTTTTTTCAAAAACCCACCTGCGACAGTTTTGTCTCGATTATGATTCCTGCCTCACTGATGATCACCCGATGGGTGCCTCACACTGATGTCAGTTGGGGAGGCCCCTCAATGCTGTGTCACTGAGAAAAGGAAGCCATTGGTTTCACAGGCCCCACGAGCGATTCCCTCCTGTTCCCCCATCCCACTCGTCGCAGAGCCCTTTCTCAGGGTTTCAGATCTCTTCGCCACTACACAGACGTGGGCCCAGTTGCCAGTAGCAACCAAAAGAACAGCTAGATCTGTTGGTTGTTTGCAAAAGCCATCTCGTCACTCTGAAGTGGGAGGGAGGTCAGGGAGGTGGTGGTGGTGATGGTGGGATGTGGTGGGAGCGGTGGAGGATGGGAAGGTGGAGAGGAACAAATGTGTAGGTTATGCAACGCTGCTTGCTCTGAGCACATCCACGATCACAGCCCCCCCCATCCCACAATTCCCCCACCCACATGCTCCCCATAATTTCAGCCCCCACCCCTACTCCCCACAGTCACAGCCCCCCCAATTCCCCCAGCCACATGCTCCCCACAGTCACAGCTCCTGCTAAAGTTGAGAGGCTGCAGCAGTGCAGTTTGCAAGGGCTTTGTGCACAGCCTTCAGCTGGAAATGAGCTGAGTGCACTAGGACCCAGCAGCACCACAAGACCCGCGGTCAATGCTGAGACCGGGGTCCGTGCTGCAAGACAAACATCGGAGACCCTGCAGAGAAACTGCCCCCCCATCCCCCACCGCACACTCGCAGAGCCGCCACTGACCCAAGACAGAAAATGGCCACAACAAAACTGAGCCTTGGACGCCATGCACTTACCTCCTCCTCTGACTGAGGAAGCCCCAGAATCGGTCTTTACATTGAGCACGGCTGTTTTGCACCGTTTCCCGATTGGCGAGCGCTGTGGTAAAGGGGGAAGTGCTGGTAAAGTTGGGCGGGCAGCCCATTAATTCAATTTAATTGCCTGCAAATGCATTTAAATCGCTGTCGCCCCCGTTTTGGGCGCGATGCCGGACGCGGCCATTTTCGGGCCTTGGTAAAGGAGGAATCAGCGCGGGTGCAGACGTGGATCACGCTATTCGCCTCAACCCGAATTTACCAAGTCTTTGCACCCAAAAACAGGCACAACGCAGTGGTAAAATTGGATCCAAAGTGTGCTTATGACAGGTGTCGGGGGAAAATACAGTTGGGAACAAAGAGGAACACAGGAATAATTATCCAGGCCTTTGGATAGATGACAAAGGGCCTTCATCTGGTGGAAAACAAGGCAAGGACCATCAAGGAGGCAACAACTCCAAGGAATCTCATGAAACTGAAACCCTTCCTGGGGGTTAGTGAATTATTACAGACATCATAATCAAGAGAGCAATTAACTCCATTGTACTGAGTGTTTCTGGTGGGTGAATTCTCTCTGTCCAGATATTGTACATTAGCCATGCCATCTTTGCACTGCTGCATCACAGCGCCAGTAAAACGGGTTCAATTCCCGACTCGGGTCACTGTCTGTGTGGAGATTGCATGTTTTCCCCATGTCTGCGTGGGTTTCCTCCGGGTGCTCTGTTGCCCTCCCACAGTCCAAGATCATCAATAGATCTCCTCGTGACCTCGTTGAGTTTGAGATCCCCGATTATGTGAGTAGAGGCTCGCCCAATAGGGAAGGAGCAGCGGCGGGGGGATATAAAACCAACTGGATCCACTCTGATCGTCAGTGAATAGACTCGGGACCGATCTGCGTTCTGCAGCCGTTGAACGGCACTCGATTACCACTGTAAACACAGGGAGATGGAAAACTGGCCTCGCTCAGATTATTTCCATGATGAAGCACTGGGACTGAGCGCGATTCATCCAAGGATATTGGAGGAAGTGAGAGTGGAAATTGCAGGGACATTGGCCATAATCTTCCAATCTCCTCTAGACTGAGAGGAGGTGCCAGAGGACTGGAGAAATACAAATGTCACTTTCTTCTTCAAAAAGTCTCGTAAGGATAATCCCCAGCAATTACAAACCAATCAGTTTAACAACAGTATTGGGCAGCTTTCCTGAATAATTATTCGGTGGACAGAACTAAGCGCCATGTGGTATAATGAAGAATACTGAACCAGCAAGCGAACCCGGGTCCCTGGCACTGTGAGGCAGCAGTGCTAACCGCTGTGCCAATGTGGTGCCATGCTGCCACTTCATGCAAACTAGGAGCTGCTTATTTTGGTGAATCATTTGCGACAATTACAGAAACAAACTGCTCTTTAATATTAACAAAGCTTATTGTCTTCTTTAATAATAAATGAAGTATTTCACACAATCTCTGGGAATTTTATAAGCTATTTCAAAGTATAAAATTGCATCATGTTGAAAAGTAACTTCTCAAAGCAAATATTCTGGACATTCAGCTCAAGTTTAACGAATCCTCTGACCAGCCTTTGAATGAAGCTCGGATCCATTTGGACTGTGGCTGCTGTTACGACGTAACCCATCACTTGTTAGCCTGGAGAACTGAATAAGGAGTGAATTTTAACAACTGAACCGTAGCAAATGAATGAATTGAAATTTCAATCGTACTTCGCTCTCCAAAAATGCGCAGGTGAGATGGTGGGTGGGGATATTCTAGCCCGAGTGGTGGGATTTGTCTCTCATAACCTCTAACCCTGGTAGTGTTCAAGTGTCCTGGAGCTTTCTATTCGCCATGTGGTGCCAATGGCACTGGGGCACATCTTGAGTGCCAGCCTGCACAATGCACCCATGTCTGATCCAGGAGTAGTGTTGGGGCTCTCTCTTATCCCTCATTTCAGTCTGTATTTGAATGCAGGCATTAATTTTAGATTGTGGTTTACTGTTGGAGCCGTTCTCCCTTTGGTGCTTTTGAACTTCTTGTTCATAGTAATGTCCCTGGTGTGATTGACAGACATTCTGTCTCTTGAAGGGGACCACAGAAGTTAATGGATGACAAAGCCTGAGATTGTTGCGCAAAGTTTCACAATATCGGCGCTTGAAGCGCGACATCAGAAATGGCCCTTGTTGTTCCCACTGATGAAGTATAATGTTACGTTCTGGTATGTGATGAACTTTCAGGCAAGGGTTTAGTGCTGCTGGAATGGACAGGAGTGCCGTATCGGTCCCTCCAGCCAGGGATCAGGGGAGGGATGCAGACTGTTCCTGACACTGGGGCCCGGAGGCTTCAGAGAGTGGGAGGTGGAGTGGGGGAGGAGGGGCCCAGGCCCAGTGCTTTAAACGGATTCATGCTGAGGGGTGGAGCCTAAACACGCCGGCAAAATTGGCTGCACTGAGATTGGGGTGTCCTCTCAAATATAACCTCCACCTTCTCCCCACCACCAAGGTCTCCAGGGCCCCCACCACCAAACAGACATCAGCGGCATCCCCCTCCGTCATTGGCAGCATCTCTCCTATCTCCCCTGATCTTCACGGCATCCCCACCATTCCCCATATTTGCTCCCCCCCCCTCACCAACCACCACAAGTGATGCTCCCCATAGGTCTTACCCCGGCCCATTTTGAGCGTGAGATTGATGACATCGCCAGTGAAAATCAGAAATTGTGATTCTGTCGGCGTTTCAGAGAGCACGGGCTCAAGATCGCCCCCCACCCCCCACCCCCCACCCCCCACCTCACATGGTCTTCCTGTTGCCACAAACCAAATCTATTGGTGCCAAAGAGATTGGGTGATGGAATGGAGCAGAGAGCTTGTGTTGAACTGAAGGTTCCTGTTAATTAGAACTCTTCACTAAACCAATCGGCCAATTAGGCTGATGTCCCGAGAGACATCAGAGTGCAAAGCTAGCCTGGGGTACGTCCAAGGACAGCTTGTTAACAATTTCTCCCCCAAATCTGTCGGCAAAATCTTTGCTGCTTGACTACAACAACTTCCACTGATCGAGCATTTACATAGCGCCATTAACGTAGTAAAAGTTCCCAGAGTTCAGAGAGAATGCCAGCTGAAGACGAGGCCAGCATTGATGGGGCTAAGTAATAAACAGCAATAGAATGAAAGTGGGAGATCTTAATAGCAATGAAAATGAACCCCCCCCCCCCCCGACCCCCCCACACCGAATCTGCAAGAACTTCAACTGCCAAATATCTCACAGGCTGCTGAAAAACGCTTTGTTTTACGAAATCTCCACTTTGAGTTCAACATCAACTTCATCAAAGGTTTGATTTATTATTATCACATGTATTAGTATACAGTGAAAAGTATTGTTTCCTGCACGCTAGACAGACAAAACAGTCTGTTCATAGAGAAGGAAACGAAAGAGTGCAGAATGTAGTGTTGTAGTCATTGCTGGGATGTAGAGAAAGATCAACTTAATGCAAGGTAGGTCCATTCAAAAGTCTGATGGCAGCAGGGAAAAAGCTGTTCTGTCCATACACCTTTGAAACTAAAAGCAGCATCCAGCGGCCATTTCTTAAAGGCATACTCACGTTACAATGTACACCACTTGTAGACAATGTATACTGATCATAGGGAGTTACTGGAAATCACTAATTCAGCCCATAACTTAATGATGATGTTGTGTTCTGCAATTAATCAGTTACCAACGCAACGAACGTTTTGCATCAACTGCCTTCTTTTCGGCAACTTTCAAAGCGCTTGAGCTTTTTAACTGAATGAAATAATTTTGAATATTAGAATTGTGAGATTTAAAGAATGATACCTGGTTCGCTTGTAAAACGTGTGTACCATGTGACTGACACAGTGCAAACAGGCAGAGTAGCAAAGAGCAGCCAGCGGAATATCGCCCAGAAGCCGAGAATCTTCAGCTCACCCTCTCTGATTAAACAAGAAACTACAATTAATCCAGTGGAAAAATGCTTAAACCCCACATTGAGGATTTCAATCACATTCATGCATGAATTCATAGCCTCCCTAGGAATTGCACAACGTGATACTGAACGCAACGGGAATTGTGCAAGAATCAGGTGACTTTCCAACAAGCGCTCATATCGAGGAGGTTTTGAGCTGCCCATAAATACTGGTAAAATCAGACTGGTTTACTGCAAATGAGCGTGAGGAGAGAGTGACTGCCTTTGACATCAAGGCAACATTTGACCGAGTGTGGCATCTAGGAGCCTGAGCAAAACGGGAGCCAGTGGGAATGAGGGGGAAATCCCTCTGTTGGTTGGATTCATATCTGGCACATAGGTGTTGTGGTTGTTGGAGATAAATCATCTCAGCTGAAGGACATCTGTACGGGAGTCCCTCAGGGGAGTGTCTTCAGCCTAACCTTCTTCAGCTGCTTCATCAATGATCTTCCTTCCATCATAAGGTCAGGAGTGGGGATGTTCACTGATGATTGTACAATTTTCAGTGCTATTCGCGACGCCTCAGATACTGAAGCAGTCCATGTCCAAATGCAGCAAGACCTGCACAATATCCAGCTTGGCTGACAAGTGGCAAATAACATTCATGCCACACAAGTGCCAGGCAATCACCATCCCAAAAACTTATGATCGTTGCCTGACATTCGATGACATTACCATTTTTGAATACCCCATTTTCAATATTCGAATGGTTACCATTGATGTGAAACTGACTTCGACAAGCCATATAAATACTGTGGCGACATGAGCAGGTCAGAGGCTGGCAATCCTGCAGCAAATAACTCACTTCCTGACTCCTCAAAGCCTGTCCATCATTGACGAGGTGCAAGTGAGGAGTGTGATGGAATCATCTCCACTTGTCTGGAGGATTGCAGCTCCAAGAACACTCAAGAAGCTTGACACCATGCTGAAGGGTGGGTGAGTAAATTTGCTGATGACCACCAAGATTGGTGGAGCAGCGGATGAGGTGGAGGGCTCTTGTAGGCTGCAAAGAGCCATTGCTAGGATGCAGAGTTGGGAAGATAAATGGCAGATGGAGTTTAACCCTGATTAGCGTGAGGTGATTCATTCGCTGTCTGTGTGGAGTTTGCATGTTCTCCCCGTGTCTCCACGGGCTTCCTCCGGGTGCTCCGGTTTCCTCCCACGGTCCAGAGGTAGTACTACGGGCGAGCACAATTTTGTCTTTTAAAAAGCATTTAGACAGTCAAATGGCTAAATGGGTATGGAGAGATATGGTCCAAATGCAGGCAATTGGGATTTGCTTAGGGAATTAAAACAAAAGGTGGCATGGACAAGTTGGGCTGAAGGGCCTGTTTCCATGCTGTAAACCTCTATGACTCTATGACAAAGTTGAATGCGGATTACAGGGTCAAGGCAGGGTTCTGAGAAATGTGGAGGAACAGAGAGATCTTGGGGTTCATATCTACAGATTTCTGAAGGTTGCCACTCAAGTGGATAGAGCTGTGAAGAAGGCTTATAGTGTGTTAGAATTTGTTAACAGGGGGTTTGAGTTTAAGAGGCGTGGGGTTATGCTGCAACTGAAGTGGATTTTGGTGAGACCACATTTGGAATATTGTGTGCAGTTCTGGTCGCCTCACTATAAGAAGGATGTGGAAGCATTGGAGAGAGTGCAGAGGAGATTTACCAGGATGCTGCCTGGTTTGGAGGGTAGGTCATATGAGGAAAGGTTGAAGGAACTGGGGCTTTTCTCTTTAGAGCGGAGGAGGATGAGAGGAACTTAATAGAGGTTTATAAGGTGATGAGGGGGATATATAGAGTGGACGTGCAGGGACTATTTCCTCGGGTGGATGTAGCTGCTACTCGGGGGCATAGCTGTAAGGTTCATGGTTGGAGTTGGAGGAGGGATGTCAGAGGTAGATTCTTCACTCAGAGAGTGGCTGGGGTGTGAAATGCACTGACTGCTGTAGTGGTGGAGTTGGACACTTTAGGAACTTTCAAGCGGTTATTGGATAGGCACATGGAGCACACCAGAATGATAGGGAGTGGGATAGCTTGATCTTGGGTTTGGACATAGCTCGGCAGAACATCGAGGGCCAGAGGGCCTGTACTGTGCTGTACTGTTCTATGTTCTGCCATCCAGAATAATTCAGCTGGCATAATTACCATCCCTTCCAAAAATGTTTCCTCCCTCCACCCCCAACGAGCAGGCAGCAGTGTGTACCATCTACAAGTCGCTCAGCAAGTTCTTAGCAAAACTCATTGGGCAGCACATTCCAATCTCATGAATTCCACTGTCTAGAAGGATAAGAGCAGTAGATTCACGGGGACAAAAACACCTGGAGGTTGCCCTCCAAGCTGTTCACCACCCTGACTTGGAAGTATATCACTGTACCTTGAAGATCATTGAGTCAAAATCCTGGAGCTCCTTCCCTAATAGTACTGTGAGTGTACCTGCACCACATGGACAGAGTGGTTCAAGAAGGTATGTGTGTGTTTGTGGCACAGTTGCTTGCACCGCTGCCTCATAGCACCAGGGACAAGGTTCAATTCCAGCCCATGGATTTGAACTGTCTATCTGGAGTTTGCATATTCTCTCTGTGTCAGCATGGGTTTCCTCTGGGTACTTTGTTTCTGCCCGCAGTCCAAAGATGTGCGGGTTAGATGGATTGGATGTGCTAAATTGCCCCTTAGTATCAGGGAGATTATCAGGGTAAATATGTAGGGTTACGGGGACAGGGCCTGGGAGTTTTGTCAGTGCAGACTCGGTAGGCAGAATGGCCTCCTTCTGTACTGTAGGGATTCTATGAATCTAGTATGTACACATATACTGAGTCCATTTTTTTCGGGGCTTACCTGTGAAAGTCATTGATACGTGAAATGATGCGAGGTGTGGTAACAGAAGCCTTGGTTTTTCCTATTGTGTTGACGAAAGCCTTGGTACTTCCTGCTGCGCTGGTTGTCGGGCTTATTGTTGAACATCGTGGTTGGCCTAAAAGAGAGGAATTTGTTGAACATTTTGTTGTTAAGAGTACTTTGTATATATGGTGGATTGGGAGGCAGGGAGACTTGGGCAATGGTAGTGGGAGGTGACAAGAGGGTCACCCAATGCATCCCTGATGCCACATGTCATTGGCAGTGGCAGTGGCAGCAACTTCAGTAACACAGCCATCTACTTCCAGTTTAGTGGGGAGACGATGGCCAATGGTATTATCACGAGACTATTAATCCAGCAACTCAGCTAATATTCTGGGGTCCCATGATCGAATCCCACCACAGCAGATGGCAGAACTTGAATTCAATAAAAAAAATCTGGAATTATAATCCAATGATGACCATGAACCTTGAGAGGATGAGAAGGGGGATGTAATAACTGGAAATCAGAAGAGAAAACAGCTGAGGCATTGAACAGATATTTTGTGTCGGTCTTCACGGTGGAAGACACAAATAACATGCCAAAAATTGATGACAGGAAGGCTATGGCAGGTGAGAACCTAGAATCTTTCATTATCACGAAAGAGGTAGTGTTGGGCAAGTTAATAGGGCTAAAGTTAGACAAGTCTCCTGGTCCTGATGGAATGCATCCCAGGGCACTGAAAGAGATGGCAGGAGAAATAGCAAGAACACTACTGGTAATTTCGTAAAATTCGCTGGACTCTGGGGTGGTTCCCGCAGTTTGGAAAACAGCAAATGTGATGCCACTGTTTAAAAAAGGAGGTAGACAAAAGGCGGGTAACTGTGGATTGGTTAGCTTAACGTCTGTAGTAGGGAAAATGCTTGAATCTATCATCAAAGAAGAAATAGTAAGACATCTGGATATAAATTGTCTCATTGGTAAGACACAGCATGTGTTCATGAAGAGAAGATCATGTTTGACTAATTTGATGGAATTCTTTGAGAACATTACATGTGCAGTGGACAATGGGGAACCTGTGGATGTGGTATATCTGGATTTCCAGAAAGCATATGACAAGGTGCCGCATCAAAGACTGTTGCATAAGATAAAGGTGCACAGTGTTACGGGTAATGTATTAACATGGATAGAAGATTGATTAACTAACAGAAAGCAAAGAGTGGGGGTAAATGGGTGTTTTTCTGGTTGGCGATCAGTGACTAGTGGTGTGCCTCAGGAATCAGTGTTGGGGTTGCAATTGTTTATGATTTACATGGATGATTCGGAGTTGGGGACCAAATGTAGTGTGTCAAAATTTGCAGATAACACTAAGATGGGTGGCAGAGCAAAGTGTGCAGAGGATGCTGAAAGTCTGCAAAGGGATAGAGATAATCTAAGTGAGTGCGCGAGGGTCTAGCAAATGGAATACAATGTTGGTAAATGAGGTCATCTATTTTGGTAGGAATAACAGCAAAATGGACTATTATCTAAATGGTAAAAAATTGCAGCATGCTACTGTGCAGAGGGACCTGGATGTCCTTATGCAGGAACCTCAAGGAGTTGGTTTGCAGGTGCAGCAGGTAATCAAGAAGGCAAATGGAATTTTGTCTTTCATTGCTAGAGGGATGGAGTTTAAAAAGAACAAGGTCATGTTGCAGCTGCGTAAGGTGCTGGTGAGGCCACCCTGGAGTACTGTGTACAGTTTTGGTCTCCTTACTTGAAAAAGGATATACCGGCACTGGAGGGGGTGCAGAGGAGATTCACTGATTCGGAGTTGAGAAGGTTGGCTTATGAGGAGAGACTGAGTAGATTGGGGCTATACTCATTGGAATTCAGAAGAATGAGGGGAAATCTTATAGAAATATATAAGATTATGAAGGGAATAGATCAGATAGAAGCAGGGAATTTGTTTCCACTGGTGGGTGAAATTAGACTAGGGGGCATAGCTGCAAAATACGAAGAAGCAGATTTAGGACTGAGTTGAGGAGGAATCTCGTCAGTGTTGGGACTGCAATTGTTTACGATTTACATAGATGATTTGGGGTTGGGGACCAAGTTTAGTGTGTCAAAATTTGCAGATAACACTAAGACAGGTGGCAGAGCAAAGTGTGAATCTGTGGAATTCCCTGCCCAGTGAAGCATTGAATGTTTTTAAGGCAAGATAGATAAATTTTTGAAAGGTAAAGGAATTAAGGGTAATAGTGAGCGAGCGGGAATTTGGATCTGAGCCCACGAAAAGATCAGCCATGATCTTATTGAATGGCAGGGCAGACTCGAGGGGCCAGATGACCTACTCCTGCTCCTAGTTCTTATGTTCTTATAAAGAACAAAGAACAACATGGCACGGGAAACAGGCCCTTTGGCCCAATGAGCCCATGCCGCCATTTTAACACTGTGCTTTCCCTCTTCCACCCTTGACCCATGTCTATGCTTATGGCACCCACATTGGAAACCAGACTGAGGGGAGAATAGTTTTGGGACAATTTGTTACAACAATCAGCATAAGAGCACATCTTTGTTCTTATGAAACCATTATCAATTATTAGAAGAACCAATCTGGTTCACTAATGTCCTTAGGAAATCTGCTGTTTTTACTTGGTCTGGTCTGTAATTAGTCTTCGGAGACAGAAGACCCTTCACAAAATCAGAGCCACAGCAATGTGGTTGACTCTCAAATGCCCTCGTGCAACTAGAGATGGGCAATAAATGCTGGCCAGCCAGTGACGTCCATGGACAACAAATGGATAAAAATTAGATGGCAGGTTTTTAAAATTCTTTTTCGGAATGTGAGCGTCAGGGGCAAGGTCAGTTTTCTGTTGTCCTCGATGTGTCTGTGGACACTGCATGCTTCCTCTCGAGGGATAACCAGCTGTGGATATAACAGTAGTAGAGGGGCAGACAGTCAGGTCGGAGACCCCCTTGTTTGCCTGCTCCAGTGAGATTCCAACTGTGCCACGGCCTCTCTGCAATTAAACCAATTAATTGTCCACAACTCCAATCAGCAATTTTCTGACATTGGAAGCAGCTGCTAACACATTTCAGATTTCTGGATAAACCCTGCTGCTGTTCCAGTTGTTTCACTGGAAGGAGAGGCCTCCTCCATGGCCCGTGGAGATGGCCACCAATCAGTAATGATCCCTTCCATGCTAGGGTGTTCCTGATGGAGTGTGCATTCCCCGGATTACTGAGGCCTGCCCACTAGGTTAAAGAAAATCTTTTCTTTGCTGGTGCCTCAGCGGGGAGTCACTTCCCCTTCCTCCTGGAGCCTCAGCAGTGGCCATGGGAATTGTGACACTGCCAAGGTTAAGCTGATCCGCTGATTGGACAGGTGGGATTTCTGATTTCAAAATGTTTAAATTTAGATAGAATAAATTCAACAGAAATGTGTTAGCATCTTACCTTGAGAAACTTTCAAATTAATATAAATCTTTTCATTAAATTCAAATGTTGATGTTACTATCACACAAATGTATTTTCCTTCATCACTCTTCGTTAGATTATCCATGGTTATTGAAAATATCCCTTGTGTTTTGTTATCAGTCAGTGATATTCTTCCTTCTTTCGGTTTTTCAGTAGAAACCACAACGGAACATTTATGCATGTAGGAATAATCACCTTTGCACCATTGTTTAACATTGTCCTTGTATTTCAGATCATACTGACAGTTCACAGTGACTGATCCTCCTAATTGTCCTTGAACCTCCTTGGGTCCAGTTAATTGACATGAACCTATAAGGATATTAATGAGGAAAGGTTATTAATAGCTCGATCTGAATCAAGTAAATAATAACCTAGTAAACACTCCCGTTTCATTGCTCTAACAATCTCCTTTGCAATGATGGATCAAATTACATTGTTAAGATCAAATTCCTTGTGCTGCTTCATTTCACCAACACACCTTCAAAACACTGCACAAACACAGGCCAGAGTTTTATGTTGCTCGCTATGGATGCGCACTCGACCACTGAGCCTGAGCACACACCAGTGGGAGAGAGACTGCAGCCTGAGTGAGATTTCAGCCAGAGTGAGGGTATGGGGAATTTGGAGCTGAGTGGGGATTTGGCGCAGAGGGGAAAGAGGTGCTTGTCTTTGGGTGGATCCAAGATATGGACCTGCGAGGGAGACTCAATGGCAAGTGAGAGGCAAAAAGAAATTGAACCGTGTCATCACAGCAAGCAGGTAAGTGTTGGGCCTGACTTCAGGAGTGGACAGAGCGGGATAGAGTCGGACCTGAGACAGTAAAGGATCCTGATTGTGAGTGTTTCAACTGGGGGGAACTGAAAAGTACCTTCAGAGTAAGGCTCTGATTTTGTTAGCTTATTGGGAATCTGCAAAATTTGAATCTGTGTTAAATTGCTGGTTATAAATTGCATTCAGATTGAGATAATAAGCAGAGATATGAAAACAGTTAAAAAATTAAAAAAAACACAAATTCAAAACTAAGTAAATAAAATATGGGTGAAGGGTCAGGTGATGTGCTGTTCCTGCATGATGTGGGAGCTGGCAGTTCCCAGTGATCACATCTGTAGTAAATGTTGGTTGCTCGAGCAACTCCAAATCAGCGTTGATGAGCTGGATTCTGAGCTTCGGATGCTGCAACACATCAGGGAGGGGGAAGGTTACCTGGGTGCCGTATTTCAGGAGTCAGTCACACCCCTTAGACAAACTAACTTGATTTCAGCCATTGGTCATGGAGAGAAGAGTGTGGCTGTGAGTGAGGAAGGTAAAGGGATCCAGGAGGTCGGGTTGCAGGAGCCTCAGCCCTTGTCCTTATCCAACAGGTTCCAGATTCTTGCTCCCTGTGTAGATGGAAATGGGGACTGCAGGGAGGATGAGCCAACTGAGCGCAACACTTTGGTGCAGGGAGCCATTCAGGTGGGGGGAGGGAAAAGAAATGTAGTTGTAATTGGGGATAGTATAGTAAGGGACATTGACACCATTTTCTGTGACCAGGATCGAGAGTCCCGAAGGTTATGTTGCCTACCTGGTGCTTGGGTTCGGGATATCTCATCTGAGCTGCAGAGGAACCTGGAGTGAGAGGATAAAGATCCAGTTGTTGTGGTCCGTGTCAGCATAAATGACATAGAGAAAACAGGGGCAGCGGTTCTGGTAAGGGAGTATGAACAGCTAGAAGCTAAATTAGAACCAAAAAGTTCCAAAAACCGAAGAAATTGGGTACAAAAACTGTGGCTTCAATTTTCTGCCCATCTGGCTTGCCGGGCCTGGAGGTGGGCGTAAGTCGCGTTCTCTGCCACTGTCAACATAATTTTACATTGGTTGGCCAATTAAGAGTCAGCCAATAATAGTGAGGGACGGAATGCATGAAACTCCTTATGCACCAAGGAACTATAAAAGAGTCGGGAAATTTACCAGTAGAACAAATTTAAAAGCTTTGTATCTCAACGCACAAAGCAATTGGAATAAAATTAATGAGTTAATGTTGGAAATAGAAGCAGAAGGGTATGATTTGGTGGCGATTACTGAGACACGGTTACAAGGAGACCAGGTCTGGGAATTGAACATCCAAGGGTACTCAGCATTTTGGAAAGATAGACTGAAAGGATAAGGAGGTGGAGAAGCTTTTCTGGTGAAGAGAGGGATCAGTGCAGCATGAGAAATGACATAAGCACCGGAGATCAAGATGTGAAATAGTAAAGGGAAGAAGTAAGGTAGGAGTAATCGATAGGTCCCAAGCAGTAGTTCCTCAGTGGAGCACAGTATAAACCAAGAAATACTGGGGGCTTGCAATAATGGTACGGCAATAATCATGGGTGGTTTTAATATGCACATTGTGTTTGAGTGTACTGCCCAGACTCTTTCCATTGCTGTTTATTTTTCGGTGATCTGCAGTTCCCTGAAGCAACTCCAGACTGGCCATCCCCCTGAGGGAACGCATTGCAAACATCAGCCCGCACCCTCCTTGTTATGGAGTTTAATCCGGATAAACGTGAGGTGATGCATCTTGGCCAGAATAATGTAGGGGGGAGTTATATGATAAAGGGAAAGCCCATAAAGAGTATAGAATCGCAGCGAGACCTGGGGGTGCAAGTGCACAAGTCTTTGAAGGTGGCAGTACAAGTGGAGAAGGTTGTGAAGAAAGCCTATGGTATGTTAGCCTTTATAGGAAGGGGTACAGAATATAAGAGCTGGAGTCTAATGTTGCAGTTGTATAGATCGTTGGTTAGGCCGCATTTAGAGTACTGCGTCCAGTTCTGGTCGCCTTACTACCGGAAGGACGTGGAGACCCTGGAGAGAGTGCAGAGGAGGTTTACCAGGATGTTGCCTGGTATGAAAAGACTGGGTTATGAGGAAAGACTGAGAAAATTGGGACGGTTTTCCCTTAAAAGACGGCGACTGAGGGGGGATCTAATAGAGGTATATAAGATTATGATTGGTATAGATAGAGTAAACAGAAGTAAGCTATTTCCTATGTTAGAGACACACAGTACAAGGGGCCACGGGCTTAAGGTGAAGGGGGAGAGGTATAACACAGATATTAGAGGGAGGTTTTTCACACAGAGGGTGGTGGGGTTATGGAATGCTCTGCCAAGTAAGGTGGTGGAGGCAAACACGCTAGATTTGTTTAAGAGTAACTTAGACAGGCACATGAGTGGGTTGGAGATGGGAGGATATAGGGGATTGTTTTAAATAAAGTTCATAAACAGTGGGACGATCCTGGTAATGGAAAAGGATATGGGATGATAATAATGTTTTTACTCTTTTAATTCACAGGTTTTAAGTCGGTCCACCTTGTTGCCCAACGAGGGGCATACATGCGATGGGTCATACTGGGGGCTGCTCTTGGTTGTTCGAGATTGGCCTAGTGCTTCATGTCGTTAGTGTGTGCTTAAACTGGACCAGATACTGGGCAAGACGACAGCTCAGTGACTATCACTGTTTGCTGTGCAGACACATGGATTTGGGCCAGTGTCTGTGGGAATTTGCACATTCTCCCCGTGCTTGCGTGGGTTTTCTCCGGGTGCTCCGGTTTCCTCCCACACCCCAAAGATGTGCTATTAGGCTGATTGGCAGTAATAAATTGTCCCTAAATTAGTTTCCCTCAATGTGGATTGCCATAAAAACAATAGATAGGGGTCATGGGTGGAGGGGGGGACTGGTAATATTAAAATGGCAGCGCGGGCTCGTTGGGCCGAAGGGCCTGTTTCCCGGGCTGTTTTTGTTCTTTGTTCTTTGTTATCAGCTCCTGTCTTCTCCCTGCCCTCCCTGTCAGGGCTGTGCCTTTACATGTGTGTGTTTCACACTGGCTGACTCTTAATTGGCCAACCAATGCGAAATTATGTTGACTGTGGCTGAGAATGCGACTTACACCCAGGCCCAGTGAGCCCGATGGGGGGGAAAATTGAGGCCACAGTTTTTGTACCCAATTTCCCCAACAGGCAGCCCTCAAATTATCTGATGTGAGCTTTTTGAGGGACCAGATTCCGCCAAATCAGAACATTCCTTATTTACAGACTTTGTCGCAATGGAAAATATGAAAAGAAACTTGAGAAGAAAAAATGAATCCCTTCATTCTTTCTCATGGGTTTTTCTCAGTCTGCCCATTGCTGACCCCGTGGACAATTACAGGGGAGGGAGTGGCCTGGTCAGTATAAAACTGCAGCCTTGCACACTTTTAACTGATGTGGGCTTGCTCAGCGTGAGAAACCAATGTCCAGCCTCTGTTCTGCACTTATGGCTCTCAGGATAATTTCAGTCTCATTAGGTTTTCTCTGTCCTAGTAACCACTCCTTGTAAAATACGATCCTGGTGCTCACACAGGTCACTAAAGAGTTAATCTCTCTCTGAGATTTAGTTTTTGTTTGCGTTTAACGAAGAAACGAAGAAGTAAGCTAGGTTCCTTCCAGTCTTACAATAGTGAGGCTTAAGGGTGATCTTATAGAGATCCATAAAATAATGAGGGGCACAGATCAGCTAGGTAGTCAATATCTTTTCCCAAAGGTAGGGGATTCGAAAACTAGAAGGCATAAGTTTAAGGTGAGAGGGGAGAGATATAAAAGGGCGCAGAGGGGGAACTATTTCACATAGAGGGTGGTGAATGTCTGGAACAAGGTGCCAGAAGTAGTAATAGAGGCGAGTACAATTTTGTCTTTTAAAAAGCATTTAGATAGTTACATGAATAAAATGGATATCGAGGGATACGGGCCAAACATTGGCAATTGGGACTAGCTTAGTTTTTTAAAAAAAGGACAAGTTGGCCAGAGGGACCTGCCTCCATGCTGTAAACCTCTCTGACTCTATGACAGGGTGAATGTGAGTTTGATGTTTCCTCTTGTCAGAGGACCTAGAAGTAGGAAGTCAATGTTTGAAACTAAGGGTCACATTTAAAACAGAGATGAGGAGAAATCATTCGTGGGTCACTGAACGTTAACATGGCAGTAGAGAAAACAATTAAGAAGGCAAATGGTATTTTGGCTTTCATGACAAGAGGATTTGAGTTTTACAGTAATGATGTCTCAATGCAAAGCCTTGGTGAGGCTGAATCTGGGGCATTTTGTGCAGTCAGAAGATAAACTGCTGGAAAATCTCAGCAGATCCGGCAGTTTCTGTAAGGAGAGGAAAGAGCTGATGTTTCAAGTCCAGACGACACTTTGTTAAGGCTAAAATGCGCAGGAAGTGGGAGATATTTATGCTGCAGGGGGAGGGAATGAAAGATGAGTCATAGCCACAGAAACCAGGGCAAAGGCTGTTCCACAGGGAGAATAAAGGGAGCGAATGGCCAAACAGCAGAGAAGCTAAAGTAAAGATGTTGGGGTGTGGGAGGAAGGATGGGACAGAGCTAAGATTCAGAAAAGAAGAAGCAAAGAGGGACAAAAGGTGAGGGAAGGGGAATAAAGTAGGGGGAAAGACTGGGCAGGGGTGGCGGAAAGAAAAATGAAGAAAGGCAATAAAGAAATAAAAGGTAGAGAACAGTAAAAGAATTAAATCAAATAGAATGAAGCAAAAGGGTTGAGGTGGGATAGAGCTAATCATCTAAAGTTGTTGAATTTGATGTTGAGGCCGTAAGGATGTAAAGTGACGGATCCCCCCACACTCCCACCCCCAACATCTTCATTTTAGCTTCTCAGCTTCTCTTTGGCCATTCACACCCTCTATTCTGTCTGTGGACAGCTATTAGCAGTCTCTTCCTCTGGTCTCTGTGGCTATGACTTATCTTTCATTCCCTCATGCTGCACTGTAAGTATCTCCCACTTTCTATGCCTTTTAGCTTTGACAAATGGTCATCTGGATTCAATGTCAGCTCTTTTCTCTCCTGACAGGTGCTGCCAGACCTGCTGAGATTTTCCAGCGTTTCCTCTTTTTGTTTCAGGTTCCAGCATCCGCAATAATTTGCTTTTATCCAGTATATTGTGCAGTTGTAGTCTCCTTATAGAAGAAAAGATATACTTATCATTGAGAAAATGCGACGAAAGTTCATCAAACTAATTTGTGTGATGGAGGGATTGTCCTGCGTGGAAAGATTGAATAGACTGGACCTTTATTCTCTGGAGTTTAGAAAAATGAGAGGCGATCTCATGCAAGCAAAACTTCACACAGGGTTTGGTAGAGTATATGCACGAATGATGATTCCTTAGTTGGGGATCTAGAACCTGGGGACACATTCTCAGAATATTTAACTTAGTCAATAACTGAGCTACCAAACCTCCCAAGCCATCCTCCAACAGGGATCGGGAATGGGCAGAGCCGGGTTTAGGATGCCCGCTTTACGGGAACATCTGAGATAGATCTGTCACCCTGTTTTTCTTCTCTTTTCTCACAGGATAGCAATGATTCTTGCTCTGTGGAGACAGGAGGGTTTAGTCAGATCCTCTGCTCCTCAATTTGTCAACACACAAAGAGTATTGTGACACTTCATGACACAATTGGTTAAGAGCGGTACCTGTGCTATCGGTTCACGTGGGAAATGTTGTCAGAGAGATTGTGGGGTTACATGAACAGCGACAAGAGGAGAATTGCTGGTTTTGAGTTGGTACGATCATAGTTATAGAATCCTACAGTGCAGCGTGAAGCCATTTGCCCCACTGAATCTGCACCAGCCACAATCCCACACAGGCCCTATTCTCATAACCCCATGCATTTACCGTAGCTAGACCTGCTGACACTAAAGGACAATTTATCATGCCAACCCACCTAACCTGTGCATCTTTGGGCTGTGGGAGGAAGCTGGAGTGTTAGAGATGAATATAAAATGTGGTAAACATAAAATTATGACTGAAGAAATAAAACTAGGATCTTGTAACTATACAACAGCAAACAGACATAGTTTAAACAACACAGGATGGGGCAAGGATGAGGGGGAATGAATGTTATCTCATGAGAACAAACTAAGCAGGACAGAAACCTACGATTCGGCATATTGCCAACCCACATTATGGGAACAACTGTGGTTTTAATCACTATTACAGGGTATGAAAGTTGCTGAGGCTAGAGAGAACTATAGTCAAGGACAGTGAAGAAACTGCCTATTGTCCTATTGTGTAGGGATAACACCAGACGTGCAGTGTGAAGTAAGGCACGTACACCACATCTTGTAGGAATGTAAAATGTCCAGATTGTGAAACAAATGGGAAGCAAGATGTGTTGTTTCTGCAATTGAGTATATTTTCTAACTACAGGGGGATAAAAGGTCACTGAGATAGTAGGGACATCAGCGATTAAGTTAGCAGAAGACTGGATACAGTCGGTCTGAACTGGACTTGTTAACAGTTCTCCAGGGAGCATTGATAAGACGGATGAGTCTCATGAAAACTAATCAAGTAAGGATATTGAAACAACCCTACAATATGCACTCTTGCAATAACAGGAAAATATGGTTAGAGGGGAGCAGAGGGGCTTGGGACATGAGCCAACATACAGCACAGCCTGTGGCTAGGGGCACCTTGAGCCAATAGGGGAATGACAACACATAAATGGGATAGGGACCACCAATTAGGGGAGAACAATGTATTGTGTAATTGATTAACATGCTTGTAGAAATAGTATAAAAAGCCTGCTTAAACACGATGTAAGGTGTGCCTATTTTATTGGACATCCGGTCTTGCAAGAACGTTAAATAAAATATCTTGCTCCTTCGGAACTTGACTTGACTAAATTGTTTGACTGTGAGCTGCGTTTCTCACACGGAGCACCCGGAAGAAACCCTGTGCGGACACAAGGAAAATGTGCAAACTCCACACAGACAGGGACCTGAGCCGGGAATCGAACCCATGTCTCTGGTGCTGGGGGACTGCAGAGCTAACCACTGCATCACTGTGCTGCACTGTTGAGAAATGTGATTGAGTAATTCTGAGTAAAGAGATAATGTAATTGCTTAACAAAAAAGATCACTTTGAGCTTCAGAAACTGGATAAAAAAGTACACAAAGAAACACTGAAAGCACTTATCAGACACGATTTATTTTTGCAGAAATGAAATAACTGATTGCGAGTTTAGTTCTCCAAATGTATTTTTGTTTTGAAGACTAATATTCGACAGTTTGCCTTTTGAGGTACAAATGTGTTTCGGGTTCTCTATTTTTCTCTGCAAGCTGCACCATGTGAAACTCCTCGAGAGTTTTCCCTGAGGTCAAGGTGCGACACACTTGTGTGACACAAATTGGAAAAAAAAACCAGTTAGTTCCTTGTTGTCGATGAGGAGCTGGTGTTTAGGGGAGGACAGAGCTGTAACAAGGCAGGTAGTGTCAGAATGCAGCAGCAAAGCACAGAAAGAAGCAAAGACTGAATGTCATAGAATGGCGTAGAATATCCTCACAATGCAGAAGAAGGCCATTCAGCTCGAGTCTGCACCGACCGTGATCTCACCCAGGCCTTATTCCTGTAAACCC
Organism: Carcharhinus amblyrhynchos; assembly: GCF_965287045.1. Lineage (NCBI taxonomy): Eukaryota > Metazoa > Chordata > Chondrichthyes > Carcharhiniformes > Carcharhinidae > Carcharhinus > Carcharhinus amblyrhynchos. Next base: position 10,825,419 of record NC_137345.1, on the reverse strand, counting down.
ACAATATTTAACCTGCTAATCCTAGTGCCAATTTAGCATGACCAATCAACATAGCCCACACATCTCTGGAATGTGGGAGGAAACTGGAGCACTCCCCATGTGCAAACTCCACACAGACATTGACCCAAGGCCAGAAATCAGCTCGGGTCCAGGTGCGCTGAGGCAGCAGAGCTAACCACTGTGCCACCCAATAAATTAACTGAATTTTACATTCCACCAGCCCTGACAGTGGGATTTGAACCCAAGTTCCCAGACCATTAGCCGGATTACTAGCCCAAAACGTTACCCCTACACCACCATCTTCTGAAGATGCTGGAGCAGTGGACGGCTTTCACAATAACAGCCACAGTCTGCAAAACCGTGAGTGCTTCATCTTTAGCTCACTCCAACTGAGTCAGTCGCTGTTTCTGGTCTTCAGGATCGCAGATTGCCAAGAATACTTTTTATGAATATTAAAAATCAATTTAAAACATTTAACGGACTTACATGATGCAGACAATAGAATCAAGAGAGCGATTAACTCCATTGTTCTGACTGTTTCTGGTGGGTGAATTCTCTCTGTCCAGATATTGTACTTCAGCCGTGCTGTCTTTCACTGGGGTAGTTTCCTCAGTTGTGTATGTCATTTCCTTCTTTATATTTCTGCCACATCGACCAATTCCTCTTTTTCACTGTAGTTGTGGTTGGAGGCCAATTGCAGAATCTGCATCCAGGCCCCTCAATTCCACTGTGTTGTTTTCCAGTCCCGCCGTGGGGGGTTCTGCCCCCGGGGGAAGTGGAAGAGCAGGAGAAAGTCCGTGGCCATTCAGTAGGACTGGACCATCCCGGTATTCCCGTGCAATCCCATTTTATACTCTCCTGACACAGTAACACTGCTACAGGCTTACCCACACGTTGACCAAAACTCCTATTTTCATCAATCACCATGACAACGGAAACCACTGCAGTTTCTTAGCAACAAAATAACCGTCCAGTCAAAATTGTCCCTGTATCACTGTCCATCACCACCTCATCTCCCAGAAGAAACTCCTCGTGGTCTCTGAAGTTTGTTTATAAGAAGAAAAGATAGAAATTTTGATAAAATTGAGATAAAAAAGACAAAGTGTGCCTATGACAAGTGTCAGGTGGAAGATACAGGGGGCAATTTCCCCATCCTGTCCCGCAACTTCTCTGGCGGGTTGGGGTGGGAGATATGCGTGCCAGCCTTGTTCTGGGATTTGCGCATGCGCCGGGAACACACGCGCATCTCCCAAAGCCGGAGAACAGTCGGAGTCCAGCCCACGCTGGAAGACAAATAAGTGATTTGAATCTTTTTAAAATGTATTTTAAAAGTATTTTAAATGTCATTATTGGGGACTTGCCAGTCCCGATCAAATCTCCACCCTGCCAGGAGTACTTCATTCCAGCCGGGTTTTGGAGAAGCTCCCCACATTCGGGAAGACCCACTGGGATGAAGGGGGACAATCAGGACAGGGGGTCAGGCAGTGGGGGAGGGGGATGGGCTTGGTGACCCTGGGCATGGGCACCCTGGCAGTGCCAGCCTGTGCCCCTGGCACTGCCCAGGGGGCAAAGTGCCCATGTCCACAGGGCGCCTTGGCACTGCCCACTGGACATCGGGCAGTGCCAAGGGATGGGGCCTATTGTGGGCATGGTCTAGGGGTGATCAGTGAGGGTGGGGGGGGTGTCCCGCTGCCACTCTGCATGGCGATTGGCCTGGGATGGAAGGAGGGCAGTGATTGGGGCACGCTGGAACTGGTGGGCTGCCGGGATGGACCTGCCTCCCGGGGATAGGTGTCTGGTCCCAGGGGAGGCCAGCCGGGGTGAAGGGGGGTTTGCTGGCCAGCAAATGGGGAGCCTGACAGATCGGGGCCACTGTGCATGTGCAGAGTTCCAGAACTGTCAAACTCTGGCGTGAATAGGCCCAGCCCCAATGGGGTTTTAATGAGAGTCGCGATTGGAACCTCTGCAATGCAGAGAGTGGGGAGATTCAAGTGTGAAGTTGAACTGAGAAGACAGCCGGGATCTAAAACAGTTTTCCTGCCAAATCAGCACTTTTGGGAGAATCATCCCCACTGTTGGGAACCAAGAGGAATACAGGGATAACTATCTAGGCTATTGGGTGGACGGCAGATGCCTTTATCCGATGGAAAATAAGGTGAGGGCTATCAAGCAGGCGCCAACTCCAAGGACTCCCATGAAACTGAAACCCTTCCTGGGGTCAGTGAATTGTTACAGGAAGTTTATCCCCAATTTTGCTTCTCCGCTGACCTCCTGCATGCTCTACTACGGAAATAAAAGTGGCCTTGAGGGGAGACCACAGCTGGAGTCTTTCAGCAGAGTTAAACAGCAACTTTTGTCTTCTAACTTACTGATGCATTTTGCCCCAAAAAGGACCTTGTCTTGACATGTGATGCCTACCCTTATGGGATTGGAGCAGTACTGGCATATCGCTCGAGATTTGAGGCAGAGAAGCCAGCTGCATATACATCTGGGATTCTCTTGGATGATGAACGTAGCTATTCCCAGATTGAGAAAGCGGGATTGGCAATGGTCTTTGATGTTAAAAACAATGACGTAGGAAAAATCTTTTTCACACAACTAGTGATTTGGATTTGGGATACACTGCCTGGAAGTGTGACGGTGGTAGATTCAATCAGGGCATTCAAGAGGGAATTGGATGATTAATTGAATAGGAATAGGAATAGGAACAATATGCAGAGGTAGAGGAAAACAGAGGGAAATGGCACTAAATCACGATGCTCATTTAGAGAGCTGATGCAGACATGATGGGCCAAATGGCCTCCTTCCACACCGTAACAATAGTGATTTATAAGTTGTTGGCAATTCACTGCTGTGCTATGTTAACACTCTTTGAGAGGATGTGATATGAGCAGTAGCCTCTCACCTGGCCATGGCTGCATCTCTTCAGTTTCACTGTTCACTCTCCAGCTGATCAGTTTCAGTCAGGAAGCAACGTGCACTCACCTAGGGGACCCCACCATGCTTCACACAGCTCGGCAAATAGGTCTATCGGTGCTAATATCAGAATCCCTGATTAAAACAGTTTTTAATTGTGGATTTGAATATCCAAATGACACATCTGATGATTACACAAGGGCTCCTTGCCTTCAAACTTGCCTGGGTCAAACTTAGAAGTGTGTGAAATGTTGCTGAGGTCCTGACCTTCTATGATTTTTAAATGATTTAACTCCCCACGTGCACCTAAAACAACCTCCACTTATCAAAACATTTCCCCAATGGAAAACTCAAAGCAACAAAACTTTGCATTAGTTCAGATTAAAATGAACATGACATCAATTAAGATCAATTCAGTTGCTGCAGTAACAACACAGTGCATCTGTATACAGGCAGAACATGTTTGAAAATAAAAACAAACTTCTACAACAGATCCTGCACAAAAAAAATGACAAATACATTTCTTAAAGGCACAGCATCATTACACTTGATGCTGTGCCTCTAAGTCGATTGTTATGGCGTGAAAATGCAATAAGAGAAAGCTTCGTTGATATAACCCAAATCTGAGCCGCCTGAAGTAAGGAGGATTTGAAGGTATACACCAGCATATTAGAATATATTTGCAAAGCAGCTGCATAGTATGGTCCATATTCTGTTCTGAGAGTGGAAACTGTAACCTATTTGAGTTGAATGTTGTGTTCACTGTTGCATTTTTGTTGTGTTACTTAGTATTCCAGTGCTGTCAATGAGACTCATGAAAGACAAATTGTTATTGTGTACTTGATTACCTTAGATGCAGAATTTTAAGACAATCAGTTTTGGAGTTAACGTGAGTAATTTTTCGAGACGCTATGGGTCAAATTTTTAAATGTTGGTCTTTGCTGAGCTGTTGGGACCATTACTGGGCTGGGAACCCATTGACAGTGTAGGGGTCTCCTTAACTGAGGCACGGCATCTCCTGGTTCCTAACCAACCAGCAAGGCTGTGCGGGATGATCCAGTGAATCTGTCAAACAAATTTTAATGAAGAGGACTACAGTAGGGGTCAGAATAACTGAACTGAATAGAGGGGCTGCGGCAAACAGAGGACGGGGGAAGAGACCTGGGAAGAAATTCAACCAACACCTCCCTCCCTCCCGCATGCCATGCCCAATCTCCCTCCCCTCTGTTTCCCTCATTGTTACCTGCCACTGTTGCTGACAGAGTTGAGGGAACTGCATTAAGGTGAGAACTCACAAGAATGGGAGGAAGAGGACAACCTCTCCAATCAAACAGGTTTTGACGGCAGTGGCCAAGAAGGTCAGCCAAAACAGGGTGGTTCTTCCAGCCTAGAGACAGTGCACCAAGATCCAGGAGGACAGGAAAGGTGAGTGGCATATCATTGTCAAGTCCCACATCCTGAGTTTTGCAATATTCTCCTGCACAGCAATCCATAGGTTAACACTCTTTGTAGCCCTAATTATTTGCTCTCTCTGTCTCTTTTTATCCAGGCTCTTCACAACTCCATCCGAACAGCCAACAATTAACCCTCACACACCTATTGACCTCTTGCACCCAGGCTTCACTGTCACTGTCTATGAGTTTGTGTCCTTCCCTCCTATTGGTATATATCATTTCTAGCATTCACAATTCTCTATGTTCTCTCATTGCAGAGGAAGGGAGCACAGAACGTCTGGGTGGGTGGGCGAGGGTGGGTCTGCCCTGCAATGACAGCTACCTTTATGGTCACTGGAATATGGCTCTCTTGGCACAGTGGGAAGAAGGTATTGTTCCAGTCGGCTGCAGATATGAGCAACAAGTTGCCGAGGAAAGCTGAACAACTTGTGACACTAATGCTCACACTTGTCAGAGAACTGGTCTCCCATCCATTGACTCTGTCTACATTTCCTGCTGCCTCGGCAAAGCAGTCAGCATAATTAAGGGCTCCATGTACTCTGGAATTCCCTCTTCCATCTTCTTCCGTCAGGAAAAAGAAAAAGTCTGAGGTCACATCCCAACCAACTCAAGAATAGCTTCTTTCCTGACGTTGTCAGACTTTTGAATGGACCTACATCACATTAAATTGATTTTTCTCTACACTCTAGCTATGACTGTAACACTATCTTGTTTCCTTCTTTATGAATGGTATGCTTTGCCTGTACAACGCGCAAGAACCAGTACTTTTCACTGTATGTTAATACATGTTGGCTTTGAATGTGGACATTCATTTTAGATTTTAAAAATCATTCTAAGCTTGGACCATCACAAGATCACAAGAAATAGCAGCAGGAGGTGGCCACCAGGCCCTTCAAACCTGCCCCAACATTGAGTACGATCGTGGCTGATTTATGCTGGCCTCAACTCCTTTTCTGTGTCATTTCCCTGTTGTGGGTATGCCGGCGTTGGACTGGCGTAAACACAGTAAAAAGTCTGACAACACCAGGTTTTAGTCCAACCTATTTATTTGATAATAGACTCACAAGCTTTCGGGTTAGCCCCTTCGTCAGGTGAATGGAGAGTTCTGGCCTCAGACAGAGCATATAAAGCACAGACAATTTAGAGATTACTGATTAGAATGCGAATCCTTACACCTAACCTGCTGTTCAAGACCTGAAGTGGCTGATAATGTGAGTGGAAGGAGCACTGATCACAGTTTAAAGAGATGTGTATTGTCTCCAGACAGTACAGTAAGTGAGGTTTTGCAAACCCAGGCAAGTCACGGGGGTTACAGATAGTGTGACATGAACCCACTTCTTGCTTTCAGACAACCACACAACCTCAAACAGACCATTGTTCGCAGCAAACTACCCAGCCTTCAGGAGAACAGTGACCACAATACCACACAACCCTGCCACAGCAACCTCTGCAAGACATGCCGGATCATCGACATGGATACCATCATCACACGTGAGAATACCATCCACCAGGTACTTGGTAAATACTCTTGCAACTCGGCCAACATTGTCTACCTGATACGTTGCAAGAAAGGATGTCCCGAAGCATGGTACATTGGGGAGACCATGCAGACGCTACGACAACGGATGAATGAACATCGCTCGACAGTCACCAGGCAAGACTGTTCCCTTCCTGTTGGCGAACACTTCAGTGGTCACGGGCATTCAGCCTCTGACCTTCGGGTAAGCATTCTCCAAGGTGGCCTTCACGACACACGACAGCGCAGAGTCGCTGAACAGAGACTGATAGCCAAGTTCCGCACACATGAGGACGGTCTCAACAGGGATCTTGGGTTCATGTCGCACTATCTGTAACCCCCGTGACTTGCCTGGGTTTGCAAAACCTCACTTACTGTACTGTCTGGAGACAATACACGTCTCTTTAAACTGTGATCAGTGCTCCTTCCACTCACATTATCAGCCACTTCAGGTCTTGAACAGCAGGTTAGGTGTAAGGATTCGCATTCTAATCAGTAATCTCTAAATTGTCTGTGCTTTATATGCTCTGTCTGAGGCCAGAACTCTCCATTCACCTGACGAAGGGGCTAACCCGAAAGCTTGTGAGTATATTATCAAATAAATAGGTTGGACTAAAACCTGGTGTTGTCAGACTTTTTACTCATTTCCCTGTTGCCATCAATTCCTCAATCTGTCAAATATTTATCCATCTCTACTTTAAATATTTCTAATGATCCAGCCTCCACCACCCTTTGGGGCAGAGAATTCCAGAGATTTACCACCCTCTGTGAGAAGAAATTTCTACACACCTCAGTTTAAATGCCTGGTCGTTTATCAGGATCATTGATCCGAGTTAGTGGTTTACTGTTAAACTGATTCTCTCTTTGGTGTGTGTTGGGAGTTCCTCCTCAATCCTATACCACTGGTATGATTGGCACAGACTCTGCCACTTAGAAGGCAGAGAATTAAGGAAGGAAGTTGAATTAATGGGAACTCTTGAGATGTTTGACAATCTCTGTGCTTGAAATGTTATCTGACTCCCGTAGATCAATTATGAATCAGCGACAATGACACCTTGCACCGATATACCCCCTGTAATATAGTAACGCAAACCCTGGAGCTTCTCACGTGTGTTAATTGTAACTAAAAGAGAAAATGCTGGAAAATCTCGGCAGGTCTGGCAGCATCTGTAAGGAGAGAAAAGAGCTGATGTTTCAAATCCAGGCGACCCTTTGTCAAAGCTAAAAGGCATAGAAAGTGGGAGATATTTAGAAATCCTGTCAGAGAGAAGAGCAGTATTTCTTCACGTTAGGCATTCCTGGAAGAGAAGTGTCAGTGAGTTAAACACCGGATAAAAGCAAATTACTGCGGATGCTGGACCTGGAAGTGGTGGTGAGTTCCAGCATCCGCAGTAATTAATTGTAAACAAGTCAGGCACTGAGCCACATCAACAAGTTTGGTCAAACATTCGGGGCAGAATTTTGAGCCGCGCTCTCAGTGCACGAGATCGCTGGGGAGGGTTCAAAATCCAACCAATATCAGAAATTGCAAACCTCGCCGGAGAGATCGGGATTCGGATTTTCCACGCTCCCTCGCCAGTGATGTAATCAGGTTCATGCCCATAATTAGTGAAAACCCGATTTTAATAGATTTTAATCAATTCGAATGTATTTAAACCACACACCCCCTTGACAAATTACTCCCCCCCACGACCCTCACTAAATTTTCATACCTCATCGATGTGACGTGTGTCAGAGAGGATCTCGACAAGTTTATTCAAACTCAAATCTGTTGTAGGGGCCCATCTGGGGTGGGAGAGGGGATGGATTCAAAGATCAGTATAGCCCCTGGGCGGGAGAGACATGCCCAGGCACCGGTGCCTGGCACAGTTTGGCACTGCCAGGAACCTGGCAATGTCAACCTGTGCCGGGGGGCAGTGCCAGAGACAGGCCCCAGGGGGAGCCTCATGAGCGGGCGCTCTACTGTTTCTGGTGGTGGCGGGGGAGAGGGCACTCAGGATGGTGGGGATGATCAGGGATGATTGGGGAAGATAATGGGAATGATCAGGGATGAGTGATGGGGGAGCGTGGGGTGATTGGGGGTGAGTGGGGGGCCAGTGGAGAGGGAATGGGAATGATCGGAGATGGTTGGGCGAGGTGGAGAGGAAGTGGGAGTAAGATTTGTGCTCCGATTGGAGTGGCCTTTAAGTATGGCACTCTTATCTCAGTGGAGTCAGTTCCTGGCTCTCAGCGTCCTCACCTCACCAGCGTAATGGTATAAGCCCTGCCCACTCTTTCTCTTCAGACTAAGAGGCATAAAACCTGGAGAGAAAACCAATCTGTAAAGCTGGAGAGCTTCACATAAATTTTACCACTGGAACTGACATGTAGCCAATGCCTGGTAAGATGCCTCCCCTCCACCCTCTCCAACCCCTCCTCTGCCTCCCCCCTCCTGCCCCACCCCAAGTGCTTAGCAACGTCTTCAAGGAGATACGAGAGTAAGAGCAGCGAAGACATTTAGAGAGAGGGAGAAACCAGAGTTAGTGAGGTGAAGAGGTTTAGAGAGAGGGAGAAATGAGAGTTAGTGAGGTGAAGAGGTTTAGAGAGAGGGAGAAATGAGAGTGAGAAAGATGAAGAAGTTTAGAAGGAGGGAGAGAGAGACACTCCCATGTCTGATCCTGGTTCAGGCACTCTCATATGGCAGATTTTATCAATGAGAGGATGTCCCACCATTGGAAGGAACAGAGTGTCCCCAGCACGCGGGGATGGAAATTGGGAAGTCGTTGAGGCTACGGGAGCTGAATTCCACCATTCGCTGTATAAAACCTCCCTCAATCTCAGCTAATGTGAGGTTAACTCCATTTAGCTGGCAACTTCCCCTTGTAGGATAAAACATTTCAATTTTTAACAAAGTGCTGAGCTCAGGATAAATGACCTTTCGTAGGGCCTTCTTCCTACATAAATTGGTGCCTAACTCCTCGATTAGCCAGTTCATTTCTGCTCCCATAGTTGGTATTTGGTCCTGATGGTGGGACGGCAGCGGGCACTCATCTGACCCCATTGTCCAAGACTTTACCTGTCCACAAAACAAGCTCCTGCCTCACCACCCCCACAATCCCATTGCCAGCAACATTCCTTCTTGCCAGCAGGGGTCAGTAAAATTCTACTCATAACTTCAGGCAGTTAATTTCTGAAAACAGTCATTAACAGAGATGCACTTGAATGCCTTGCACCAACTTTGACTTTTCCTCACTCCGGTTTCCCATCTGAAACTGGGAATGTCAGGCCAGACCACGTTTTATCCTTCCTCTACAAAGTTCGGCACGATGGTAATGTGGTCGGCACTGCTGCCTCACAGCGCCAAGGGCCCGGGTTCGATTCCGGCCTCGGGCCACTGCCTGTGTGAAGTCTGCACATCCTCCCTGAGTCTGCGTGGGTTCCCTCCGGGTGATCCAGTTTCCTTCCACAATCCAAAGATGTGCGGGTTGGATGGATTGGCCGTGTTAAATTGCTCCTTAGTGTCCCAAGATGTGTAGGTTAAGGGGAATCAGAAGGGTAAAAATGTGGAATTATGGGGATAGGGCCTGGGTAAAATGGGCCAAAAGGCCTCCTGCGCTGTAGAAGTTCTGTGATACCCAGAAAGCCATTACTGTAACAATGGGATGGTGACAATGCTTCATTCACTAAGAGTGGTAGGTGTTTTGTCGTGGATTATTTGCCGCTTTTGGGCAACTTTCAGAGTATTTGGACTGAAGTAATGAGGACAATTCTCCCGATTTTTAAATTTTTTAGCATGTTGGGGCTGGGAGAATCATGTGTGCACCGATTTGCGAGATTCGCGTATGCGTTCCTGATGCACGCGCATCTGCCAGCGCTGGGTATCCGGTTGGGACCTCGCTGGAAACTGGTCTCCCACATCGCATCTCCCACCCCACCAGCACAGTTTCACTCCGACGGGGTTTAGAGGAGCTCCCCATTTTTGGGAAACGAACGGGACAACCCTGTTGAAGTTGATGGGGGTAATTGGGCCCCCCAGGGATCAGTTGTGGTGGAAGGGGACAGATGCCTCCCTGGGCAGAGGCACCAAGGGGCAAAGGGCCCATGCCCATGGGGCACTTTGGCACTGCCCATCAGGCATTGGGCAGTGCCAAGGGGGCGGAATGTAGGGGTGATTGGTGGGGGGGGGGACTCACCACATAAACACAGTGGCTACAACAGCGGGAATCATAGAACCCTACAGTGCAGAAAGAGGCCCTTCAGCCCATTGAATCTGCACCGACCACAATCCCACTCAGGCCCTATCCCCATACCCCTATGTATTTTACCCGCTAATCCCTCTGACCTACGCATCTCAGGACACTAAGGGGCAATTTTAGCATGGCTAATCAACCTAACCCACATATCTTTGGACTGTGGGAGGAAACCGGAGCACCCAGAGGAAACCCACGCAGACACGAGGAGAATGTGCAAACTCCACACTGACAGTGACCCGAGCTAGGAGTCAGACTCTGGTCCCTGGAGCTGTGAAGCAGCACAGTAGCACAGTGGTTAGCATTGCTGCTCCATAGCTCTAGGGACCTGAGTTCAATTCCTGGCTTGGGTCACTGTCTGTGTGGAGTTTGCACATTCTCCCCATGTCTGCATAGGTTTCCTCAGGGTGCTCCGGTTTCCTCCCACAGTCCAAAGATATGTGGGTTATCCAAAGACATGATTGGCCATGCTAAAATTGCTCCTTAGTGTTCTGAGATGTGTAGGTTAGAGGCATTAGTTGGTAAAATATGTAGGGATATGGGGATAAGGCTTGGGTGGGATTCTGGTCGGTTTGGATTTGATGGGCTGAATGGCCTCTTTCTGTACTGTAGAGTTTCTATGATTCGATGAAGAGCAGGTCAGAGGCTAGGAGTACTGTAACTCACCTCCTGACTCCCCAAAGCCTATCCACCATCTACAAGGCACAAGTCAGGAGTGTGATAGAATACTCCCCACTTGATGGGTGGATGAGTGCAGCTCCAACAGCACTCAAGAAGCTCAACATCATCCAGAACAAAGCAGCCCACTTGATTGGCAGCACATCCATAAACACTACTGACACTCAGTAGCAACAGTGTGTACTGTCCACAAGATGCACTGCAGCAATTCGCCAAAGATCCTTAGACTGCACCTTCCAAACCCATGACCATTTCCACCTGGAAGGACAAGGGCAGCAGAGACATGGGACCACCACACCCGTTTTCTGTCATTGCCATGAGTCCATTTATAACCGGAAAGTTTGTTCTACTGAGTAACATAACTGGAATCGTCTCAGTGAGACCCATGAGGTTGGCCTTTTGGAGTATGAGATCCCTGATTGAGATCATGATTGCCTGCCCAACCAGAAGCCTCACCTGTATACGTCTGGAGGAGTCTCAGAGCGACTGACGCTCTGGATTCTGACGTTGTACGTGAAGTACTCTTAGGAGCGGAATTGAGTTTGTAAGTGGGTGTCAAGCCATAGGAAATGTCTCTCTCTTCACACTCCCCTGAGGGCGATATTTTGGTTTCTAACCTTCACCATGGTGTTGTATTTTAAGCAGTTTGCTCTGTCTCAGTGCAAACTGCAACATTTCTAGTCAATTGAAAGTTGAAAAAAAAACACATTTCCAAAAATAAAGGGACACAGTTGGGTAACACTGATAAGAAACTTTAAAGTGTGAAAAGCCGCCACAGCTGGTTGTAAGATGATTCAGACTGAAATTAAAATGATCATAATGCTTTATCTGAAAGATGATTTTGGTATTTGTTACAGGGCCACATGGTACTGTGGTTGCTGTTCAGAAACAAGACAAACTGCTATAGGTATACAGAAGTGAACTGCAGCATTTCATCATTCAGGAAACCACTGAACCTCTTAAATCAACCACACTAAAAAAAAAACCACATCACAGTTACTTGAAAGGGAAATAAAGAACTTCCACTCCCCCTCAACCTGAGTTTGTTCCACTTCACCCGACAAAACCAACTTCCTATTGTTTGACCACAGAAACCATAACAACTGCTGGGATGTCTCTGCAATTTAACCTTCACTTTAAAAATGTAACAATGTGGCTACAGGATAACAAGCCTGTATCAAAACAAAGACTCAGCTCCATTCCATTTTTGTAAGTATTGTTTTCAACTCCCCTGTACCTTGTTTTGGTGAGTGAGTTTTACTAGGCTGATACCGGAGTTGAGGGGGTTGAGCTATGAGGAGAGGCTGAATAAACTAGGCTTGTACTCGCTAGAGTTTAGAAGAATGAGGGGAGATCTCATTGAGACGTATAAGATGATGAATGGGATGGATAGGATAGAGGTGGAGAGACTCTTCCTGCTCAAAAAAGACAGTAGGACTAGGGGGCACAGCCTCAAGATAAAGGGGAGGGCGGTTTAGAACGGAGTTGAGGAGGAACTTCTTCACTCAAAGGGTGGTGAATCTCTGGAATTCTCTGCCCGTTGAAGTGGTGGAGGCTGCCTCGCTAAATATTTTTAAGAAGCGGGTTGATGGGTTTTTGATAAGAGAGGGGATTAAGGGTTATGGGGAGAGGGCGGGAAAGTGGAACTGAGCAGCGACAGATCAGCCATGATCTTATTGAATGGCGGGACAGGCTCGAAGGGCTAGATGGCCTACTCCTGCTCCTATTTCTTATGTTCTTATGTTATGTTCTTATGAGTGTGTGTGTGTGTGTGTGTGTGTGTATATGTAAGAGTGTGTGTATGTGTGTGTGAATGTGAGAATGTGTACGTGTGTGAGTGAATGTGTATGTGTGTTATGAGAGAGTGTGAGTATGAGTCAGTAAGTGAGTGTGTTTGTGAGAGTGTGTGTGCGTGAGAGAGAGTGTGTTTGAGTATGTGTATGTGTGAATGTTTGTGTGTGTGAGAGAGTGAGTGTGTTTGTGTGTGTGTGGATTTGTGTGTGTGTGTAGGAGTGAGTGTGTGTGTGGATGTGTGTGTGTGAGAGAGTCTGTGTATGTGTGTGAGTACGTGTATGTGTGGAGGTGTGTGTGTGAGTGTGTGAGTGAGTATGTGTGTGGATGTGTGGGTATGTGTGGATGTGTATGTTTGTGTGTGAGTGAGCGTATATGCGTGTGTGTGAGTGTGTGTGTGAGTGTGTGTGTGTGAGTGAGTGTGTGTGGATGTGTGTATGTGAGAGAGTGTGTGTGAATGTGAGAATGTGTATGTGTGTGACTGAATATGTATGTGAGTTATGAGAGAGTGTGAGTATGAGTCAGTATGTGAGTGTGTGTGAGAGTGTGTGTGTGTGAGAGTGTGTATGAGTATGTGAATGTATGAATGTTTGTGTGTGTGAGAGAGAGAGTGTGTGTAAATGTGTGTGTGAAAGTGAGTGTGTGTGTGTGGATTTGTGTGTGCGTGTAGGAGTGAGTGTGGGTGTGGATGTGTGTGTATGAGAGAGTCTGTGTGTGCATGTGAGTGAGTGTGTGGGTGTGTGTGTGTGGATGTGTGTAAGTGAGTGTATGTGTGTCTGTATGTGTGGATATGTGTATGTGTGTGGATGTGTGGGTGTGTATGTGTGTGAGTGCATGTGAGTGTGTGTGTGTGGATGTGTGTATATGTGTGGATTTGTGGGTGTGTGTGGATGTGTGTGTATATGTGTGTGGACGTGTGTAAGTGAGTGTATGTGTGTCTGTATGTGAGTGTGTGTGCGAGTATGTGTGTGGACGTGTATGTGTGAGAGTGTTTATGTGTGTGAAATTGTGTGTGTGTGTGTGTGTGTGTGTATGAATGTGTGTGGATTTGTGTGTGTGTGGGAGCGAGTGTGTGTGTGTGTGTGAGTGCATGTGAGTGTGTGTGTGTGGATGTGTGTATGTGTGTGGATTTGTGGGTGTGTGTGGATGTGTGTGTACATGTGTGTGGATGTGTGTAAGTGAGTGTATGTGTGTCTGTATGTGAGTGTGTGTGCGAGTATGTGTGTGGATGTGAATGTGTGAGAGTGTTTATGTGTGTGAAATTGTGTGTGTGTGTGTGTGTGTGTGTGTGTATGAATGTGTGTGGATTTGTGTGTGTGTGGGAGCGAGTGTGTGTGGATGTGTGGGTGTGTATGTGTGTGAGTGCATGTGAGTGTGTGTGTGTGGATGTGTGTATGTGTGTGGATTTGTGGGTGTGTGTGTATATGTGTGTGGACGTGTGTAAGTGAGTGTATGTGTCTGTATGTGAGTGTGTGTGCGAGTATGTGTGTGGACGTGTATGTGTGAGAGTGTTTATGTGTGTGAAATTGTGTGTGTGTGTGTGTGTGTGTGTATGAATGTGTGTGGATTTGTGTGTGTGTGGGAGCGAGTGTGTGTGTGTGTGTATGAATGTGTGTGGATTTGTGTGTGTGTGGGAGCGAGTGTGTGTGTGTGTGTGTGTGTGTATGAATGTGTGTGGATTTGTGTGTGTGTGGGAGCGAGTGTGTGTGTGTGTGTGAGTGCAAATGACAGAGTGAGTGTGATCTGCTCAGGTTATAACTTCAGCGCAGGCTGCCACTCTCAATCAATTTACCTGCACTTAAATTATTAAGTGTCCACCTCGCGCCACCTTTCTGACTTAGATCAGGTGAGACTCAGGCAGCAAAACCAGTCCCTAGCACCTGCAACGGTGGAGAGAATTTTCCTGCCCAACTCGCCACAGGAATCGTAGCAGGTGGGACCCGGACCACGCTTACTCAAGAAAGCATGGCTACAAGGGCTAACAGCAAAATACTGTGGACACTGGAATCTGAAACAACAGAAAATGCTGGGGAATCTCAGCAGGTCTGGCAGCATCTGTGGAAGGAGGATAGAGCCAACGTTTCGAGCCTGGATGATCCTTGATCAGAGCTCTCTGTTCATCAGGGCTGCTTTGTCAGACTCGAAACGGCGGGAGTGAGCTCACCGGCCGTTCACACCACATTCCCGTTGCAGCGAGGCTGGAGAATTTAGTGGCCAGCCAAATCTCTGTTCACTGCAGCGGGAAGGGAAAATCCTGCTGGCGTGTTTGGTGATAAGGTTCCAGTCATTAGCTCTGTTCTCTCTCCTCAGAAGCTGTCAGACCTGCTGAGATTTTCCAGCATTTGTTTTTGACATTTGTCTCCTTCTAAGACATGAATATTGGGCTGGGAAAAGCTATCCACAAGGGATGGGGGTCCATTTTAAATGAATCTTGTTGCAGCCAATTGAGGGAGTTGAATAAAAAAAGTTTATTCCTCCTCATCCCCTGATAAATTAGGGGAAATTTTCCTGGGGACCAGTTGTAACTGTGCACAGAATCCCTACAGTGCAAAAGCTGGCTATTTGGCCCATTGAAACTGCACCAACAACTGTCCCACTCAGATCCTATCCCTATAACCCCATGTATTTACCCTGCTAATCCCCCTAACATCAAGGAGAAATTTAGCACGGTCAATCCACCTAAACCGCACATCTTTGGTCTATGGGAGGAAACCGGTGCACCCGGAGGAAACCCATGCAGATGTGAGGAGAATGTGCAAACTCCACATTCACGCAAGACAGTCACCCAAGGCTGGAATTGAACCCGTGTTCCTGGCACTGTGAGACAGCAATGCTAACCACTGTGCCACCGTGCCGTCCTCAATCTCCACCTTGAGGTGTTTCACCATCTGTTTTAAAATTCCTGTTTTTCTGGCATTCAGACAGGATTCCATCTCTAAGTGCAAGGCTGCACCTTATATTCTCCTCAGGGCAATGTCCTTAACTTCTTGTTATATTATAATTAATAATAATATTTATATAGTTACCCCATCCTGTTATTCCCAAATACATCAAATATTTTACCTTTCTTAATTGGACTCTCTGTGGTGTGTGTGTGTGTGTGAGTGTGTGTGTATGTGTGTTTGTCTCTGTGCATGGGTGTGCATCTATGTGTGTGAGTGCGTGCATGTGTGTGTGTGTGCCTTTGACATATCTAGTTATGCCATCCTGTTCAATGAAAGCATTGATATTGAATGCAGACATTTTAGCAGTTCAGAATTACAGAGCCAAGAAAACATTTTGCCATTTGTAAGTCGCTTTTGAAGGAACATTTAATTTCCACATTCCAATTCTTTTTTCAGTCTGTGATTCCTTCGAGACAAGCTGCCAATTTTATTCTAGCCAGGTGAGATGGGCTGTTCGGGATTCCCTCTGTTCAACCTTCCCAGCTTGTCCCCACAAAGGTTATATCTCTTTTTCATGAGGATATACCATTTCCAAATCAGAATGTATTTAATTATTTAAACTGTGAGCAATAAGGAGCTCATAGGACAAAGTTTTCTTGCATCAACAAAAGAGCAAAGATTAACCACTAAACCTGTGAAAAATAATAAATACTCAACGTCATGCATTCAGCTGTTATGCAGTCATAAGGGCACGCGCATACATGCATTTACATACTTACACACACACGCACACATATACACATTCACATGCATGTATGGATGCACTCACACACACACACATGCACGCTCTCACATGCACATACACACATACACACACACACACAGATTTGCACACATAGAGTCATAGAGTCATGGAAGTTTACAGCATGGATAAAGGCCCTTCGGCCCAACTTGTCCATGCTGCCTTTTCTTTTTTAAAATCCCTAAGCTAATCCCAATTGCCTGCATTTGGCCCATATTTCTCTAAACCTATCATACCCATGTAACTATCTAAATGCTTTTAAAAGACAAAACTGTACCCGCCTCTACTGCTACTTCTGGCAGTTTTTCTAGACACTCACCACCCTCTGTGTGAAAAAATTGCCTCTCTGGACACTTTTGTATCTCTCTCATCGTAAACCTATGCCCTCTAGTTTTAGACTCCCCTACTTTTGGGAAAATATATTGACTATCTAGCTGATCTGTGCCCTCATTATTTTACAGAGCTTTATAAGGTCACCCCTCAGCCTCCTACGCTCCAGAGATAAAAGTCCCAGTCTATCCAGCTTCTCCTTATAACTCAATCCATCAAGTCCCGGCAGCATCCTAGTAAATCTTTTCTGCACTCCTTCTAGTTTAATAATATCCTTTCTAAAATAAGGTGACCAGAACTGCACACAGTATTCCAAGTGTGGCCTTACCACTTCAACAAGACATTCCTGTATTAAGTGTTCTGACAGATGAAACAAAGCATGCCAAATGCCTTCTTCACCACTTTGTCCACCTGTGACTCCACTTTCAAGGAGCTATGATTATGTATCCCTATATCTCTTTGTTCTGTAACTCTCCCTAATGCCCTACCATTAAGTGAATAAGTCCTACCCTGGTTCACGCTACCAAAATGCATCACCTCACATTTGTCTAAATTAAACTTCATCTGCCATTCGTCAGCCCACTGGCCCAATTGATCAAGATCCCATTGCAATTGGAGATAATTCTCTTCACTGCCCACACACACACACACACACACACACACACACACACACACACAAACAGATACACACACACGTGTACACATACACATGCACACACACAAACATACACACACATGTGCACACATACATTCACATGCACATGCATGCATACACACACATACACACATGCAAGCACACACACTCAAACACACGTGCACACATACACAAACACACACTTGCATACGCACACATAGATGCACACACACACATACATGCACACATTCACACAGTTAGAGTCCAATTAAAAAAAGTAAAATAGTATAAAGTCATGTATCCTTTGATTGTAGCTTAGGTTTTGAATATTGTTGTTGATTTGGGTTTGCTGGCTTCTTGGATGTGATGTAAAAGATGCAATTATTATGGGATTTCATTTTGTTGGTTGCATTCTGTAAGAGCTGGCTTCTTAAACTGAACTTATTCCAAAAGAGAGAAAGAGGAAGAGAGGGCTCTCAGTTTGTTCCCTCTGCTGAGGACCACTCTTGACACCGCCTGTGTCACTTGCAATCACTTTTGAGTGGCTGTCAGCCTTGCCTTGAAATAATTCACCCGTTGTGTATTTCCTAGAGATTTTGGGTCGCTCCGTCTGTGGAAACCACCTCTCAATACTCAGCAATTTGCACTTTTAATGTCTCTTCCTTGGCCATTTGAGAGTTTCAATGAGTGTCAGTCCATAGGAAATGTCTCTTTTCACACTGCCCTGAGGGTGATATGTTGGTTTCTAATCTTCAGCGTGGAAGGCGGTGTTGTATTTTAAGCAGTTTGCTCTGTCTCTGTGTGAACTGCAACGTTTCTAGTCGGCTGAAAGTTGAAAAAAACCACATTTCCAAAATAAAGGGGCAGTTTGGTAACACTGATAAGAAACTTTAAGCTGTGAAAAGCCACCACAGCTGGTCGGAGGATGACTCAGGCTGTAATTAAAAGGATCATAATTCTTTTTCTGAAAGATGGTTTTGGTATTTGTTACAGGGCCACATGGTACTGCGGTTGCTGTTCAAAAACAAGGCAAACTGCTATAGGTATACAGAAGTGAATTGCAGCATTTCATCATTCAGGAAACCACTGAACCTCTTAAATCAACCACACTCAAAAAAAACCCACATCACAGTTACTTGAAAGGGAAATAAAGAATTTCCACTCCCCCTCAACCTCACTTTGTTTCACCTTCAAGCTTATCCGACAAAACCAACTTCCGACTGATTGACCACAGAAACCATTGCAACTGCTGAGACCTGTCTGCAATTTAACCTTCACTTTAAAAATGTAACAATGTGGCTACGGGATAACAAGCCTGTATCAAAACAGGGACTGAGATCCATTCTAGTTTTGTAAGTATTGTTTTCAACTTCCTTTGTACCTAATTTTGCTGAGTGTGTGTGTGTGTGCGTGTGCGCGCGCACGCGAGTGTGTGAGAGTGTGTGTGTGAGAGAGTGTGTGTGTGTGTGTGAGAGAGAGTGCCAGAGTGTGTGTGTGAGTGTGTGTATGTGAGAGTGCATGAGTGTGTATGTGAGTGTATGTGAGTGTGTGTGTGTGAGTATGTGGGAGTGTGTGACTGTGTGTGTGAGAGTGTGTATGTAAGTCTGTGTATGTGAGAGTGTGTGTGTGTATGTGTGTGTGTGAGAGAGAGAGAGTGTGTTAGTGAGGCACAGTGGCTAGCACAGCTATCTCACAACGCCAAGGACCCGATTCAATACCGGCCTCGGGTGACTGTTTAGAATTTTGCACATTCTCTCTGTTCCTGCATGGGTTTCCTCCAGGTGCTCCAGTTTCCTCCCACACACCAAAGATGTGCAGTTTAAGCGGATTGGCCATGTTAAATTGACCCTTAGTTTCAGGGGGATTTTCGAGGTAAGTACATGGATAATTCGGATAAACACATGATGCTACAGGAATATTGGCTGGTTGGGAGTATTGTTGGTGCAGACTTGATGGGCCGAATGCCCTCCTCCTGCACTGAAGGGATTCTTTGATTCTGGTATGTGTCTGAGAGAGTGCAAGTGAGAGAGTGAGTGTGATGTGTGCGGATCATAATTCCCTCGGAGCGGTGACCAGCGCAGGCTACCGCTCTCAATCAACTTATCTATGCTTAAATTATTCAGCGTCCATCCTGCTGGAACTTTCTGACTCAGGCCAGGTGAGACTCAGGCCAGCGAAGCGAGTCCCTGGTGTTTGCGATGGTGGATGGAATTTTCCTGTCTCACCTGCTACGGGAATCTTAACAGGCAGGATGTGCAAAGATCCGCTGACCTTGGGTGGGATTTCCCGGCATTGGGCCAAGCGTTTTCGGAAAATCCCACCCAATGTCTTAAAGGGCCGGAGAGGAGGAGGACACACTCACTTTGTTACAGCACTCTCTGCTGTAAAGCGGCTGAGTTTAAATGTTTTATTAAAAATAACAGGGAGAAGGCAGGTGTCTAACGTAAGAGAAAGGCACGTGGGCGATCAGAAGTCGGTGGGGTGGCGGTTCGAACGTGGGGAAGCGGATTGTTCGGACATCGGCAGGGGAGGGAAGTGGGATATCAGGTGGGCGCAAGTGGTTGGACATCGGAGGGGGAGTCGGACATCAGGAGAGTGTGGGGTTTGGGCATTAGCAAGGTGGGAGTTTGGCATTGTGAGGGAGAGTTGGACATGAGGGGGCGTGGAGTTGGAGTCGGACATCAGGGGAATATGGGGTTAGGACATCAGCGGGGGAATCGGATATCGGGGGGTGCAGTAAGTTGGGAATCGGGTTCAGGTACTGGTGGGGTGGGGGGGAATGTCAGACATTGGTGGGGCAGTGACATGGACATCGAGGGGTTGGAGCTGGATATCAGCGAGGTTGGGTTGGGGGTGTTGTTTGGCGGAGTTGGAGAATCTGTGCAGGTGGGGATGTGGGGAATACAAAGGGAGGGGGGGTGCTTAGTTGGGTGGGGGAGTTGGGAGGACCCCTCAGGGGTCGGAGATTTGGGGGTATCTCAAGCACGGTTCGGTCTGGGTCTGTAAAATAGTTAAGTTGAAGTTAGAGGTGCTTTCATTTCTTCTAACTCTTTTAGAGTAACTATGAGGGTAAAACTAATAGAACCATCCAAAGTTGGAGATTTCAGTTGCTTCTGTTGGATGGTTCCCAGGACAGTACAATTGTTCAGGGAAAGCTAACACTTCTGGACAGTTGCTGAGTAAATGCTTACCTGGGAACTTCCCAGAGGGATTCCCCAATGCATGTTTGGGATATCCCCCAATTCTGATGCTGGGGATGTTATGGCCTGTAGTTATCACTAGTAATCTCCAGGGCAGGAAGGTGAACAAAGGTTAGTTTAAATACAGGAGGCTTGCTGCTGGGTTATTTAAAATTCACTCAATCACTCCAAAGCCAAGAAAGCACTTACACGCAAATACAAATGTAAGTTAACAGGGGCAATAAAAGTTAACATCTTAAAATTGTCTGTGACAATTGGTTCTGTACCAACTTTAAGTCCTGTAACAATCTATAGTAATTAAGTACATAAAATTGAATAGTTAAAAAAACATCCTGAGTACCCAATCCCCTCTGATTATTCAAATATTAACTTGACACTTGTTACCAAGTATTTCAATGTTTAGATGATAGTTTATTAACAAAAAATACTTAATTTGTTGAAGAATTGAACTTTGGTCTCCTGTTGCTGTTGTGTGTGTCATTAATTTGATAAAAGCAAATCATTGCGAATGCTGGAATCTGAAACCAAAAGAGAAAATGCTGGAAAATCTCGACAGGTCTGACAGCATCTGTAAGGAGACAAAAGAGCTGACGTTTCGAGTCCAGACGACCCTTTGTCAAAGCTCAGTAAGAAATCTCACAACATGAGGTTAAAGTCCAACAGGTTTATTTGGTAGAACGAACTTTTGGAGCACTGCTCCTTCACCTGGTGAAACAAATGCTGCACTTACATGATGAAGGAGCGACGCTCCGAAAGCTTGTGCCACCAACCAAATGAACCTGTTGAACTTTAACCTGGCGTTGTAAGACCAGTTACTGTGCACACTCCAGTCCAACGCCGACATCTCCACACTTCGTCAAAGATGGAACTTATTGATGTTTGACCAATTGAAATAATCAATGATCCGATCAGATGGACAGGAAAAATCTTGCAATACAATCATTTTATAAAAAAATTTTACAGAAGCAGCCGGAGATAGTTTACATTGAAATTATTGTTGGCGATATCAATGGATGAACATGCAAATTGTCTGTGTGACATTTCCTTGTTTGAAACTTCAATCCAGGCAATAATCTATTTATTGATGAGTTACCAGTAATGGAAAATGCAAAAGTATTGTGCATTTATCTGTTAATAGCCCAGCAATAATTGCTAAATTTCTTTACATACCACACAGGCGAAGGAACTGAAGTTGTCGGCGGAGATGACAACTTTGATTAAAGTGGGGGCTTCAAACTGTCCTCAGGTAGCAGGTAAATGAAAAGTGATGGGAACAGAAGCGTTATTGAAATCCGAGCGAAGAGCCATTGAACTTGTTCTGAAAGGACAGCACTGCTTCCTAATTGGACAGCTCCTTTGTTTGCGCTGATGTTTCTTAAATATATGGTGCAAACTCTTCTCTCTGAAAGCTGGGCATGCTGTCTTCAATGTCATATGTGATGTCTTGACCATGGATGTTTCTGAAAAGCTTCTGAAAAGTGAACAAGTTATCATTGTCACACAGATTTCAAACAGAGGAAAATGTAAAACTTGTGACTGGTAAAGAATTTGATTATTGTACAGCATCGCTACAGTACAGTACAGAGGCCATTTGGCCCATTGAGTCTTCACTGACCACATCCCACCCAGGCCCTATCTCCATGTCCCCTCATATTGACCCTGCTAAGCCCCCCGACACGATGGACCCAATTTTACCATTGCGTCGCGCCTGATTTTGGGCATGGAAACGTGGTAAAGTCGGGTGTGAGACCATTGACGCGATCCACGTCCGAGCAACTGGTCACTTCACCGAGGCCCGGGAATGGCTGCGATCAGGTTCGCGCCCGAAACGGGCTCAACGGCGATTTAAATGAATTTGCATGCATTTAAATTGAATTAATAAACTGCCCGCCCAAGTTTATCAGCATTTCCCCCTTTACCGTCGCGTTCGCCGTCCAGATTGGACGTGAAGCAGACCTGCTCGACGGAAGCCCTGTTTCGGGCGCTCCAGCCCCTGAAGAGGTAAACTCAGAGCTTCCAACGGCTCTCTGACTCAGGTCAGTGGTTGTGGGGAAGGCGGGGGTGGGGAGCTGGTGGGCTGGATCGTTCTCTGGTGGGGGTGTGGGATGCGGAAGAAGGGAGGCAGGTCAGATGTATCTCTGATGGATAGGGAGGAGGGAGGCCAGATCGTGCTCCGGGGAGAGGGTGGGAGCCGGGGGAGGGGGGGGGGGGGGGGGGGGGGGGGCGGGGGGGGGGGGGGGCGGGGGGGGAGGGCAGAGAGAAGCCAGATTGTCGTCTGGTGGGGGAGGGGGGTTGGGGGCGGTAGAGGAAGGTCCAATCATTCCCTGGTGGTTGGGGGGGGGGGGGTGGGGGGGGAGGTGGTGGTGGGAGGGGGGTGGGGGGAGGAGGAGGAAAGATTATTGTCTAGCCTCCACACTTAGGCTGGAATTTTCCTGCCCCGCATGGCCTGAGTCCGGGGCGGACAAGGCTAGCAGAATGGAATTCTCTGTTGGCCCCCGGTGGGATTTTATGAGCCTCGCTCGAGCGGGGACGTAAAATACCGTCCTTGGAATTTTTTGGGAGAATTCCGACCCAAACGATTCCTCTTATGGGGCAATCTAGAACAAGAAGTCACCGGTCGAGGCGGGAGATTTTAAACCGAGATGAGGAGGAATTAGTTCTGGCAGAGGGTGGTGAATTTGTGGAACTTGCTGCCCCAGAGCGCGGTGGAGTCTGAATCATTGAATGGTTTCAAGAGGGAGATAGGCAGACTGCTGAGAAAATGAGGGACACGGGGAACTGGTGGGGAGGTGGGTTTGAGATCAGGGAGAGATCAGCCTGATTGACTGGCGGAGCAGGCTCGAAGGGCTGAATTTGTCTACTTCTGTACCTAATTCCTACGCTGTTAAAGATGTAAATTACTGAACCAACTACTAGATTCTGGGCGACACCAGAGCATGTATTCATTTATTAAGACACTGGGGAGCAGCAACAGCATTTATTAGAGACTTACCAAGCATCCAGCTGCTAATTTTTTGTTTTCCATTATAAGAACATAAGAACATAAGAAATAGGAGCAGGAGTAGGCCATCTAGCCCTTCGAGCCTGCCCCGCCATTCAATAAGATCATGGCTGATCTGTTGAGGCTCAGTTCCACTTTCCCGCCCTCTCCCCATAACCCTTAATCCCCTCTCTTATCAAAAACCCATCAACCCGCTTCTTAAAAATATTTAGCGAGGCAGCCTCCACCACTTCAACGGGCAGAGAATTCCAGAGATTCACCACCCTTTGAGTGAAGAAGTTCCTCCTCAACTCCGTTCTAAACCGCCTCCCCTTTATCTTGAGGCTGTGCCCCCTAGTCCTACTGTCTTTTTTGAGCGGGAAGAGCCTCTCCACCTCTATCCTATCCATCCCATTCATCATCTTATACGTCTCAATGAGATCTCCCCTCATTCTTCTAAACTCTAGCGAGTACAAGCCTAGTTTATTCAGCCTCTCCTCATAGCTCAACCCCCTCAACTCCGGTATCAGCCTAGTAAACCTCCTCTGCACTCCCTCCAGGGCCAAAATATCCTTGCACAGGTGCGGCGCCCAAAACTGCACACAGTACTCCAGCTGCGGCCTCACCAATGCCCTATACAGCTGCAGCAAGACCTCCCTACTTTTATATTCAATCCCCCTTGCTATGAAGGCCAGCATCCCATTCACCTTCCTGACCACCTGCTGCACCTGCAAGCTGGGTTTTTGCGACTCATGCACAAGGACCCCGAGGTCCCTCTGCACCGTCGCCTGCTGCAGTTTTTCGCCACGTAAGTAATAGTCCTTCCTACCATTCTTCCTACCAAAGTGGACCACCTCACACTTGCCAACATTAAATTCCATTTGCCATTTCCTGGCCCATTCTATCTAGATCCTTCTGCAGACTCTCCACACCCTCCGCACAATTTGCCTTTCCCCCAGTCTTGGTGTCATCAGCAAATTTCGACACCCTGCACTCGGTTCCCTCCTCCAGATCATCTATATAAATGGTAAATAGCTGAGGCCCCAGCACCGACCCCTGGGGCACCCCACTAGTCACCAACCGCCAATCCGAATAGCACCCATTGACCCCCACTCTCTGTCTCCTATTTGACAACCAATCCTCTATCCACGCTAACACCTTACCCCCAACTCCATGTCCCCTGACCTTCTGCAATAACCTCTTGTGAGGTACCTTGTCAAACGCCTTCTGAAAATCCAGAAAGACCACATCCACCGGCTCTCCTCTATCCACCGCCTTAGACACATCCTCATAGAACTCCAGTAAATTTGTCAGACACGACTTCCCTTTAATGAAACCGTGTTGCGTCCGCCCTATCAAGCAATTCCCTTCAAGATGCCTCGCAATTTCCTGCTTAATGACGGATTCTATGATCATTAGTTTAATTATGAATTGGTTCATTCATACAAGGAATTTGTCAGAACGTTAACATGACTTTGGCATTCCAGGGTGCCTTGCAGTCATTTACTTTGAAGTTGTGAAGTTAAATGTAACTGACTCAGTTAAAGGTGTGGCATTTCTTTCTGTTGTCGTTTTAAAGGCCATGATGTAGAGATGCCGGCGTTGGGACTGGAGTGGGCACTGTAAGAAGTCTCGCAACACCAGGTTAAAGTCCAACAGGTTTATTTGGAATCACGAGCTTTCGGAGTGCTGCCCCTTCATCAGGTGAGTGGGATGGCTACCTCTTACCTGATGAAAGGGCAGCGCTCTGAAAGCTCGTGCTATCAAATAAACCTGTTGGACTTTAATCTGGTGTTGTGAGACTTTTTACTGTGCCATTTGAAAGAGGAATTCTTTTGAGAGTTATATTGAGAGTTTACTTTGAGAGTTACTTTGAGAGTTATTCCATTGTTACTTCAGCCGCGACATCAGAGGTGGGCAACCTGTGCCCTGGGGAGCCACATGCGAATTCCGACTGTGATCCACAAGATATTTTGTTGACTGTTTTCCATGCACGGGGTCATCACATTCTGCTGATTTCCATCCATGTAGTTTATTTCCTACCAGAATGGCTGAAGTGATACACATGTAAAGCAAGGGCAAGTGAAATGAGGTGTGTGGTGATTGCTCCCAACATTGAAAGCTGAGTGCTCCCTCTGCATCCAAAATGTAATTTATTTTTGTTTTTACCATTTGTAGTTGATGTTCTATAAATATATAAATGATTGAGCATTTTCTGTAACTCAGTATGAAATATTTGTCATTTATTAAATGTATTTACTCCCTTCCATTCTCCCTTCCACTTTCTTCCGTCGGGAAAAAGATACAAAAGTCTGAGGACACGTACCAGGCGACTCAAGAACAGTTTCTTTCCTGCTGATATCAGACTTTTGAATGGACCAACCTTATATTAAGTTGATTTTTCTCTACACCTTAGCTATGACTGTAACACTGCACTCTGCACCCTCTCCTTCTCCTTTATGCACTCTATGAACGGTATGCTTTGTCTGAAGAGAATGCAAGAATCAATGCTTTCGAATGTATTTCAATACATTAAACAACAAAGAATCAAATCAGATCAGTATTTTATCTTATTCATGGGGTCATGGTGAGCCAACAGGCCTGATTTCAATCTTGCAGAGATGAAAGAAGGCCACTAAGGAACCCACTCACTAGCCTAGCTTGGCCATCACTGATCTGCATTAATCCATTATTGTAACACTGAAAAAACTGGGCGATGAACTGAATTTGAGTAATAAAAGTACAAGTGAACCATTCTGCCCAAATTCAAGTTTCAGTACTTTGTTCAAAAGAAGTTCTGGTTTGAACTGATTTTAACCTAAATTATTTGTGCTTAATTTAGTCTAAGGTGCTTGCTTCTCACAACATGGCAGTCTTTACCTTGCGGATACCAAACTGAGTTTGGGTGATTGTTTTAGAATCATAAAATCATTGAATCATAGAATGCCTACAGTTCAGAAAGAGGCCATTCGGCCCATCAAGTCTGCACTGACTCATGCCTAGACTTACACCATTACCTCACGTAATTACCCTGCTAATCCCCCTAACCTTACACATCTTAGTACACTAAGGGACAATCTTGTATGACCAATCCACCTAACCCTCGCATCTTTGGACTGTGGAAGGAAACAGGAACACCTAGAGGAAATCCAAGCAGACACAAGGAGAGCGTGCAAACTCCACACAGTGTGCATCTTTTGTTCCTATCTTCTGTGAAACACGTCCGTTTGGTCCGCAGGTGTGACCCTGAGCTTCCGTTTTAATTCCATTTTAATCCTCTGCCCAACTGCCCCTCCTTTCTGTGGAGACAGAATAGAGCCAATGTTTTGAGTCTGCGTGACCCTTCATCAGAGCTGACAGAGAGCTCTGACAAAGCTTTATCCAGATTCAAAACATTGGCTCTATTCTCTCCCCGCAGAGGCTGTCAGACCTGCTGAGGTTTTCCAGCCTTTTCTGGTTTTGTTTCAGATTCCAACATTTGCAGTATTTTGCCTTTATCTCACCCTTAACTCTCTGTCCTCTGCCTTCTAAACTCTTCCAATAAAACTCACTGTCAGTGCGAGGGACATGAATCTTATCTTATAAAGAGTCACTTGACAATTTTCTGGACTGAATTCTCCAATTTTAGATCATAACCCCTGTCCCTGCTTTTTTTTTGGAAGGTGATCATTTTCTTTTCCCATTTACATCTTCTTAGATCCATCTTCAGTTCCTTCGCTTAGCCTCGACTATCTCTTTCTGTGCTGCACTATCCTTCATTTCATCATTTAATCTCTCCTGCCTTTCACTCTATAACAAGCCTTCTCCTTTCTCTTTCCCCCTCCACCATTCACTCCCTTCGTACTTGCCTAATAGTTATTACATCTCAAACTCTAATTTCCAGTTCTGACAAAACTTATAGATGTGAACTATTAACTTGTTTCTCTTGGTACAGATGCTGCTGGACCTGCTGAACATTTCCAGCACGTTTTATTTCAAATGTCAAATTTCAAATGTCAAATGTCAAATTTCAAATTTCAAATTTCAAAAGTCAAATTTCCAGCATCTGCAATATTTTGCTTTTGTACCCAAATACTTGACTTCTGGCTTTGTGACCATAAATAAACTTGGCACTTGAAATGAAGAATAGTTAGATGTAAAACATTACATAATTTTCTACGTGAAACTCTTACCAGGCTGTTATAGACTGAGTTAGATTCTTCCTCTGTCTGTGCTAATTCTTTCTTACCTAAGAATGATACACATACAAAATACAGTGTTATGAAAGTTGAAAAATAATATTGTGAATTAATCATTGTATATATTTTAATGTCCTGAACTTTTACTGTACATTTGCCAAAGATATGTTTACTAAAAGGTAGTGTCCTAATACTTGAGATCAGATTGGATAAATAGAATCAAATATACAAGAACAGAAATTATTCTTTGAAATATTTAATCTTAGCATACTGGAATTTGGAAAAGTATATGACATACTTCAGTCTACTATTTTAATTGACACATTTAGATTAGCCAAGATTGTATTGAATGGCAGGGCAGGCTTGATGGACAACTTCTTTTACTTTTTGTGTTCTTGTATTTTTAAAACTAAGTTTATTAATGTCACAAGTAGGCTTGCATTAACACTGCAGTGAAGTTACTACGAAAATCCCCTAATTGCCACACTCCAGCGCCTGTTTGGATACACAGAGGGAGAATTTAGCATGGTCAACACACTTAACTAGCACGTCTTTTGGAATATGGGGTGAAACCAGAGCACCGGAAGAAACGCATGCAGGCAGATTCCGCACAGACAGTGACCTAAGGCCTGGAATCGAACCCAGGCCCCTGGCACTGTGAGGCAGCAGTACTAACCACTGTGCTGGAAGAAATTCCCACCTTTGTGACAATCTGTTGGTGTGGATCGGCCAAAGAGCCAGGCTATTGTTACTTCCAATGCAACCAAAGGAACATATTGTATTACTGGCTGGCAATTACTGGAAACTACTTCATTTGGAGCCCCGTAATAACTCAACTGCTGACTGCAATTGCATTTGAACCCATCAGACTGCTTGCCCGATTTTGTTAATAAAAACATGAAGTGTAATCTACTATGGTTAAACACTGATTTTAATCAAATTCAAATATATCACTCTTAACTTTCCACTCTTGTCTGTTTGAGAAATCGTATTTAGACCAGCTCTTTGCACACTTACTACTTGTGTGCACTGCATTGTATATTGTTCTCTTTCTATGGCTTCATTTAAATCTGTAGGGCCAAAGCATATTCTGAGTCATTGTTCGGCTTGGCTACTGCCGCCCTAGAGATTCCTGCAGGTGTCAGCTGTGCCTCAGTCGGTAACACTCTGAGTCAGTGGGTTGTGTCTTCAAGTCCTTCTGCATAGACTCAAACACAAAGATCTAGCCTGACACTCCAGTGCGTCACTGAGATGGTGAAGCATCGTTCGGGATTCCGTCTTTTGGATAAGATGGTAAACTGAGGCCTCCATCTGCTTTAGGTGAATGTTAAAGATTCTGTCATCCCAGATTGAGGGTGAAAAAGGAGGTATTTCCCAGTGTCCTGATTCACATTTATCCCTCAACCAACTCCACTAAAACAACAAAGAATAAAGAACAGTACAGCACAGGAATAGGTCATTCAGCCCTCCAAGTCTGAGCCGATCATGTTTCCATATCTAAACCAATTGCTTATATCTCTCTATCCCTCATCTGTTCATGTGTCTATCCAAATAAGTCTTAAATGTCGCTAATGTGTCTGCCTCAAACACTTGACTTGGCAGTGCATTCCAGGCCCCCAACACCCTCTGTGTAAAAAAACTCCACCCGCACATCTCCATTGAACCTTTCCCCCCTTACCTTGAATTGTGGCCCCCTTGTAATTGTCATTTCTGCCCTGGGAAAAAGCTTCCAACTGTTCACCCTACCTATACCTGTCATAATTTTGTAAACTTCTATCAGGTCGTCCCTCAGCCTCTGTCTTTCCAGGGAGAACAATCCCAGTTTATTCAATCTCTCCTTATAGCTAATACCCTCCACACCAGGCCACATCCCGGTAAACCTTTCCTGCACTCTCTCCAAAGTCTCCGTGCCCTTCTGGTAGATAAGCTGGTTTGTGGGAGCTTGTTGCAACCCCTACATTTACAACATTACAAGAGTACTTAATTTGCTGCAAAGCCTTGTGGAATGTTCTGAGGTGAATGGCGTTGTATAAATACAAGTATTTTCTCTTCCTTTGCATCTTGTATTGGTCCTGCCTCATGTGACTGTTGACTGAGGCTATTTAGGCTTCTCAGGAGCTTGTGAATATTAACTGTATGGGGTCTATTTTATACTCTGCTATGGCTGAAGGGGAGATTCTTGTACTCTAACTTGCGAGATACTACTTTTGCCCAGATGAAATTTGTAACTGTGACTCAGGCTGTGAAGTTCCTTGGAGTTTCCGTGACACCATAATTTTCATTAACCCTATAAAATCTCCAGGAGTCAGCTGCAAAGGGGCAGTGCTTTATTACACAAAACAAAGCAAAGCAAAACCACAAGCCTGTGGTGAGCACAAATAGGTCCCAACTGGGACAATACATCAATGGACCCACTCAGGGGCCTGCTTTGCATACGAGCTCCATTTGATAAGGTAATTACCAGTCACCAGGAAGCTGGTATTCTACAAGTCCTATAGGGAGGTCAAACAGTGATTTCCCCGTGCATGTCCTGGGCGTTATCACAAACACCAATACTGCCTCGCTGGAGGCAATTACTGACAATTTAGCAGAAGGTGCGAATTTCCTGCTTCACTCTTCACTTTGTCCAGTTGGAAAGAGAGAAGATGTCCTTCTAATTCGGAATTGGAATTTTTGAAATTCTGTAACTTACCAGCTGCAGATTTCTTTCTGTATCTTGCAACAAAAATACTAGTAATAAAGACCACTATAAATAAAGCTCCAAGCACAGGGGCCACTAGTGCGATGGCAACGTTCGAGGTGCTGTGAAGACAAAGAGAAGGAAGTTAATTTCTGTAAATTAAAACCACTTTTCATTTTCCGAGCAATAAAGCCGCTCTTCTTCAATTTCCCAATTTCTTTCCCCCTTCTATACAGCTGAAAGTGCTGATGTTTGCAGGGTACAACTCTACAGGAACAGGAGCTAGGATTTTACAGCCTTGTTGAAGCAGGGGCAAGACAGTAAGATGTGCAAGAAGTTGAAATGTCCATTGACTTAGGCAGAACCCGAAGGGTCTGCTGACGGCAGGGACCCTATGATGCATGGGGAGGTGGTGGTGCAGTGGTATTGACAATGGGGACCTGGTTTTCAATCCCACCATGGCAGATGGTGAAATTTGAATTCCATAAACATCTGAAATTATGGACGGGGTGTTCTGGCCACGCTCGCCCTAAATCTAGAAAACTCGACCGCCTGAGATCACCGGACCTTTCCATGTTCTGCTGCTCCCCGCGCCCCCCCCATCACTCTCAATTGTTGAAAAAACCCATCTGGTTTTTCTTGAGTGTCCTTTAGGGAAGAAAATTGGTCATCTTATCTGGCCTGGCCTACCCGTGAATGCAGAACCAGAGCAATGTGGCTGACTCTTAAATGCCCTTCTGAAGTGGCCTATTAAGTTCAAGGGCAATAAGGAATGGGCAACAAATGCTGGCCCAGCCAGCGGCTCCCACATCCCATGAGTGAGTTATAAAACATCCGCCCAGATTTCTGACTGACACCATATAGTTGGTCAATATTCCTGATCCACTATCCCTTGATAGCGACCATCAACAAAAAGAATCACAGATAACTCTAATCGCTTCCTTAATTAACATCTACAAGCAAGTTCCTGGATACAGATCAGCTAGTTAATATTAAATACTGTGAATGAACCTTCACGAGTGATTGACCCACAGTTAGATTGGTGCAGTTGCAATAATTTGTGATTTGGTTTGATGGTGGAAAGAGACATTGAAATAGATTTGGCTCCTGAACCATAACTAAGAAGCAATATTAAGCTTACTTCTGGTAGCCACTTGTTACAATCTGGCGTCTGTTGATTGAAAGAGTGGAGGACACAAATTCAAAAGTAACTTTCAAAAGGGAATTGGATAGATATTTGAAGAAGAAAATTTGTGGAGTAAGAATGAGCAAGGGCGGCACAGTGGCACACTGGTTAGCACTGATGCCTCACAGTGTCAGGGACCTTGGTTCGATTCTTGGCTTGGATCTGTGTGGAGTTTGCACATTCTTCCTGTGCCTGTGTGGGATTCCTCCAGGTGCTCTGGTTTCTCCCACAGTCCAAAGATGTGCAGGTTAGGTGGATTGGCCATGCTAAATTGCCCCTTAGTGTCAGGGGACTAGCTAGAGTAAATGTTTAGGGTTATGGGTTTAGGGTCTGGGTGGGATTGTGTTTAGTGCAGACTCAAAGGGCTGAATGGCCTCGTCCTGTGGGATTCTATGATTGTAATGTAAGAGTGATTAGTGGGCTGTGTTATCTATGCAACTGCACAGGGTTGTCGAGCCATTGAAGGATCCCAGCTACACACAGACTGATTAAAGGGCTGATCCACTGTGACCTGGGGCCTTGTGGACACAGCCGAGGCTCCAGCATTAACTTGCGCTACCTTACATCATCAGCAGGAGGCAGTGGAGTTGACTAGACATCCCAAGAGCATAAAACACTTGACTCGGTTTATGAAATTGTTTCGTGCACTCACTCTAGTGGCTGAAGAACTCTCGGATTGTTGGTGGGTGTGATGACTATATCCATTGTAGATTGGCTTGTGCTATTTCTCTCACGTTTCTCTCCCCAATCAATGAATGGTCTGAAATAATGAGGGGGAATATAAATTAATCTGTCTGCTCAGTTCTTCATCTCTGCTGGGCTTTGCTCTCGTGTTTTCTCCCCCATTTCCATTAGCTGAAGGTGAGTTTCCAAATCAATCATCAGCTCACTTCCTGATTAACTCAGCCTGAGTATTTAAGATGGTTAAACATGCTGGGGGCCATCATACCAAAAACATTCTAAGTCCAGAATGAGTGTGAAAGTGGGAGACTTTCAGATCCGAGCTTTTGGAAATGCAAAGGAAAACCCACATCTACAAAATTGTACCCCTGTTCATACAGTGCTCTGAAAATATTTCTGTTTTGACCTTGCTTTAGAGGAAGTCAGCACGAGGAACAGTCATCAGAAAACCACAGAACATTTTACAGTAAATGTCAGTTGAGTGTTCTACCAACTTGCATCATGCAACCCTAGGCACCAAATCATTGAACAAACTTGGAGTGTTACAGTGCCGTATCTAAGCCAAATTATAGAATTATAAGATCCCTGTTATCCCTCTGTCATCCTAGTGTTATTCTGCTCATTGTATTAAAGACTGTGGATGGAATTCTCCGACCCCGCTGGTCTAAGAGCCAGAAACTCCTGCCCGGCTGTCAATGGGCTTTCCCACTGTCCACAACCCATCCGCTACAATTTCAGTGGCGGGTGGGGTGGGAGAATTCCGACCTGTATCTGCCACATTGAATAAGTCCGATTGTTCAAAGATCAACAGAGCAGTAATTTTAACATCTAGTTTTCTTTACTTCAGAGCCAACTGGTCAGCAATGTCCTGTCCTCCGCTATTGTTCATCAGGCAGGCGGATTAAGCAACATGGCTCAGGGGGATTCTGGGCATGTGCTGAGATACATAATCTTTGTTGAAATGTGAATAATTATTTGTTTAGTTATTCCATCATGGGATGTGGGCATCCATTAGAAGGCCAGCATTTGTTGTCCATCCCTAATTGCCCTTAAGCTGAATGGCTTACCAGGCCATTTCAGAGGGTGGTTAAGAGTCAAGTGCATTGTTGAGGATCTGGAGTCACTTGTAGGCCAGACGGGGTAAGGATGGCAGATTTCCTTCCCTAAAGGGCATTGGTGAACAGGATGGGTTTTTTCTGACAATCAATGATACTTTCATAGCCACCATTATGGAGGCTACCTCTCAAATCTGAACTTTTTTATTAATTGAATTGAAATGGCACCAGCTACCCTGGTGGGATGCGAACCCATGCCCCCTGAGTATTAACCTGGGTCTTTAGCACCATCACCGTCACATCATAGTCTCCTGCCCCAACTTTCATTTTCTCAGGTTCAGGAGAAATATCTTGCCAGCAGGGAGACTTTATTGGACCTTTGGATGTACAAACATCAAGTGAGGGCAGATTTCAGATTGGCTGTGGCAGAACTTGGGATCAAACAGATGGATAATGATGTAAAGGCTTGTGAGTGAACAATGACACAATTGGAATCCACTTCTTAACAATGAGTCAGCAACTTCAGGAAGGAAAATGATTAAAGATATCTGGCAGCATCAGTAACTGTAATGAGAAAGCATTCTTAAACACTCAGTCCATCAGGCAAACCAGCCTCCCATCTATTGACTCTGTCTACACTTCCCACTGCCTCAGCAAAGCAGCCAGCATAATTAAGGACCCCACGCAGCCCGGACATTTTCTCTTCCACCTTCTTTTGTCGGGAAGAAGATACAAAAGTCTGAGGTCATGTACCAACCGACTCAAAAACAACTCCTTCCCTGCTGCTGTCAGACTTTTGAATGGACCTACCCTGCATTAAGTTGATCTCTCTCTACACTCTAGCTATGACTGTAGCACTACATTCTGCACTCTCTCATTCCCTTCTCTATGCACGGCATGCTTTGTCTGCATAGCGTGCAAGAAACAATACTTTTCACTGTATGTTAATACATGTGACAATAATAAATCAAATCAAATCAAATCAAACTGACTGCTGACTAAACCCAGTTTCCAGTATTCTTCCGTAGCGTTTTGACCTTGGCGCGTTTGCCAAACTGGACACAGAACAAGCATTGCCCCTCTCCCCCACCCCTCCTCACCCCTGCCTAGAAACAGTCATGAACTAACTGGGCTGGCAGCTACATTCTGGTTCATGTGGCTAGGGGCAAGTTCTTAAAGAGCAGTGACATAGGCTGCTGCGTTCACATTAGAACAAGCAAGAATAACAGGCCCTCTATTCTGAAGTCCTTGAAAGGGTATTAATTTAATTAAATAGATTGAGTCACAGAGTTACCTTTCACTTTCCCAGCTGATGATTTTCTGAAGTTCTTTGGGCAGCGTTGTTGTTGTAAGAGCTGTAAAAGCAATAAGAATAACAACGATGCGTCAATATTCAACGGCAAATTTTCCAAAATATTCTGTTGCATATAGTTCTAACCTGCGAGGAACACCATGTTTTTCATTTCAAAGAAGATTGTTCCCCTATTGATCATTTTTTCTCTACAGGCCTAACTGCAAGGAGCCGTTATCATTTTGTTGATAGCCTGACTTTGCCCGCAAGCTATCAAGTGCTTTCAATACTTTTTAGGACCCTGGTTTGATCTTCTTCATTCCCACCCCACCTCCAACTCCTCCTACCAAATAAAGGGAGGTGACGGCCGAGTGGTATTATCACTAGGTTATTAACCCAGAAGCTCAGCTAATGTTCTGGGAACCCAGGTTCGAATCCCACCATGGCGGATAGTGGAATTTGAATTCAATAAAAAATACCTGGAATTAACAATCTACTGATGAAACCATTGTCGATTGTTGGTTCACTAATGTCCTTTAGGGAAGGAAATCTGCTGTCTTTATCCAGTCTGGCCTACGTGTAAGCCCACACCCCAGATGTGGTTGACTCTCAACTTCTCTCCAAGGACAACTAGGGATGAGTAATAAATGCTGGCCAGTCAGCGATGCCCATGTCCCATGAATGAATAAAAAAGAAGCAAAGACATCATTAGCTGAAATCTAGTGGGGCAATCTCATTTGAATCATAGAATCCCTATAGTGCAGAAGGAGGCCCTTCAGTCCATCGAGCTTGGACCAACAACAATCCCACCTCGGCCCCTTAAACCCACTGTGATGACTTCAGCCAGGCTAATGGGGCAGCCTTGCTAGATTATGAACTGTCTAATGAGTCCTAATTGATAGTTAAATCAGGGAGCCTTGTGCTCCCTGTTTAAAGCAGGTGTGTCAGTCTCTCAGCCTGCATTCAGCAGGGAGCAACTGGAGAGCTGGCTGTGTACAGATGTATGGTGTAAATAAAATAACTTGGTGACCGGACTTTCGCTTCTGTGGAGTTATTACACCAGATATTTACCCCACTCATCTCCCTGACACTAAAGGGCAATTAGGCATGACCAATCAACCTAACCCGCATATCTTTGGAGTTTGTTGGCGATTGTGTAAATGATTTTCTGATCAAACGGCAAGGCATGTTGGAACTATTGTAGTGATCATGTGGGTTGGTCTGAGATTCGGTCGATCTCCACCCCACACTGTTATTGGATTCCAATGTATTTCATACTTTGGCACGATCGAATGCTGCAGCATTAGCAAATCACCTTACTATTCCCTGACAGCTCAGATCTGGGAAGTTTTTTGCACCAGTTATTGCTGGCTGTGATGTGTGTTTGTTTCTGTTCACTGCCGCATTGCAAGTAGCTGAAAAAAGTGTTGTTTATTATACACAGTCCTTTGCAGCCAATCTAACTAATCAACACAATAGCCTGAATTTCAACATGACACCTTTCTGGCCCAAGTGACCCACAAGGATAGTTGTTGGACTGAACTCTTCTGCTTTTGCTTTCTGTAGCTTGAGATTCCTCACATGCTTTTTACATGTCCTGTCCACTGACTGTTTGGGGGCAAAGAAACAATTCAGTAGAATAACTCTTTTCTTTAATTCCTTCATTGGATGTGGGCATCACTTGCAAGGTCAGAGTTAGTTGTCCATCCTTACTTGCTCTTGAGGAGGTAGTGCTGAGCTGTTTCTTAAACCGGGTGGCATGGTAGCACAGTGGTTAGCACTGCTGCCTCACAATGCCAAGGACCTGTGTTCAATTCCTGGCTTGGGTTACTGTCTGTGCAGATTTTGCACATTCTCCCTGTGTTGGCGTGGGTTTCCTTTGGGTGCTCTGGTTTCTTCCCACAGTCCAAAAAATGTGCTGGTTAGTTGGATTGGCCATGCTAAATTCTCCCTCAGTGTGCCCGAACAGGCACTGGACTGTGGCGACTCAGGGATTTTCACAGTGACTTCATTGCAGTGTTAATGTAAGCCTTCTTGTGACACTAATAAATAATACAGGAAGAGAATCCCGCCAGCAGGAAGTATTGGAAAATTTTGACCCATATCAGTTTTAATGGATTTTCTGAATACCAGTTAGATGACAAGTGTCAGGGATTAATGTGAGTTGTGCTAAATTTACTGAATGTTTAATGTGACTGGTTGTAGATTTGATGTTGGTATCTCTTTTCGTAGATTTGTCATATTAAAATGACATTGATACTCTGAGGAATCATTGCTGTTGACAATTATCTTACATCCAAATGGGATGACTGAATAGATAAGAATGTTAGCATTAGTATGTACTTTAAATTAATTGAATAAATAATTTAACTTCATTTAATTAATGACCCCCCCGCAACATTAAAAGGCAAAAACTATAAAAGTCAGTCATCCTTTCCATATTTAATACAAATAGTTATTCTACTCAAGCTTTTCTTCAAAATTGTGACAGAGATGGATAGGCTAGATGTAGAAAAATATGTTTCCACTTCTGTGAAATCCAAAACTAAGGGCCATTAATTGTAGATAGTCAGGAGTAAATCCAATAATGTATTCCGGAGAAACATCTTTCCCCAGACAACCACAAATGTTTCCACCCTGGAGTTTACCCTACTTGGAAATAATATATTGTCATCTCTTCACTGTCACTGAGTCAAAATCCTGGTATTCCCACACTGACAGCACTGTGGGTGTATCTACTCCACATGGACTGCAGTGGTTCAAGAAGACAGCTCACCACCACCTTCTCAAGGACAATTAAGAATGGGCAATAAATGCCGGTCTGGACAGTGACATTATTGGGGAACAAAAAGAAGTTTCACAACACCAGATTAAAATCCACAGGATTATTTGGTAGCACAAAGAGCAAAGAACAAAATCAGCCTGGGAAACAGGCCCTTCGGCCCAACGAGCCCGCGCCGCCATCTCAGCACCACCAGTCCACCTCTCTACCCATGACCCCTATCTAGTGTTTTATGGGCATCCAGATTGAGGGAAACTGATTTAGGGACAATTTATTCCTGCCAATCAGCCTAATAGCACATCTTTGGGGTGTGGGAGGAAACCGGAGCACCCGGAGAAAACCCACGCAAGCACGGGGAGAATGCGCAAACTCCCACAGACACCGGCCCAAATCCATGTGTCTGCACAGCAATCAGCGATAGTCACTGAGCTGTCGTCTTGCCCAGTATCTTGTCCAGTTTAGGCACACACTAACGACATGAAGCACTAGGCCAATCCTGAACAACCAAGAGCAGACCCAGTACGACCCATCGCATGTATGCCCCTCATTGGATACGAAGTGGACCGACTTAAAACCTGTGAATGAAGAGAAAAAAACATTATTATCATACTATACCCATTTACATTACCAGGGACGCCCCAATGCTGATGACCCTTAATTAAAAGGTTCTCCTATATCCACCCATCTCCAACTCAGTCATGTGCCTGTCTAAGTTACTCTTAAATGACTCTAGCGTGTTTGCCTCCACCACCTTACTTGGCAGCGCATTCCATACCCCCACTACCCTCTGTGTGAAAAACCTCCCTCTAATATCTGTGTTGTACCGCTCCCCCCTCACCTTAAGTCCATGGCCCCTTGTCCTACGTGTCTCTATTATAGGAAATAGCTTACCTCTGTTTACTCTATCTATATCCTTCATAATCTTATATACCTCTATTAGATATCCCCCACAAGCTTTCGGAGCACTCTGAAATCTAGTGGCGTTTGTTACCAAATAAACCTGTTGGACTTTAACCTGGTGTTGTGAGACTTCTTACTGTGTTTACCCCAGTCCAACCCGACATCTCCACATCATGATTACCGTGGGGAACAAAAACCAAATGATATTGGTCCTAAATGTCATGCAGTGATGTTAGCAGAGGTCACACTGAGTGGAATTTAATATAAACTAACCTCAGCAGTGTGCGCTGTACCATTTCCATATCATTTGAAACTGATAAATTGAGGAATTGAGTCTGCAAGACACTACCAGTAGGCCAGTTTGAGAAATAAAGTAAGCAGAGGCATCTCTTCAGAAAGATTAATGATTGGGCAGAAGTATGGCAAATGGACTAAAATGTGAAAGTATGTGAGGTAATCTACTTTGGTCAAAGGAACAGATGTGCAGAGCATTTTCTAAATGGTGAGAAATTAGGAAGTGTAGGTGCACAAAGACACGTGAGTGTCTTTGTCTATAAGTCACTGAAGGCTAGCATGAAGGTTTTCTTCCCTAAAAGACAAAAGTGAACCAGATGGCTTTTTCCAGCAATCAAACAATGGTTTCATGGTCATCATTAGACTTTTAATTCCAGATTTCTTTTATTGAATTCAAATTCCACCTTCTGCTGTGGTGGGATTCATACCCAGGTCCCCAGGGCATTACTCTGGATCACTAGTCCGGCGACAATACCACTATACCATCACCTCCCTCGCAGCAAGCTATTAGGAAGGCTAATGGAATGTTTTGCCTTTGTCGCAAGAGAATTAGAGTACAGGAGTTGCTTCAATTGTATAGGAGATTGGTTAGAGTGCACCTAGAACATCGCAGGCAGTTTTGGTCCCCTTACCTCAGAAAGGATATTATTGTCACAGAGATAGTGCAATGAAGGTTCACCAGGCTTGTTCCCAGAATGGTGGGACGGTCTTATGAAGAGAGATTGGGCAGCCTAGGCATGTATTCTCTAGACTTCCAAAGAATGAGAGTTAATCTCATTGAAATGGACTAAATACTTAAAGGAATAGATAGGGTGCTAGTGAGATGTTTCCCTTGGTTGGGAATTCTAGGACCAGGTTGCATAATTTGAAAATAATAAGCAATGCCACTTAAATGAGGAAAAGTTTCTTTGCACAGAGGGTGGTGAAGTTTTGGAATTCTCTGTCCCAGAGGGCTGTGGAAGTCACTGTGCATGTTTAAAGTAGAGATTGATGGATTTCTAATTAACAATAAAGAGATGGGGGAAAGTGTGGGTAAAAGGCATTAAAGTGTCTGATCAGCCATGATCATATTGAATGGTGGAGCAGGCTCGATGGGCTGAATGGCTGACTTCTTTTCCTATGTTCCTAAGGCATGCCAGCACTGGGGGAACTGAGGCACTCCTTTTTCCAAATGTGTTGGTATCATGCACTCCCAAATCAATACGACATACAGAGTGAGCCAACTTCACATCAACCCAATAGGATGTATGAACACTGCCCTTAAAATATTTTCTTTATAGCATCTTCACATCAACTTTTATTATGATCTTTGAGTGATACTAAACAGCTTTACTTTGACAATTCCCATTGTTCCACCATTGGTAGTTGAGGCTTCAGCTGCCAAGTATCAAGCTCCCTCCCTAAACCTCAGCACCTCTCTAGCCTTTTCTGCTCAAAATGGCCTCTTTGACAATGTTTTTTGATCATATGTTCCAATGCTCCTTATGTGGCTTGGTGTCGAATCTTGTTTGATATTGCTGCTGTGATCAGCCTGGGACAGGTTTCTACATTTAAGACACAAAAATGCATATTAGGAGGCAGGGTGGCAATGGTGATGACCAAGTGATATTATCACTAGACTATCAATCCACAAACTGAGCTCACATTCTGGAGACCCAGGTTCGAATCCTGCAATGGTAGGCGGTGGAATTTGAATTCACTAAAAAATATCTGGAATTAGGCATCTACTGATGACCATGGAACCATTATTGATTATTGGAAAAATCCATCTGGTTCACCTAATGTGCATTAGGGAAGGACAGCTGCCGTCCTTACCTGGTCTGGCCTACATGTTACTCCAGAACCATGTGGTTGACTCTCAACTGCCCTCTGCTTAGCAAGCCACTCAGTTGCAAGATGGCAGCTCACCACCACCTTCTCAAGGGTAACTAGGGATGAGCTTTAAATGTTGGTCAGCCAGTGACACCCATGTCCCATGAATGAAAATAATAAAAATATTGTCATTGTACCATGCCTACTGAAAACTAAAATTAAACAAATATTACACCTATATTTTAATCAAAGGAATGAATCTACTCCTGTTTGACTAGCCCAGAATCAATAACAGAAACAACTGGGCACTTTCCAAAGGAGGTGGATAGAAGCAATATGGAGAAGTAATTGGAAAAACAAATATAATTTTGCAAGACATTGCCAGACTGGTGAAACACCATGCTATAAAGATCATCTGAGATTTTCCAATGACGCATATCCTTCCTCAACTTTCCTTATTAGGTCACCGTCCAGTTCAATGTCCTGGCAGAGGTACACCAACTTGGACATCAAGACCTCCCAAATATGGGTGGAGCCATGTTTGGATTGAATACCTAGGCATGCTGTTGTGTAAAAGTGGTGTGGAGTTAATGGAGGGGACAAAACCTTAGGAGTGGCATCATGCTACTTTGAAAGGAGGTGACGGATGTGGTGACATAGTGTATTATCACAGGATGAGTAATCCAGGGACCCAGGGTGATGCTCTGAGGACCTAGGTTTGAATCCCACCATGGCAGATGGTGGAATTTGAATTCAATGAAAGAAAATCTAGAATTGAAAGTCTAATGATGACCATGATGGTTATTGATGGTTGTAAAAACGCATCTGGTTTACTAATATCCTTTAGGGAAGGAAATCTGGGGCGGCCTGATGGCATAGTGGTTAGTACTGCTGCCGCACAGCACCAGGGATCCGGGTTCAATTCCAGGCTTTGGTCGCTGTGGAGTTTGTACATTCCTTCATGTTTGTGTGGGTTTACTCCAGGCGCTCCAGTTTCCTCCTACTGTCCAAAGATGTGTGGGTTAGGTGGATTGGTCATGCTAAATTGCCTCTTAGCGATTTAGCAGGGGCCTAACTAGGGTAAATGCATAGAATTATGTGGTTAAGGACCTAGGTGAGGTTGTGGTTGGTGCAGACTCGATGGGCTGAATGTCTTCTTTTGGCACTGCTGGATTCTGTGATTCTATGCATCAGATGGATTTTCCGGGGAAGCTATTCCAGATACTCCTCACCTTGCGTCTGCCGAGGTATAAGACTTTGGAGGATGAGAGGGAATTGGGAGAAGTTTGATTTACTCCTCTGTTATAAAGTTTTCTATGATTCTGTGCAAGTGCTTCAGGCAATGGGCGTAATGAATGAGGCAAAGCCCAAAGATCCATTTCACCCCCCCAAATGCCAACACTTCCATCCGTACTGGATCACCTCCTCTCTCTAAGAAAATCTTTATTTGCTAAGGGATTAGATGAAGCCAATGACGTGTGTTGCAACAGCCCCTCATAGCAGAACATGTCACATTTTGTTTCAGTATATGGAAACTACTTATCAGGAAGAAATAAACATTTGTCTTACGTTCAAAAACATTCAGTTGTAAAGGAACCATTTTATCGTAACCGATGATTGTTATTCCACACCAGTAAAGCCCCTCGTCCTCCATGGATAGTTCCGTCAAGGTGACAGCAAACACTCCACTGGTCCGGTTATCCATAGCAATTATCCTACCATCGCTGTATGCATTCTGTTTTACAGTTCTGGCAATCACAACGCATGATTCCCTCTCTGACCCCTTGCACAAGTACTTCTCATGGTGTTGGTAATATGGTACTTGATACCGACACTTTAACGTGACAGCTTCCCCTAAAGTCCCGTGCACTTGTTTGTAGCTCGGTAATCTAACTGCAAGAATAAAGGACAGTACATCGTTGCTGAAGGTCATGGGAGTAAAATGCTGGTAAAACAGAGTGACAAATATCACAAGGCAACTTATAGACGTTCGTTCAACCCTTCGCACCTATGCTGGCTGTCTGAAAGGACTAAACTACAAGCAAAACACTACAGATGCTGGAATCTGAAACAAAAATGCTGGAGAAATGCGACAGATCCAGCAGCATCTGTGTAGCGAGAAAATAGAGTTAATGTTTCTCACTGGAAAGACGGAGGTTGAGGGGCAACCTCATTGAAGTCTACAAAATTATGAGGGGCATGGACAGACTGGATAGTCAGAAGCTTTTTCCCAGGGTTGAAGAGTCAATTACTAGGGGGCACGGGATTAATGTGCAAGGGGCAAGGTTTAAAGGAGATGTACAAGGAAGTTTTTTACCCATAAGGTGGTGGGTGCCTGGAACTTATTGCCGGGGAAGGTAGTGGAAGCAGATACGACAGTGAGTTTTAAGGGGCACCTGGACAAGT
The DNA here is from genome assembly GCF_965287045.1 of Carcharhinus amblyrhynchos. Taxonomy (NCBI): domain Eukaryota; kingdom Metazoa; phylum Chordata; class Chondrichthyes; order Carcharhiniformes; family Carcharhinidae; genus Carcharhinus; species Carcharhinus amblyrhynchos. Next base: position 10,782,739 of record NC_137345.1, on the reverse strand, counting down.
ACATGAATAGGATGAGAATGGAGGGATATGGTCCCTGGAAGGGTAGGAGATTTTAGTTCAGTCAGGCAGCATGGTAGGTGCAAGTTTGGAGGGCCATTCCTGTGCTGTAATTTTCTTTGTTCTTTGTTTCGAGTCTGGAAGATTCTTCTCCAGGTCAAGGGGAGACAATTAGGACTAAGATAGAGTTAGCCTGTGGAAATCTCTACCACGGAAGGCTGTGGAGGCCAGTCACTGATTGCATTCAAGAAAGAAATGGGTAATGTTAAAAACTTTTTGATGGCAGCAAAAGGTCCAAAGATGTGTGGGTTAGGTTGATTGGCCATGCTAAAATTGTCCCTTAGTGCCCCTGAGATGCGTAGGTTAGAGAGATTAGCGGATAAATATGTAGGGATATGGAGGTAGGGCCTGGGTGGGACTGTGGTCAGTGCAGACTCGATGGGCCAAATGGCCTCTTTCTACACTATAGGGTTTCTATGATTCTAGGTATGGGGAGAAAGGAGGAATGAGCCATGATCGAATCGAATAGCGGAGAAAACTTGAAGGGCCGAATGGCTTAATCTTATTGCTACTTCCTATGTTTCTATGTTTCCAAGAAAATACATCCTTTCCCCAACACCATTTTAAAAATCTGTCACCCATTTCATGCCTTTGGGATTTGGATACCCTCTTCAGGCTCCCACGTAATTGTCGTCTGAATTTTAAGGATAGTGGGGGCTTGTCTCCCACTATTCCTGCAATTTAATGCCTCAAACTGCCCCCTTTACCCCATCCCCACGGCCTAGAAAGCTACTGGGGAGAGAATTAAAATTCAGATCTATGTCCTTTTTATACTAACTTACCAACTACTGCAACTAGAAAGCCTCATAATAATTAGATTGATTTTAGTCCTCATGTATGCGCAAAACAGTTTGCTTTTGCTCTGGTATGAAAGCTTAGCTGAAATGGTTTTGTTTTTGAAGAGCTCTTTGAACCCCACTCTCTTCCTTCAGACATGCATGGGCCACTGTCTTGTTTTTGCCTTTTTATTTAATATTTAAATAGAATATTTGGAGGGAGTGCAGAGGAGGTTTACTAGGCTGATACCGGAGTTGAGGGGGTTGAACTATGAGGAGAGGCCGAATAAACTAGGCTTGTACTCGTTAGAGTTTAGAAGAATGAGGGGAGATCTCATTGAGACATATAAGATGATGAATGGGATGGATAGGATAGAGGTGGAGAGACTCTTCCTGCTCAGAAAGGACAGTAGGACTAGGGGGCACAACCTCAAGATAAAGGGGGGGCAGTTTAGAACAGAGTTGAGGAGGAACTTCTTCACTCAAAGGGTGGTGAATCTCTGGAATTCTCTGCCCGTTGAAGTGGTGGAGGCTGCCTCGCTAAATATTTTTAAGACGCGGGTTGATAGGTTTTTGATAGGCAAGGGGATTAAGGGTTATGGGGAGAGGGCGGGAATGTGGAACTGAGACACGACAGATCAGCCATGATCTTATCGAATGGCGGGGCAGGCTCGAGGGGCCAGATGGCCTACTCCTGCTCCTATTTCTTATGTTCTTACGTTCTTAATATATAATATGGTTCCAGTCAGATCTGCCCCCGCCACCTTCAGATCCATTCTACTCTGACAAAGGCGCTGCTTTTCTGTTCCCTCTCTGGAGGAATAATTCCCCCATGGAGAAATAATTCACCTGGCTTCAACTTCCACCATCCTCATTTCCATCTGAATCTTCGCTGATTGTTCTCCATTTCTTACTGTGTGTCTCTCTCTTTTTCTCTCATTCTCTCTCTCTCCCTCTCTCTATCTCTCTGTTGGTGGGCTTTCTGTCAATGCCAGTAAGAATCGGGAATATTTTACTTCCCTTCTCATTATCTGGAAGAGCTGCATCCCTTTGTCTAGCTTGCACCATCTCCGTCACATTTGCTCTACTGACCCCACCCTCTCCATCAGACTAGTAATCATCCTCCTTCCTCAGCAATGTGAATGCATTTGAGAACAGATTCAGAATCATAGAATTATAGAATCCCTACAGTACAGAAGGAGGATATTCGACCCATCCATAAGACCATAAAACCATAAACAGGGGAGCAGAATTAGGCCATCAGCCCATTAAGCCTGCTCCGCCATTCAATCGTGGCTGATATTTTTCTCATCCCCATTCTCTTGCCTTTTCCGCATAATCCCTTATTAATCAGGAACCTATCTATCCCTGTCTTAAAGACACTCAATGATCTGACCCTCACAGCCTTCCACAGATTCATCACTCTCTAATTGAAGAAATTTCTCTGTTTTAAAGGATCGTCCCTTTAGCCTGAGGTTCTCTATTTGTGGAAGCATCCTCTGCATGTCCACTCTATCCAGGCCTCACAGTATTCTGTAAGTTTCAATAAGATCTCCCCTCATCCTTGTAGACCCCAAGGTTTCCTCCCACATTCCAAAGATGTGCAGGTTAGATTGATTAGCCATGCTAAATTGCCCCTTAGTGTCAGGGGGATTTGTAGGGTAGGTACGTGAGTTTACGAGGATAGGGCCTGGGTGGGATTGTAGTTACTGCAGACTTAATGGGCTCTGGGTGGGTTTTCTCTGGGTGCTCCGGTTTCCTCCCACAGTCCAAAAAACAAATGTGCAGGTTAGGTGGATTGGCCATGCTAAATTGCCCCTTAGTGTGCAAGGATATGTATGTAAGCTGGGTTAATGTGTGGGGTTATGGGCATGGAGTGGGTGAGCAAGTAAGAAAACATTAACTTGTATTTTCTCTGCACAGACACTGACTGCATATATATACCTATATTTGCTACTTTTATTTCAGATTTCCAGCAGGTTTTTCTATTAATTTAGTTCTATTTCATTCAAATTCTTCTGCAATGCCAATCAGCAGCACAGGTTGCTTATATTTTTCTGAATATATATTTTAAGCCTGAGAAACCTTTTTCAATCGAGCAAACCTCAGAACGAAACAGATAACAGGGCAGCACTGTGGCACAGTGGTTAGCACTGCCGCCTCACAGAGCCAGGGTCCCAGGTTCAATTCTGGCCTCAGGTCACTGCTGCTGTGGAGTCTGCATGTTCTCCCCATGTCTGCGTGGGTTTCCTCTGGGCTCTCTAGTTTCCTCCCACAGCCCAAAGACTTGTGGGTTAGGTGGATTGGCTATGCTAAATTGCCCCTTAGTGTGAGGGGGATTAGAGTGTAAATGCATGGGGTTACGGGAATGGGGCCTGAGTAGGATTGTGGTCAGTACAGACTTGATGGGCCGAATGGCCTTTTTCTGCACTGGAGTGAATCTATGGATTCTATTCTATAGTAAGAAGTCTCACAACACCAGGTTAAAGTCCAACAGGTTTATTTGGTAGCAAAAGCCACCAGCTTTTGGAGCGCTGCCCCTTTATCAGGTAAGTGGGAGTTCTGTTCACAAACAGGGCATATAAAGACACAAACTCAATTTACAAGATAATGGTTGGAATATGAGCCTTTGCAGGTAATCAAGTCTTAAAGGTACAGACAATGTGAGTGGAGAGATCCTTCATGACACACGACAGCGCAGAGCCGCTGAGCAGAAACTGGTAGCCAAGTTCCGCACACATGAGGATGGCCTCAACTGGGATTTTGGGTTCATGTCATCCTATCTGTAACCCCCACGATGTTCCTGGGCTTGCAAAGTCTCACTAGCTGTCCTGCCTGGAGACAATACACATCTCTTTAACCTGTGTTCAACGCTCTCTCCACACACATTGTCTGTACCTTAAAGGCTTGATTACCTGTAAAGACTCGCGTTCCAACCATTATTCTGTGAATTGAGTTTGTGTTTTTATATGCCCTGTTTGTGAACAGAACTCCCACTTACCTGACGAAGAGGCAGCGCTCCGAAGGCTAGTGGCTTTTGCTACCAAATAAACCTGTTGGACGTTAACCGGGTGTTGTGAGACTTCTTACCATGTTTACCCCAGTCTAATGCCGGCATCTCTGCTCCTATTCTATAGAACAAGTGGAAGGGGAAGCAGTTCATTTGTTGAAATGCTACCATTGTATTCAAAGTCGATTGATTCTGATTAATTGTTGGGCTTACCTTCCAGGACATTCAATTTGATAGAAGTCATTTCATCCTTTCCCAGCATTGCTATCCCACACCAATACCACCCTGCATCCTCTAGTGACAATTGCCTCATTGTCACCGAAAATATTCCACTGGTTTGGTTGTCCACGATGTTGTACCTTTCCTGCTGTCTTCTCTGGGTGCCTGCTAACACTGTGCATGAAAACCTTTGGTTTCCCCGACACCAATACTTCTCTGAATTCCTGTTCATCGAAATGCTGTATTTACAGTCGACGGTAATGGACCCTCCTAATTTTCCGTTCACCTCCACTGGTCCCGATACTCCATGTGAACCTGTTAGAGTAGAAAGCAATGTCAGGACTATGAGCTTGAAGGAAGCCTTGAAAGCTGAGGAGGAAACAAATCGGCTGAATGGGTACTTCCACTGACCGTGTATGATCATAAGACCAGAAGACAAAGGAGCAAAATTAGGCCACTCGGCCCATCGAGTCTGCTTAGTCATTCAATCATGGCTGATATTTTTCTCATCCCCATTTTCTTGCCTTTTCCCCATAACCCCTGATCCCCTTATTAATCAAGAGCCTATCCATCTCTGTCTGAAAGACACTCAATGACCTGGCCTCCACAGCCTTCTGCGGTAAAGAGTTCCACAGATTCACCACTCTCTGGCTGAAGAAATTCCTCCTCATCTCTATTTTGAAGGATCGTCCCTTTAGCCTGAGGTTGTGCCCTCTGGTTCTAGTTTTTCCTACTAGTGGAAACATCCTCTCCACATCCACTCTGTCCAAGCCTCACAATATCCTGTAAGTTTCAATAAGATCCTGCCTCATCCTTCTAAACTCCAACGCGTTCATACCCAGAATCCTCAACCATTCCTCACACCACCAGCTCTTCATTCCAGGGATCATAACTTGATCTGTTGCAAGCAATTGAGTCGATGCTGCTGGACAGTTCCATCCCCAAATCAGCATTATGAAAATTCCCCAAAGGGCAACATGGAAATTCTAGTGTTACAATTCGCAAGTGGCCAATTTCCTTTGACATCTTTTATGGAATTTAGCATTCAGCACTAACGCCTTATTACCTCGTTAATGTTCAGTCAGAAGTCCTCCTCTCATTTGTGTGAAAACTAAGAAGCTAAAATATTTTAAAAATAAGCACATAGGCTGGAACTCTACCACCTTACCCTCCACGGAATTGGAGTGGCCGGGGTCTGAGAACGGAAATCTCTATTGACCTTGGGCAGGAATTTCCTTTCTCGCCTGAGCAAGGCTGTAAAATCTGCCCCATAGAGCGAACTTTGCAGTCCTGCCTGCCATGGGAGTTGGTGTGGGCAGGAGACGGGGAAATGAACCATTGTAAAGGTCTGTTGACCTCGGTCGGGATTTTCCAGTCTTGCACGGGTGCAAAATCCTGCCCAGATACTTTTCGCCCACTATTTAATCCAATAGCTACACTGATGTTGTAACTTTGAGTTGTAAACGCGAGTGAATACTCGATGATTCATTGATCTGTTGGGGGTGTGGATAGAACAGTTACAGGATAGGAATAATATCTGTCTCCCATTCCTGCCAGCATGTGAGTCTCCATCATTTTACAAGAGGGTTTGTAACGGATGGCCCTGGTACCTGCCCAAAACATGGGGTCAATAGGACCCTGTTGCAACTCCCATGGCCCAAGAAGTAGTAGATATGTCACAAAGTCCTGTTCATTGATACTTCATACTGAATAGTTCCCTTAAAGCAGTGCTGGGTTACATGTGGACCATCTGGGTTCTGAGTGTGGCTGTAAGATTGTTGACTGTTGCCCATATGCAGAGTTGCCAAATTTTGCTGATTTATGTCTGTGTAGTTTTTTTTCCTGCCAGTATGATATAAGTGATATTCCAAGACAAGTGAAGTGAGGTGTGTACTGATTGCACTCAACATTGACTGTGAGAGCTGTGCACGCACCCCCCTCCCGCATCTATAGTGTAAATATTCGTTTTGTTTTTACCATTTGAAGGTCATGATCACTCTACTAATATATAAATGATTAAGCATTTTTTATAATTTGTTATGAAATATTTGGCCTGTATTAAATGTATTTTACCTTGTTCATGGGGTCATGGTGCATGAACATGCCCAACTTGAATCTTGCGGCCCATTACAATGAAGGAGAGCCACTCTTGCAGCCCCCTCACTAGCCTAGGTTGCCCATCATTGCTTTAAAGGGACTCTTCAGCCCCACTCAGAAAATTCAAGAAGGGGATTTAAAATGCTTTTTATCAGATGAGTTTGGGGCACATCCACCTTCTTGCCTGCTTTGTTTAATAGTCCCCACCTCACCATCCCATGTCACCCCCACCAGCCCTATCTCCGCACTGGAGATGCCAAGCTCCCCGACTCATCTGATCAATGAGCTCTTCCAAATGTTCTTGAGGTCACTGAGACTTGGTCTTAGACCAATTACACTGGGTAGTTACTGCGTGCTTGCAATAATCCAGTTCCAACAGAAAATCAACCTTCCTATGTTTTAGTCTTAACATTTAGATTCATGTTAAGATATTGCTTACGTGCCAATTCTTAAATATTCAGAAATGACCTAGAATAATTACGGGTGGGATTTTACAGCCTCGCGCGGGGGCAGGAGGGGGGGGGGGTGGGGGGCGGGGGGGACCGAAAATTCTCACCTGAGGCCAACCGAAATTTCTGCTGTCAGACCCTCACCTGTACGGATTCTGTGGCAGGCGAGGTGGTAGAGTTCTGGCCAATATATCAAATAAGAAAAAAAAATCAAACACAGAGTTTAGTGTTCTGGCAAAGTGAAGTATGTTTTGTGGGTAAAACTTCTAAAATGTCCATTAGGATAATGAATCTCCTTTTCCACCTATTCCGAAAAGTTAGTAATCATTTACAACAATGTACGTGTGTGCTATTTGCTATTGTTCGAGGTGATGCATTTCGGAGGATCAAATTTAGGTATGAATTATACTGTAAATTTCAGAACCCTTAGGAATATTAACATACAGAGGGATCTGGGCGTGCAGGTCCACAGTCTCTAAAAGTGGCAACATAGGTGGCCAAGGTGATTAAGAAGGCATATATCATTCTTGCCTTCATCAGCTGGGGCATTGAGTACAAGAGTTGGGAAATCATCTTGCAGCTATATAAAACCTTGGTTAGGCCACCTTTAGAGTATTGTGGGCAGTTCTGGTCACCACACTACCAGAGGAAGTGGAAGCTTTAGAGAGAGTGCAAAGAAGTTTCACCAGGATGTTGCCTAGTCTCGAGAGTATTGGCTGTGAGGAGAGGTTGAGTAAAGTAGGATTGTTTTCACTGGAAAGATGGAGGCTGAGGGGAGCCCTGATCTACAAAATTTTGAGAGGCGTAGACAGGGTGGATAGTCAGAAGCTTTTTCCCAGGTCAGAGGTGTCAATTACAAAAGAGCACAGTTTCAAGCTGAGAGGGATAAAGTTTAAGGGAGAGCTGCAGGGGAAGTTTTTCACACAGAGAGCGATGGGTGCCTGGAACATGCTATCAGAGGAGTTGGTGGAAGCAGGCACATTACCAACATTTAAGAAGCACCTGGATGGGTACATGAATAGGGAAGGAAAAGAGAGAGACGGACTGAGATAGGGTAGAAGATTTTTTTTTGTTTAGCTGGGGCATCATGATCGGTAAGGGTTCTGACGGCAAGCATTCTGAGGGTTGAAGGGCTTGTTCCTGTGCTGTACTTTCCTTTGTTCTTGGTAAAAGGTGGTTTTATAAATGAGTGAAGAGTATTTGTTATTGTTTTGCAAAAGTCAGGAGTGAATTCCGGGCTGCTCAATTCCCGACCATGGATCAGAACTTTAAACAAGGTCATCAATGTCATTGACTTTCAGCATGTTCTATTTGATTGCAAGAATAGTAAACAGCCTGGGTCTGGCCCCTTGTCAAAAAGTTGTTTGCCGTGATTATTCCTTTCGCTAAATTACAGACTCATTGATTCTTGTACCATAGAAAATTAGAGGGCAACTGGAAAGGGAACAACACACGTTGAAACATTTCTGTGGTGCAAGGGTTTAAGCTGAGGACAATCTTATCACCAATGGGATGTTATAATGCGCTATTAAACGTTGAACCAGATTGACCTTAACTTGGAGGGAGCCTCGAAACAAATATATCTCTACGTACATTTTAACCAGCATTTTTGGAAAAATAAAGTTTGCCCACAGCTGGTTTCTCAACCATGGCCATTTCTATATTCTTTCTCAGTCAATGTTGCTGAGATCTGGACTCCTATCCCATCCCATCCACCCACTGGAATCCTAGCAGACGAGGGGCGGACCAAGTAAAGGTCCATTGAAATTGGTTGGGAATCTTAGGTTTCCAGGCCAACATAGCTGGAAAATCCTGCCCTTGATGTGAGGGTGGCTAGGTTAGGGATGGCACAGTAGCACTGTTGCTTCACGGTACCAGGGACCCGGATTCGATTCCCATCTTGGGTGACTGCCTGTGTGGAGTTTGCACGTTCTCCCTGTGTCTGTGTGGGTTTCCTCCGGGGTGCTCCAGTTTCCTCCCACTGTCCAAAGATACTCAAGTTAGGTGGATTGGCCATGGTAAATTGTCTCTCAAGGTATGTAGATTAGGAGGAATTGGCTATGATTAATGTGTAGGGTTACGGGGATATGCAGGGGAGAGGGCCAAGGTAAGATACTTTGTCAGAGAGTCAGTGTAGACTCGATGGGCTGAAGGGCCTCCATCTGCATTGATTTTAAGAAGTTGTTTCTGTCAAACTTCTCTTTTCCTCCCCCCCTATCAGGTTCTATTAGTTTTAAAATTGTTATGGAACTTACCTTGCATTAAGTAGATCTTTCTCTACACCCTAGCTATGACTGTAACACTACATTCTGCATTCTCTCCTTTCCTTCTCTATGAACAGTATGTTTTGTCTGTATAGTGTATGTGAAACAATACTTTTCACTGTATGCTAATACCTGTGACAAAAATAAATCAAATCAAGATAAAAAAAACAAATCAAATCAAAATCAATCCCACTCTATCCTCATTAATCCATGCATTTACCCTAGCTAGTCCCCTTGATCCTAAGGGGCAACTTAGCATAGGTAATCAACCTAACCTGCACATCTTTGGACTGTGGTAGGAAACTGGAGCACCTGGGGAAAACCCACACAGACACAGGGAGAATGTACAAACTCCACACAATCAGTGACCCGAGGCCAGAATTGAACCCGGGTCTCTAGCACTGAGAGACAGCAATGCTAACTGTTCCACCGTGCCAGACCAACAAAGCCCTCTATATGTTGAGTCTTAGGACCGGGGTGAGACCTAAATGAATATTTTTCATCAGTATTTACCATTGAGAGAGACATGCAAGCTAAGGAACACAGGGAAGTAAATAGTTTCATCTTGAAAAGTGTCCACATTATAGAAAAGGAGGTGCTAAAGGTCTTAAAATGCATAAAGGTAGGTAAAACCCTGGGACCTGATCTGGTGTATCCCAGGATATCGTGGGAGGCTCGGGAAGAAATTGTGGGGGCCCCAGGCAGAAATATTTGTATCATTGACAATCATGGATGAAGTGCCAGAAGACTGAGGGGAGGCAAATGTTGTGCCATTATTTAAGAAAGGCTGCAGGGAAAAGCCACGGAACCACAGACCGGTGAGACTATCTTCAGTGGTGGGTAAGTTGTTGGAGGGGATTCTGGGAGGCAGGATCTACCTGCATTTGGAAAGGCAAGGACTGATTAGGGATAGTGAACACGGCTTTGCGTGTGGGAAATCGCGACTTACAAATTTAATAGAGTCCTTTTGAAGGGGTGACCAAGAAAATGGATGAGGCAGTGCAGTAGATGTTGTCTATATAGACTTGAGCAAGGCCTTCAACAAGGTATGGCATGGTAGACTGTTCACGATGGTTAGATCATCTGGGATCCAGGGCGAACTAGCCAATTGGATACAAAATTGGCTGGCCAGTAGCATTCCCTGACTCACCTGAGGAAGGAGCTTGAGGGTCCGTGGGCTAGTGCTGCCAGGTGGCCCTGTTAGACTTTGACCTGGTGTAGTGAGACTTCTTACTGTGCTTGCCCCAGTCCAATGCCGGCGTCTCCACATCTTGCCAGTAGGAGGCAGAAGGTAGTGGTAAATAGCTGTTTTTCAGACTAGAAGCATGTGACCAGCGGTGTGCCACAGGGATCGGGTTGGGTCTGCTGTTCTTTGTCATTTATATCAACAATTTTTATGAGAATATAGGAGGCATGGTTAGTAAATTTGTGGATGATACCAAAATTGGTGGTGTTGTGGACATTGAAGAAGCTTATCTAAGACTATAATGGGATCTTGATCAACTGGGTCAATGGGCCGAGGTATGGCAGATAGGGTTTAATTCAGATAAGTGTGAGGTGTTGCATTTTGGTAAGACAAACCAGGGCAGGAGTTACACAGTTAATGGTAGGGCCCTGGGGAGTGTTGTCGAACAGAGAGACCTAGAGGTGCAGGTAAATAGTGCCTTGAAAGTGAGGTTACAGGTACACAGGGTGGTGAAAAAGATGTTTGGCACATTTGCCTTCATCGGTCAGAGCACTGAATACAGGAGTTGGGGTGTTATGTTACAACTGTACGAGAGATTGGTCAGGCCACATTTGGAGCACTGCATAGCATTCTGGTCAATCTGCTGTAGGACGGATGTTATTAAACTGGAAAGGGCACAAAAAGATTTACAAGGCTGCTACTGAGACAGGAAGGTTTGAATTATTTGGAGAGGCTGGATAGGCTGGGACTTCTTTCCCTGGACTGTAGGAGGATGAGGGGTGACCTTATAGAGGTTTATAAAATCATTGAGGGGCATAGATCAGGTGAAGAGCCAAGGTTTTTTCCCCGGGGGAGGGGAGTCCAAAACTAGAGGCTTCACACAAAGGGTGGTGCATATATAGCTGCTAGAGGAGGTTATAGAGGCAGGTACAGTTCCAACATTTAAAAGACATTTGGGTAGATACATTTACAGGAAAAGCTTAGAGGGGTATGGGCCAAACACAGACAAATGGGACTAAGTCAGTTCAGGAAATCTGGTTGGCATGGATGAGTTGGGCCAAAGGGCTTGTTTCCATGCTGTATATCTCTGACTCTACAAGCAACGTTCAACATTATTTTTATGGAGAACAATCTGGGGCAACAAGGCCCTATCCCAAATTCCTTTATTTTTATGTGTTCATGGGACGTGGACATCGCTGCCACGACCACCATCTACTACCCACCCTTGAAGAGACATTTATGAGTGAACCAAATTGCTGTGGATCTGGAGTCACGCGTAGGTCATACTGGGTAAGGATGGCAGATATCGTTCCCTAAAGGACAATAGTGAAACAGATAAGTTTTTCCAAGAACCGACAACGGTCATCATTTGACTTTTAAATCCAGATCTTATTGAACTCAAATGCCACCATCTCCTACGGTGGGATCTGAACCTGGGTGCCCAGAACATTACACTGGGTCTCTGGATTGTTCGTCCGGTGACAATGCCACTGCCTGCTCCAATAGCATTCGAATACCTTGGAGATTTGGGTCATCAATGTTGGAGGATAAAAACTCTACATAATGAGACTGAAAATGGAATCTGGGAAAGCAGAGGAGCGACATGAAAAGATGTTTAATTTAACAGTAGCTTACCTAGTAAACTTATAACAACATTGTTACATGGACGTTTCACTGAAAAATTTCGTGACAAATTTCGCTGCCATGAAAATAGCCTGGAAATGAATCTTTGACTTAAAGCAAACGCATACTGAATGCGTTCACAAAATTGTATTGGCGGTTTTGTTAAACTAAATTAACAGGCTTTGGGCTCTCATAACTTCTCAGTCGTTAATATTCTAATATCGCTGATATTTCCATGTTAATACATTGAAAATTTAAATCTCCAGAATTTAATAATACATTTCATTGTGAAAATCAAACATCATCAAGCTTTATGGACACATCCATATTGCTGGTTCCGTCACATAGAACACTGATAAGTCTGTTAAATATAAAGGGATTAAAGCACCTGGAGAGAAAGCTAACAAAGTGACTTATCTCCGACTCGGACTCATTCCATTTGCTTCCTTACCTGATAATGACAGAGTGATGAGGATGATGGTAAATTCAATGTTTCTCATGTTTAGAAAAATATCCAGCCAAAATTATGGACAGAATGCCACTTTGCACAGCCTGATTTTATTCAGTAACTGTGATCCCTTTCCTATCCACTAGATAGAATTCACAAACTTGGCAGTAGTGAAGTGTTTGCCAATCAGTTGCGCAAAAGGCGAGGTTATCTGTTATTCAAGGTAACGCTGCAAATGTCATTCCATGTTCTTAGTTGGTTCGAGACTTTGCCGTATCAGGTGATATTCTAATATTTGCTTATTTATAACTCTTGCCCATGTTTCATAATCTCAACCAGAATCTGTCCTCAGTCCCTGCATTGCATCACAATGAGTTATCATCATTAGGTTGATTGGCTATACTAAATTGCCCCTTGGTGTCCCAGGATGTGTATGTTAGAGGGATCAGCTGGGTAAATATGTAGGGTTTCGGGGATACGGCTTGGCTGGGATTGTTGTTGGTGCAGACGTGATGGGCTGAATGGCTTCATTCTGCATTGTAGAGATTGTATGTATGTATGTATGATTTGTATCAGAATCACTGTTACTTATATCAAATACACAATTTTAAAGTACCATTAAACAGACTGGATCAGATTCTGTGACAAGGATAGTACTTGAAAGATTTTTATTTTAAGATTAAGGTTAGTTTAGCTTGCTTGGGATGCTACCATATTTGGGAACTGAGCAGATATATTTCTGTCTGCCCCATCTGCTTTGATCACCATAATGTGATCATCACCAAAGATGTGTGGGTTAGGTGGATTGGCCGTGCTAAATTGTCCGTTAGTGTTAAGGGGACTGGCAAGATAAATACATGGGGTTATGGGGATAGGGCCTGGGTGGGATTATGGTCAGTGCACTCTTGATGGGCCAAATGGCCTCCTTCTGCACTGTAGGGATTCCATGATCCTACGATTCTATGGATGACAAGCGATTTAAATTTAAGTTGGCCAATCACAGAATTGCTAAGGCATGGAAAAAGGCTATTTGTTCACATTGGTTCTCCCACATGTACATAATGATTCAGTGCCATTCTCCTGCCTTTTCCCTATACCCCTGCACATTGTTTCAATCAAATAATCATCTAATGCTCTCCTGAACATCCCGATTGAACCTGCCTCCACCACACTTCCAGGCAGTGAATTCCAGACCTGGACTACTCGTTGTGTGAAAAGCTTTTTTTCTCACATCACATTTTATTCTTTTGCAAATCACTTTAAACCTGTGCTCTCTCATTTTTGATCCTTTTACGAGAGGGAACAGTTTTTCCCTATCAACTTTATCCAGCCCCCTCATCATTTCGAACACCTCTATCAAATATCCTCTTAACCTTCTTTTCTTCAATCCCAATCTCTCCAATCTATCCTCAGATCAGAAGTTTCTCATCCCAGGAACCATTCTTATAAACCTTATTTTTTTGATTTGATTTGATTTGATTTATTATTGTCACATGTATTGATGTACAGTGAAAAGTATTGTTTCTTGCGTGCTATACAGACAAAGCATACCGTTCATAGAGAAGGAAATGAGAGAGTGCAGAATTCAGTGTTACAGTCATAGCTACGGTCCAGAGAAAGATCAACTTAATGCGAGGTAAGTCCATTCGAAAGACTGATAGCAGCCGGGAAGAAGAAATCTCTTGCCAATGCATTCACGTCTCCCCTTCCAGATGAAGTCTAACTAATGTCTTGTATAAGTTCAGCATAACCTCCTCACTCTTGTACTCTATGCCCCTACTAATAAAGCCTGGAATACCGTATGCGTTATTAACTGTCCTGCCACCTTCAATGATCTACACACAGATACACATCCCTGTTTCTCTGCAAGAATTTTACCCTTATTTTACATGTTCTCTATGTACTTCCTACCAAACACAAAGGTATGTAGGTTAGGTGGATTAGCCATGCTAAATTGCCCCTTAGTGTCAGAGGGGCTAGCCAGGGTGAATGCATGGGGTTATGAGAATAGGGCCTGGGTGGGATTGTGGTTGGTGCAGACTCAATGGGCAGAATGGCCTCCTTCTGCACTGTAGGGATTCTATGATCACCTCACACCTCTCTGCATTGAACTTCATTTGCCATCTATCTGCCCACTCCACCAACTTGTCTATGTCCTTTTGAGGTTCTACATTGTCAAAGAACAAAGAAAATTACAGCACAGGAACAGGCCCTTTGGGCCCCCCCCCAAGCCTGCACTGACCATGCTATCCGACTGAACTAAAACCCTCTATCCTTCTGGGGAGCATGCCCCTCCATCCCCATCCTATTCATGTATTTGTCAAGATGCCCCTTAAGAGTCCTATAATGCTTTCAAGTTTTATGTGATCCTCAAACTTTGAATCTGTCTCCTGCAAGATCCAAGATCTAGATCATTAATACATATCAGGAAAAGCAAGGGTCCCAATACCGGCCCCAGGGGAGCTCCAATACAAACCTTCCTCAACCTCGAAATATCCATTGACCATTACTGATCTCCAGGGTTTGGCAGTGAGTTGGTTGACTCACAAATTTCCACCTACTATTGGGTTTCTATGCCAAAATCAGGGAATATATTATTGCTGTGCCAACTGTCTCTGAGTCAAAAGGTTGTGGGTTCATACCACACTTCAGAGACTTAGTCACATGAGGCTAGGTTGATCCTTCAGTGCGGTACTGAGGGAATGCTGCATTATGGAAAGAACAAGAGTTTCGAATTAGTTTGTTAGAGTGAGGCCCTGTTATCCTCTTTGTAAACTATCCTAATGCAGTATTAGAATCATAGAGTCCCTCAGTGCAGAAGGAGGCCATTTGGCCCATCGAGTCTGCACTGACCGCTATCCCACCCAGGCCCTATCCCCATGCATTTACCCCAGCTAATCCTCCTAACATTAAGGGGCAATTTAGCATGGCCAATTCACCTAACCTGCATATCTTTGGACTGGGGGAGGAAAATGGAGCACTTGGAGAAAATCCACGCAGACACAGAGAGAACATGCAGACATGCACAGACAGTGACCTGAGGCCGGAAATCAAACCCAGGACCCTGGCGCTGTGAGGCAGCAACGCTAACCATTGCTCCACAGTGCTGCCCATTAGCTGAAGGGCAGTGTGCTGGCCAAGATTTACCCCCTCAACAAACATCGCAAGGAGTCTGTTGCAAGACTCTGATGAAAGGTTATGAAACTGAAATGTTAGCACTATTTCTGTCTTCACAGATGCTGCCCAATTTGCCGAGCATTTCAAGCATTCTCTGTTTTTAAAACAGGCTATCAGATATTATTTTGTTTCTCTTTGTGGGAGCTTGCTGTGCAGAAATTGGCTGTTGTGTTTACCGTATTACAAAGTGACGTTACTTCGAAGTATGTTGTTATAGTGAATCATTTTGGGTTGCTCTACAGTTGTGAAGGGCACTATTTAAATGCAAGCCTTACTTTATCCTTTATGGAAATAATGTTTGGTAGGATCTTGATTCCTCACCTAACTGAGCTTCAGCGTCCAAGGGACAAACCATCCTTTGACACAAAGAAATGGGGTTTCCCTTATTCTATAAGGAATGACTCGCAGATGCCTCAACAGGAAAGGCCCTTTGGCTTTCCAGAAATTTCCTCTAGAAAGATGGATATCGATTGTTCATCAAGGATCATAGAATCCCTACAGTGCAGAAGGAGGTCATTTGGCCCATTGAGTCCGCACTATCCTACCCAGGCCCTATCCCCACAAACCCTCGTATTCATCCTGCTAATCTCCCTGATGCTAAGGGGCCATTTAGCATCTCTGTAACACCAGACTTTAACCCTAATTAATCACCCTAACCGACATGTTTGGGACTCTTAGGAGCAATTTAGCATGGCCAATCCATATAACCTGCACATCTTTGGAGTGTGGGAGGAAACCGGAGCACCTGGAGGAAACCCATGCAGACACGGGGAAAACATGCAAACTCCATGCAGACAGTGACTCAAGGTCGGAATTGAACCCGGCTCCCTGGCGCTGTGAAGCAGCAGTGCTAACCACCGTGCCACCTAATCTTCATCCGTTTAGTAAATAGCTCAAACAGCTTTTTCCTGAGGGTGAGCTGGGACTCCTGATAATTGTAACCAGAGAAACCAACTAAGAATTACTTCCTCAGCATCTTGTCCCTAGCTAACTCAACTACCATCAGATTGCAGTCTGATCTGCACAGAGTGTGTATCTAAAAATTGTATCATCAAGCAGCTCTGCAGACCGGATAATACCATGAGACCAGACATGCCAAAAGATGCAGCAGGTGGGTCTTACACCTTGATACTCTCTCACATCAGAGGATTTGAAGCAGATAGACAGCAAGGCAAGGGAGGGGCATAGGGCTTAGTATTTATCCTATGGCCTCCTGAATGATCTCTGTGTTCAGAGGAAATCAAACTCCTACTCTGCAATGGCAGAACACTTCCCATATCACGTGAAAAACACAATGGGCTGGATTCTCCGACCTCACTCGTGGCTGGGATTCTCCAATCCTGCTGCTATGAATGAAGATTTGCCACATTCTCCACTCTTGCTGGTGGGGCTACTGCTGAGAACTGCTAGAGAATTCCAGTCAACAGGCACCAATTTTCTGAGTCTGTGCCTGAGTTGCAGATCTGTGTTGTTGCTGGCAAGAGTTGGAACCAGTACCACAAATTCTGAAATAACAGTCTTTGTCTTCCAAATGTGATTTACATAATTTGATTGATGATTTTTAAAATTTGTTTCTGACATGTGAGTGTCGCTGGTACCACTTATTCACTGCCCGTAACTAAGGACCTTGAGAAATTGCTTTAGAGCATAAGACCATAAGACATAAGACATGGGAGCAGAATTAGGCCACTTGGCCCATCGAGTTTGCTCTGCCATTCAATCATAGCTGATATTTTACTCATTCCCCATTCTCCTGCCTTTCTCCTATAACCCCAGATCCCCTTATTAATCAAGAACCGATCTATCTCTGTCATAAAGACACTCAATGACCTGGCCTCCACAGCCTTCTGCGGCAAAGTTCCACAGATTTCACCAGTCTTAGCTGAAGAAATTCCTCCTCATCTCTGTTTTACAGGAACGTCCCTTTAGCCCTCTGGTTCTAGTTTTTCCTCCTCATGGAAACATCCTCTCCACGTCCACTCAACCCAAGCCTCGCAGTACCCTGTAAGTTTCAATAAGATCCGCCCTCATCCTTCTAAACTCCAACGAGTACAGAACTAGAGTCATCAACCGTTCCTCATACGACAAGCCCTTCATTTCAGGGATCATTCTTGTGAACCTCCTCTGAACCCTTTCTAAGGCCAGCATATACTTCCTTAGATATGGGGTCCAAAACTGCACACAATACTCCAAATGGGGTTAGACCAGAGCCTTATACAGCCTCAGAAGTGCACCCCTGCTCTTGTATTCCAGCCCTCTAAGCATTAACGCTAACATTGCATTTGTCTGCCTGACTGCTGACAGAAACAGCACGTTAACCTTAAGAGAATCTTAAACAAGGATTCCCAAGTCTCTTTGTGTTTCTGATTTCCTAAGGTTTCCTTGAATTTTCTTTGAGCTTTCTTGAACTCCTGCAGTTCATGTGGTGTATCACCCACAGTGCTGTTAGGGAGAGTGTTTCAGAATTTTGACCAAGTGACAGTGAAGGAATGTTGATATAATGTCAATTAAGAATGGTGTGTAGCTTTAAGGGGGACTTGCAGGATGAGAGGTCTCATGACACCAAGGTATAGTCCAAAGGTTCATCTGAAATCACAAGCTTTTGGAGCTCTGCTCCTTCATTAGGTAAATGCTTGCTCCTTCACCCAACGAAGGAGCAGTGCTCTGAAAACTTGTGAATCATAGAATATTAGTGTAGAAGGAGGCCA
The DNA here is from genome assembly GCF_965287045.1 of Carcharhinus amblyrhynchos. Lineage (NCBI taxonomy): Eukaryota > Metazoa > Chordata > Chondrichthyes > Carcharhiniformes > Carcharhinidae > Carcharhinus > Carcharhinus amblyrhynchos. The sequence goes on along the minus strand of NC_137345.1, from coordinate 10,764,725 downwards.
TTCAGCCCATTAAGTCTGCACCAACTACCATACCACACAGACCCCACCCCCACAACCCCATGCATTTGCCAAAGCAAGTCCCCCTGACACTATGGGGCAATTTTAACATGGCAAATCAACCTAACCTGCACGTCTTTGGACTGTGGGAGGAAACCAGAGTATCTGGGGGAAGCCCAGACACAAGGAGAATGTGCAAACTCCACACGGACAGTGACCTAAGCCGTGAATCGAACCCGGGTCTCTGGTGTTGTGAGGCAGCAGTGCTAAATGCTATGCCACTGTGCTGCCCCAAATTGTGATTTCAAATAAACCTGTTGGACTACGACCTGGTGTTATGTGACCTCTCACCTTGTCCACCTCAGACCAACACTGGCATCTCCACATCACAGGGACCAGCAGGTATTCCCAAATGACTATTTCCTTTGTTCTTCAAAAGCTGTGGATGTTGTGTGTTTGGAAGGTGCTGTTGAAAGATAAAACTGAAAGCTGCACGCTCAAATCAAACATTTGTGAAGTTTTAATGCCATTTTGGAAGAAAAGTACTGTAACTTCAACATGTAATAAAGTCATCAAACACAAGTGATAAAGTAACAGCTATCTGGGAATTAACAATTCGCCACCACCAAAAAATTTAAATTTAAAAATTGCGGGTTAGTGTGTCATTAGTACCTCAGTAAATACATCAGCTAAACAGTTCATGGATTCCTAAATATGTTGAATTCAGTTTCCTACTTCAAGAGTCAGAAGCTATTAGACAAAACATTTCTAATCACATCCCTTTGCATTTGTGTACAGCTCTGCTTCAAGATTGAGAAAAAAAAAAGGATTTGCACAGTTGCCAGCTTCAGTTTTGTTTGTGTGTCTGGGAACAAATATTCAATAACTTTAAAGTGGTTTGCAACACAATTCATTATTTCCCTTTGCATAAAATTCTTCTCTGCAACATTTCACACCATCCTCCAGTTTATCCAGTGACCAGATTCTATGACAAAGGATATTTGTCAGTCTCAGGATTCCTGGATAATAAATTATAAAAAATCAGTTCATTCTCAGCCTCTGGTTGACTGTGTATTTGCCACCACACTTTGTTTCTTTTTCATAATACTACAGTCACATCTAAGACTTGACGTAATGTCAGTACTGTAATTATTGACTAACTGGGATTGTTGACAACGTGGACCAAGACTATAATATAAATTTAAATAACAAATCTACTTTATTCTACCTAATGATGAGTTAATCATCCATCTACATGAAAGCCAATTGGTTGTTGGCTCTTAAATATTGGCACACTCCAAAGTTGCCAATTGGTGACTCCATATCAATGATATTGGTCTAGATTTTGCACTCAACAGCAAAACAGTGGTACCCGCCATTGAACCTCTGAGAAAGCTGTCCACAAAGATCTCTCGAACTCCGTGGTGTGAACTTTCCCCTTGTTCAAAGACAAGGTAAATACCGTAGCAAGTCAAGGGGATCTCCAAGTACGCAGCAGTATTGACATCAACAAGCAAGTTGGTTTTAGTAAGTTTTTGCTTCTCCATCAAGTGTGCTGACATATTCTCACACGCAACAAAACAGGAAGTTAAAAACACTGAAACCCTTCACTTTTAATTTTGAGTTTTAGATAGCAAAATAAAATGATTATGATTGGATTTAGTTTGAAGCTCAAAGGTCAATGTAATTAAACTTAAAGTTTTGTGAATTCTTTTCATCATAAGTTCCACAGTCCAAAGATGTGCGGGTTAGTTTGATTGGTAATGCAAAATTGACCTTAGTGTCAGGGCGATTAGCAGGGTAAATATGCAAAGTTGCAGGAATAGGGTCTGGGTGGGATTGTGGTTGGTACAGGCTCGATGGGCCAAATGGCCTCATTACTACTATAGGGATTCTACGATTCTTTGATAATGAAGAAATTTGATATTCTGTAAATCTAAAATGAGCTTGTCGGGGCTTATGATGGAATTTAGTCGGAATTACAAAGTTAGTACACCATTTAAAATCCAGTTATAATTCATTCAACAAGGTGTAACTTTTCAGTTTTAACTGCAAGGCCAATGGCGCAAAAATGTGACGTTTCATTAAATCATTGATTACTAAGGGATTATAGTCTGGGGGAACCTCAGCAGCACACTCGATGGGGAAGCAGAGTTACTGAAACGAAATTGTGTTATTATGTGCTTATGTGAACTGTGAACTGGCTGTCAATTTCAGTGGAGTAATGATGATGACTGCTGACATTTTCGCTGTCATCACTACTGCAACATTCAAAGCCATTGATATCTTCATCAGTTATAACCTGAGCCAAACATTAACCTTGCTCGAAGATCACCCTAAACTGATCGATCCTTAAAATGTCACGCCCTTAGAGCCGCAGGTACGTGGAGAAATTGATTTTCAGTGCCAAGTAAGTTAAAAAAGTTGGACTTTGTTACACACAGGTGGAGCTTTCACCTGAAAATGAACCTGGAAGGCATTCTTTCGCATTAAGAAGTCACGTGCATATTTAATTTTTGATTCTGCTATTGAGCTTGTCAGCAGTGCGCCGAAATCATAAGACAGAAATCGGCCAATTCTACCCCACCTGACCTTCCTCACACTCTGGCTGGAATTTTACTGCCCCACCTGCTAACGGGAATCGGAGTGGACTTGGGGCGCACAATGGGAAGGTCTGTTGACCTCAAGTGGGATTTTACAGTTTCAGAACGAACGAGGCCATAAGGTCCTGCCCACTATCTAGTCCCTCTCAGCAGATTGGGATATCCTTTTGGACTTTTTTTGCTCATGTATATATCTGGATTCCCCGTAGCCACATCTATCCAATTCAGCTCAATCACTGCGGACGTGATTTTCCCAAAATAATTACAATGGGTGGGAAAATGGGAGATTTTCCTGCCCATTTTTTGGATGAGCTGAGATTTGATAACATATGGCATTCTGTGCAATATGGAGGCTGCCAGTGGGGGCGTGGAGGTCGCGGGGGTGGGGGGGAGCGGGGAGCCTAAATCCATTGAGAGGCTGGCAGCAGTGTGCTCAGGGGGCCATTGTGCATGTGCCACTATATCTGGGAGATTGGGTGACATGCAAACCACACCCCCCTCCCAAACATGATTACCAGCCTCCCTATCACCGACCCCGACCAACCTTCTGCGCTCCCAGAGATCACCCGCCCTTCCCCCTCCACTCTCCTCACCGCCTCACCCCTCCAGGACAACAACCACAAAGGCCAACCCCCCCCCCCGTCCTCAGACATCACCGACCCTGACCCCCCTACCCCGATGGCCAGTCCTGACCTCCAATGGCTGACCCCAACTTCTGATGTCTGGCCTTGACCTCTGATGGCTGCCTGGTTCCCTGGTGCGAGGTTGATTATGTTAATGAAAGTGGCCTGGGAAGATCGCCATTGGCCAAGCGTGATTCCCGTTAACATAGACTCATAGAATCCAACAATGCAGAAGGAGGCCATTCGGCCCATTGAATCTGCACTGACCACAATCCCACCCGGCCCCTATCCCTGTAACCCTACTTATTGACACTAGATATCCCCCTGACATAATTGTAAATTGTACACAAAGGGACAATTTAGTGTGGCCAATCAAGCTATCCTGCACATCTGTGGAGTGTGGGAGGAAACCAGAGCACCCGGAGGAAACCCACACAGACATGGGGAGAACATGCTGACTCCACACACAGTGACCTGAGGCTGGAATTGAACTCAGATCTCTGGTGTTGTGAGGCAGCAGCACTAACCACTGTGCAAACGTGCCACTATACCATGCTGTTATTGGCCTCCTGCTTACATTTCCCGCCCCGCTACTCTGCTCGACCAGTGTATCGGGGTGGGAAAATCGTGCCCTACATGTTCAATATCCTCACCGTCCTTACAGTAATGGTCCAGCTCAGCCACAGTTTGCTGCATAAACATTTAAGGTTTTCTTTCATGGATGCGTTAGGTTCAAAATATCAACTAATTCAGCTTTTTCCACCACCCTGGTGTGAATTTACAACACAAAGAACAAAAAAAGGGATAAATTGGCATTATAAAGACTGAAATAAAATTTTGCAGAACAGAAATGGCCTCAATATGGTAAGGGCATCGAGACTGAACATCCTTAGAGTGTTGCAAAAATACTTATTTTGCACTGCAAGGAATAAATAAGATTTCAGTGCACTTACTGGAAAGTCACTCAATGACCTTTCCCCCATATTTGGTGAGGTTCCCAATTTCAGTAATCAAAGATAGTATTAACATTACTCAATCCCAATTGCACTAATCAAAGAATAGCAGTCTTAGTTACTCAACCTAATTGAATAGGACAAGGGACTGTACCCATTGATTTTCCAGCATGGGTTAAGCATCGGTCGGTCATAACTCCATTATGTTAAATAATGCCCAGCGCTCTGAGCACCCTTTAGCACAGAACGTAACCTAGAGAACAGGACTCTCATTGTAATATGCCATCAGTATTAAATAAAAACAGATGCATCAACAGTGGCTATAATGATGGTAAGCGACAATGCATCACAGTGAACAACACCGTTTAACAGCTGGGATTCTCCATGCATTACTACAGAAAGAATTATCGCCGCTTCACAACGAATTGTTAAACATTTCAAGGATCGCCTAAGTATTATTCTGCCTACACACTATGAATAGTCACAAAATAATTGCAGTTGTGTATATTATCCTGTGTTGTTCTGGTGCTGTATATGCCTCAGTGATGCAGCCACGGTACATGTACAGGTCCATAAAAATACAGGACTGTGTATGGTTTGCCCACCATCATTTATGTAACAGGATGCTTGCTATTTTGTTTTGTTTTAGGAAATGGCGGTCATTTTACCAGAGTGAGGGTGAGCACCGAACAGTGTTCCCACTATCGGGTGTGCGGCCAGCTTGCTGCACTGCATGGTCCCTTTAAGATTAGCGGGAACATTGCTGGCCAGGTAAGCAATGATGCTGACTGTAGTGTTGCAGGTTAGAGGTTTAGAAGAACATGAGTAGGCCATTCAGCCCCTCTAACCAGCTACTTAGTTAGATCAGGGCTGATCTGTATCTTAACTCCATTAACCTGCCTCTGCTTCACTGAATTCCTTTGATAAAACATTTTAGGGAACTACAACATAGTGATTCTCGGTGAATCACAGTTATTGTTGCTTCACAACAATGCTTTTTATAATAAATTATTAAATATTTCAAAGGATATAATATTGTCTGCCCATGGGCAGGGAAGTAATGATACCTTAACTTCATTAAAATCTGTCAATCCCAATCTTCATCCTTACAGCTTCTTGGGAGAGATAGTTCCGGATTTCCACATCAATAATTCCTGAAGTACCTGGCTCTGAGTTTAAGGTTCTGCTCCCTAGTTTTGGACGTCACCCCCACAGCCTCCCTCACCATCACACCCCTCCCCCCGCTCAGCACAACAACCCTCATTTCCCTGCCCCGCCTGCCCAACCCAGCACCCTACAACTCCCTCCCCCTACCCCAGTCCAACATCCCATAACCTCCTTCACCTCCCTCCCCCCCACCGCCCATCCCGATACCAATAACCTCCCTTCCCTGCCCGGCCCAACACCCGCAATCTCCCTCCCCCCACCCATCCCAACACCCTACAACCCCCTAACAAGAGGAAATAGATCAGGTAGAGTGAAACTATGCATTCCAAAGGAGACCTGCCACAGCCAAATATTGGAAAAATGCAGGCACTCTGCTTGAGATTTTTCCAATATGCATTGGCTGGAAACAAAGGTGTGAAATTATACTCATGCCCTAGCAGAACAATTTACAATTTGCAGGAATATCGTTCTTCAGAAAGTGGGTCAAAAGTAGCTTGCAGTCGTCATGTTGGAAGAATTTTACTTTTTGAACACAACTGTGGAATATTCCGTTGGTTCTGAAGCAGGAGGTTCGTTGACTGGAGGTTTGATTGCTTCTTGACTATTGGAAGGTTTCACATTATCATAAGTAGCAGAGCCCTCCTGAGGGTGATTATTGGACTGTATTGTCACAGTGGCGTAAGTAACTCCTTCTTCCAACTCTTTGGACAGCTGAAGATAAAGAATGTGAGAGTGTGACTGAAGGCAATGCAGCAATGAGTCAATCCATCATTGAATTACAAAGATGAAATTTAAGGTAATGTTTTACTTGGGAAAGTAAACACATTTCAAAGCTCTATAATAAATATGATGCGGAGATGCCAGCGTTGGACTGGGGTAGGCACAATAAGTAGTGTCACAACACCAGGTTAAAGTCCAACAGGGTTTATTTGGTAGCACGAGCTTTCAGAGTGTTGCTCCTTCATTAGGCACTCACCTGATGAAGGGGCAGCTCTCTGAAAGCTTGTGCTATCAAATAAACCTGTTGGACTTTAACCTGGTGTTGTGAGACTACTTACTATAATAAATGGGCGGTGAATTGGTATTGGAGGGAATTCTCTGGCCTCCCATCCGTGTCTTTCTCGGGCGTGGAAGGTGATGCGCTGTTCGCTAGTGGTGGGATTCTCTGGTCCCGCTGCTGTCAATGGGAATCCCCCCCCTGGGGGGAGGGTCTTTTGGGTCAATGGGATTTCCCCCTGTGGGGGATATCCTATGGCTGCCAGCGGGATGAGAGATTCCTGCCAGCATGAACAGTCAGAGAATTCGCCTCAGTAAATATAACTGTTTGAGTTAATTGGTAACTTGCGTTATGGAAAATAGTTTCAGCCATATTTTAGCAACACCGTAAGGATGGCGTGGATGAGGGGTTTGTCGTATGAAGAGAGATTGAATAGGTTAGGCCTATACTCTCTGGAATTTAGAAGAATGAGGGGAGATCAAGTTGAAGGACACAAGATGATAAAAGGTATGGATAAAATAGACGTGGAGTGGATCCTCCCGCTGGTGGGGCATTCTAGGACGAGAGGTCTTAGGATAAAGGGCAGCAAATTTAAAACAGTTGAGGAGAAACTACTTCTCCCAAAGGGTTGTGAATCTGTGGGATTCACTGTCCGAAAGTGCGGTGGATGCTGGGACAGTGAATAAATTTAAGGAGGAGTTAATCAGATTGTTAATTGGTAATGGGACGAAGGGAGAAGGCAAGAAAATGGGGATGAGGAGCATACCAGCCATGGCCGAATGGCGGAGTGGACTCAACAGGACAAATGGCCTAATCCTGATCCTGTATTTTATGAACTTATGGTGGCACAGTGGTTAGCACTGCTGCCTCCTCACAGTTGCCAGGGACCCAGCTTCAATTCCAGTCTTGAGTGACTGTGTGTGGGGTTTGCACATCCTCCCCGTGTCTGCGTGGGTTTCCTCCAGGTGCTCCGGTTTCCTCCCACAGTCCAAAGATATGCGGGTTAGGTTTATTGGCTATATTAAAGTTGTGCCTTAGGGCCCCAAACTGTGTAGATTGGGAGGTGGGGTGGGGGGGGGGGATCAGCAGCATAAATACATGGAGTTATGGGGATAGAGTTTGGCATGTTTTTTGGGAAAGTTAGTGCATGCTCAATGGGCCAAATGGCCTGTTTCTGCACTGTAAGGGGATTATACTTTATGAAGTAAACTATTGGCAAACCACTTTCAGAGTCTGATGTGTAAAATTTGATCAGTAATTGGTCTGGCTTCTGAGATTACAGGGTCATGTATCTGAGCGCCAAAGCAGGTCTCCAACCACCAAAATTCTGAGTGGGCCTTGGATGCTTCTGCAATAGATGGAGACCAGAAACAAGGGGAAGAATCACACAGCTGAACACTCTGCCCAGGTGGAGGGTGAATTTTCCACTATTCCATCCCCTGACCTTTCAAAGTCAAGGTGGCATGTTGGCCGTGTATATCCTCAGCAGGTGAGGACGTTGGTCTCACCAGTTGGAAGCTATTGTGAGTCGTGGCTGTCAGGAATTTCAGATGAATGCATAAAGCATGTCTCTCTATCATGCTGACTCCACAGGGTAGGAGACTCCACAAGTGTGAAAACACCCAACACTTTCGACAGGTCACAGCCTTACCACAGAGTTTGACTTCGGAACCGAATTTTCTATTGTTGCTTCCTTCTCTCCATTGTCTAGAAAATGCAAACATAAAGATCATGATAAAAGCAGCAGAAAGGTTCAAAATGTGTCTTTTTTTGATGTTTTAAGTTCCATGCTTTTTAAAATTAAATTGCACCTTTTGATATTCCCAATTTAATATTAGATGAAAAGCTCTGATCAATGAGAATATTGGGGTAATTTGGAGAAAGCAATTGGTCTATACTGCGTAATTGCTGAAAATCTCAATTCGGATCTTGTCTCACATTCCATTACATAAGAAAACGTTAACATCAAACATGGGATAATATTAATTACATATTGTGAATTAGGATGTTCCAGCCTGGTGTATTAAAATAATAGAATCCCTACAGTGCAGAAGGAGGCCATTTGGCCCATTGAGTCTGCTCCAACCACAATTCCTCCCAGGCCCAATTGCCCCGTAACCCCAAGCACTTACCCTCGTGAGTCCCCTGACACTAAGGAATTTAGCATGGCCAATCCACCTAACCTACACACTCACGTAGACTCAGAGAGAATGTGTAAACTTTACATAATGGTGGTCCAAGCTGGAATTGAACCCGAGTCCCTGGCGCTGTGAGGCAGCAGTGCTAACCACTGTGCCACCATGCCATATTAAATTTCATTGTATATTCTGATATTGCATCACTGCTCAAATGCCTTTCAATAACTTCAATCTGAATTCAGTTAGTCCACCCCCCCCACCCAATCATTGACCCCCTCCATCTGATCATTGCCCTCTTCCCTCCCTGTACGCCTAACAGTTAGAACTGGCACCCACCTCCTCTTGGTCCCCTGTAACCCCTGTTCCTCTGTCTGCTTCTGGCCACCACCACATACAAATTAATCCTCCTCCCTCCCCCTTGAGGTTCCCACTGCGGTCCTCACCTTGGAACAGGTTGGCATTGTCAGGTTGGCACTATCAGATAGATGTGGGCATGGTGCCAACCAGGCAATGCCAACCTGTGCCAAGGGGCATTGTCAGGCTGCTGCCTAGCTATGTCCCTGTCCTCCAGGGGCTATACTCAATCTCCCAGGGAGATCCCCATGACAGGTTCATGTCCAGGGGATCCCGTTGTAAACTGCACCAGTGTGATGTCATGTGTTAACATACAAGGGATGTCAATACATGGTGAGGGTGCTTGTTGATGAGATTCAAGAGTATTGAATTTCATATGAAGCATCACCAGTGAGGGGCGGAGGGAAATCCGATAGTGTGATCTTTACGGTGGGAACTGCAACTTCTGGATCTTGAGCCCTGCAGCATTTATGCAGATGGTGAATTCAGGCTTAAGATCACCCCTTATTGACTCTCTTTTCTATCTCTGTGAGGATCTCACGCACTCACCCTTGCTGTTGCCTTTCTTTCTCCCTGGCTGCCTCTAACTCTTTGGTCAGGATTTACCAACCCCCCTGGCAGGTTTCCTGGTGCCAAAGGCTACTTGCCATTGGCTATTGCCTCAATCTTCCGGTCCTGCTGGGATCTCATGGCATTTCGCATTACTCACCTGTCCCGCCATCGGACTAACCCAGTGAGGGGGATAGCCTTCAGCAGGACTGGAAGATCTCACCGGTCGGAAGGGCTGAAAAATCCCACCTTTCCTTTGTTCCTTTTCTCTCTCGGTTAGGAGATTGGATGTTCCCTTACACATAAATCTCTATAGCCTCACTCTGATTCACTATAAATAACAATAAATAGGGCAGCATGGTGGCACAGTCGTTAGCACTGCTGCCTCACAGCTCCAGGGACCCGTGTTCGATTCCCGGCTTGGATTGCTGTCTGTATGAAGTTTGCACATTCTCCCCGTGTCTGGGTGGGTTTCCTCCGGGTGCTCCTGTATCCTCTCTCAGTCCAAAGATGTGCGGGTTAGATCGATTGGCTATGCTAAATTAACCCTTAGTGTCCCAGGATGTGATAGGTTAGAGGGATTAGCAGGGTAACTCAGTGGAGATAGAGCCTGGGTGGGATTGTTGTCAGTGCAGACACAATGGGCCAAATGGCCTCTTTCTGCCCAGTAGAATTTCTATGATTCTATTTCTATGAGATTTTGCTGCAAATCTTTCACCAATCTGCCTATCTACAGATGTTGCATAACCTCATGCAATAAATGGATATTGTCCCCATGGAATTGCATTGGGGGATTGGTCTTTCAATTGGTCTCCCATTAGGGAGTTTGTACTTTTAATTTTACATGTATTCACCCTAAAACTGACTGATATCTTCTATAAAAGGCAGTATATCCCCAAAAAACATGAAAATATGGATCTTGTGATAAACAAGCTTCTCATAACTTACATTGCAGGTTTCACTTTTATTACAGATGTAAATTACTGCCAGCTTTTTACAGCATAACTGACTCATAACAAGTCTGCCGTGGAATGTAAAATAGATGTGCCATTCTCACAACTACCTCATACAGTCATCTTCATTCTGGTAGCCATAGAATAGGGGATCCAACATGGATCATAGAATCCATACAGTGCAGAAGGAGGCTATTTGGCCCATCGAGTCTGCACCGACTACGATCCCACTCATGCACCACTCTCACCACCCCACACATTTACCTTGCTAGTCCCCCTGACATTAGGGCCAATTTAGCATGGCCTATCAACCTAAACATCACATCTTTGGACTGTGGAGGAAACCGGAGCACCCAGAAGAAACCTGCACAGACACGGGAAGAATGTGCAAACTCCACACAGGCAATGACCTGAGGCTGGAATTGAACCCAGGTCCTTGGCAATGTGAGGCAGCTGTGCTAACCACTGTGCCATCGTGCCGCCCACTGGATGATTCTATCACTTATCCACAGTTAAATTGGATTGCCTATTCTCATATTTATCCCCACCATGCTTTAGTCCTCTCCTGCTTTTGCCTCAGCAAATGGTGCCAATTGATTAAGATGCATTTTTTTGAACCTTTCTGATATTTGGAAGGATATTTGATGTGCTAAGCTGTAGCTTCCCTTTGAACTTGATTAATAAGGGGATCAGGAGTTATGGGGAAAAGGCAGGAAAATAGGGATGAGAGAAATATCAGCCATGATTGAATGGAGGAGAGAACTCGATGGGCCAAGTGGCCTAATTCTACTCCAGATCTTCGTCTAAAGTAATTAGCCTCAAAAGGCTGAGCTCTGAGTGTCAGCAAGAGGTTCCCATTCTGGTGAGATTTGCATGAGCGTGTATTAATATTGTGGACATTGTCCCCATTATCTGGTCATTTACTGGTTTTGCTGAATGCAGGGCCTTGTTAAGCACGCTCCCTGTCCTATTTATCAATAATGATAACACTTAAGAACTTGTCACTTGATAGCACTGAGTATTGCTGAATAAAGAGATGCTGTTGAAACTTTTTGCTTTGTATTCATCATGGAAAGATTTGCAAGAATCCACTTGCCAACCAATCAGCACCTTCTTCTCCATTCAGCACAAATTGTTGTTCTCTTTGAGATTAGTTATCTGTCCTGATGAGTACACGATGAAAAACTTCAGCAGCATGTCTCTTTTCTCAGCAATATTTAAGAAGTAATTAATTGAATCAGAGAACCTATGGTGCAGAAGGAAGTCATTCAGCCCATAAACTCTGCGACAGAGTGACTCACCCAGGCTCTATCCCCAAAACCTCACCGCTATTCCCCAAGTCTATACATCTTTGGACACTGAGGGACAATTTAGTTTGGCCAAACTATCTAATTTGTATACCTTTGGAGCGTGGGAAGCAGCTGGAGTACCCGGAGGGAACACATACAGACACAGGGAGAACCTGCAGACTTCACACAATCACCCGAGACTGGAATTGAACCCGGGTCCCTGGTGATGTGAGGCAGCAGTGCTAACCACTGTGCCACCATGCTTTGAGTGTGAAGTACCTCAGAGTATCAGGGTACAGAGGATGCTGCATAAACAGAATCCCTTTTTGTTTTCTTTGGAATTGCCTGATTCAATTGTTTTAAGTGAATCTAACTCTGAAATGGGTAACAAGTCGGCAAATTGCGAGCAATTCTGCACGGGATTATTCATCAGCTAATTTAATAATAGCAGTTCTATTTGCAAAGAGATCATCTGATATTTGATAGCTCATTCATACATCTTGCTTTCGAGAAATTATAATTGTTCCACTTCTTTCTCCAGTACCAAACTGGAGTCTTGATTCTCAGCACACAAAAGAGAGAGAAAATACAAACAAGAAGTCCTTTTAATTAAGAAATAAAATCACCTTTGTGTTGCTAAAATGACTCCCAAGCATTTTTAAAATCCTCAGCAAGAAACAATAAACATTGCTATGTGCCACATACAAATTGCCACGATGTTACTCGCAATCCTGTCACTATTATGCTGTGCTGAATAGACACTGCAACAGAGTTCCTATTCTTCCAAAGAGATAAAGGAAGTACCGTCACTCTTGGCTGACTGCTTCACCGAGCCTGGTGCCAGGTTAAAATGAAAATACACGGCGACTTCTGCCGTGGCAAAATGTACACTCTGTTGACATGCAGATGGGGGTCAGACGGAATGCTAGCATTTACTGCAAGGGGACTGATGTATAAAAGTAGAGAAGTGCTGTTGCAATTGTATAAGGTGTCACTGAGACCACACCTGGACTATTGGGTCCATTTTGGTCTCCTTATTTGAGAAAAGATGTGGCGGCATTGGAGGTAGTTCCGAGGAGGTCCACCATATTGATTCCAGGGTTTCTCCCTGTATCTGCGTGAGTTTCCTTCGGGTGTTCCAGTATCCTCCCACGCTCCAAAGATGTATGCGTTGGCTGGATTGGCCATGCTAAATTGCCCCTCAGTGTCAGGGGGACTAGCTAGGGTAAGTGCATGGAGGTTATGAAGATAGAGCCTGGGTGGTATTGTGGTTGGTGCAGACTCAATGGGCCGAATAGCCTCCTTCTGCACTGTAGGGTTTCTATGATTCTGTGAAAGTGTTGACATATGAGGAGAGATTAAACAATTTGGGCTTGTATGCGCTGTAGGTTAGAAGGATAAGGTGGAATTGGATCGAGATATATAAAGTACTAAAAGGGATTGGTAGAGTAAATGTAGACCAAATGCTTCCCTTTGTGGGACAATCTTGAACAAGAGGTCACAGGTATGGGTTGAGAGGCGGTAGGTTTAAAATGAAGATGAGGAGGAACTACTTCTCGCAGAGGGTGGTGAGTTTGTAGAACTCACTGCCCCATTACGCGGTGGAGTCTGAATCATTGAATGGTTTCAAGAAGGAGATAGATATATTTCTCATAAAAAGAAGGGTTAAAGGGATATGGGGAGCAGGTGGGGAGATGGAGTTAAGACCAGGGAGAGATCAGCTATGATCTGATTGAATGGCAGAGAAGGCTCAAAGGAGTAAATTGCCTTCTTCTGCTCCAAATTCCAATGTTCCCATGTTCCTATGACTTTGACGGGCGTGATTTGTTAAAGGTCTCTCTCTATGTGTTCTTTTTCCTATGTTGCAGTTGGGTTTGTTTGCCCGATGGGATCCATTTCAATTGTGTGAAAAATGCTTTTTAATTCAGAGCTTACCGTCATATTTGTGCTTCCTTATTTTCCGGATGACGAGGATCACAAGCCCGAGCAGCATCACCGTCAAAACTCCAAAGATTAGTCCCAGCGTCAGGAAAAGTCTGGGCGGTTAGTGGGTAAACAGTGAGAAGTCATGTGAGTATGGGCAGACATGCAATCAGCCATGCGTGGGCCAAGGCATGTAAACATGTACAATAACGAAGTCATTTTCAATATCTGCCAGTTTGTTTCTATTCGATTCTGGGATGTGGTTGGCTAGGCCAACATTTATTGCCCAGTCCCAATTGCCCTTGAGAAGATGGGGCTACTGTTGCTTCTTCCCACCATCAAATCTTGCCCCTGTTGATTTTGTCTCTTATCATTTACATTCTAACTATGTTGTGTCTTTTTCCAGTCCATCACGGATAGAAATTCCTGCGAGATAACTCGGATCTCTCAGCCAAACCTCAGTAGATGAACAGGGGAAAACTCTGGAGAGAAAGCACACCCTTTCTTTAAAAAGCTAAATCAACCCTCTTTCCAATTTCCTTACTTTTGTGAGCCTCTCGAATAAAAGAGCAGTGAGTGGTAAACGCCTTAAACAACTCGACAAACACAAGAACAACGATTTGAATTTATGTAGCACTTTTAATATCGTAAAATTATCAAAGTCCTTTCCCAGGCATACTATCAGACCAATTTTACACTGAGTCAAACAGTGAGACCTCTGGAGAGGTAACCAACTGCTCAGGTAAGAACAACTTAGGAGAGGAGAGTTTTAAAGAGATGGAAAGTGGTAGTGAAGAAATTACAGAATTTAGGGTCTAGGAAGCCACTGGTCGAGTGAAAGAAATTTGGATTTCTTGCACAATTTTGGTTGTGAATATTAATGTAATGATAATGACAGAATCTTGCTTCTTACCATCATGGCGTGTGAAAATTCTAAGGGTTAAATGATCATAAAGTTAAGTTTAAAGTTTATTTATTAATGTCCCAAGCAGCTTTCATTAACACTGTAATGAAGTTACTGTGAAAATCCCAGTTACCACATTCCTGTTTGGGTACACTGAGGGAGAATTTAGCATGGCCAATGCACCTAACCAGCACATCTTTTGGACTGTGGGGGAAACCAGAGCACCCAGATGAAACCCATGTAGACATGGGGAGAACATGAAAACCCCACACAGACTGACCCGAACCTGGGTCCCTGTGAGGCAGCCCTGCTAACCACTGTGCCATCTTGTAAGCGCAAAATTGAACATGCAAATGGTTGTAATTTGGAAAAAATTGTAATATAAATAACGCGCAACATGCTTTTCTAACAGGAATAAACATTCCTCTAGAGACTTTTTCCACAGCATGCCAATGCCTGTTGTCATCCAATTGATAGAGATTGATTACAATTATTGGCTATGATTTAGGCAGCACGGTGGCAAAGTGGTTAATGCTGCTGCTTCATAGCCCCAGGGATCTGGGTTCGATTTTGGCCTTGCCTGACTGTCTGGGTGGAGTTTGCTCATTCTCCATGTGGCTGCATAGGTTTCTTCTGGGTGCTTCAGTTTCCTCCCACAGTCCAAAGATGTGTGGTTAGGTGGACTGGTTATGTTAAATTACTCCTTAGAGTCAGGAGAACTCGTGGGATTACGGGGATGGGGCCTGGGTGAGATTGTCATTGGTGCAGGCTCAATGGGCTGAATGGCCTCTTCTGAACTGTAGTGATTCTATTAATCAACAACCCTATTATCATTATATCGTGTGATTGTCAAGCAAACTAGGTGGGTTTCACTCATTCCTTTCTTTTCTAGCAATTTCTATGTTCTTAAGTTCAGCACTCCCATCACAGACACCCCATGAAAACTGAGAGTGTAACATCATAGAATTATTGAATCCCCACAGGAGGCCACTCGGATCATTGAGTCTGTACTGATCACAATCCCACCCAGGCCCTATTCCCGTAACCCCACACATTTATCCTGCTAATCCCCTTGAAACTAGGGTCAATTTAGCATGGCCAATCAACCTAACCAGTATTGACTGCATCGTCTTTAATTAACTCTGATAAATAGTGAGCAAACCCCAACTCTGTCTTCCTTTAGCAGCCACAAAACAATCAAGAGTTTATTACTTTGTCACTTAGATAGAATAGCAAAGATGCCCAGTCTGACTCGCGCATGGTCACCCCTCAGTCATATGGAGGACAATAATCGTTACAGGAATGTTGGAAGACACCGAAATGCAGTGAAATCAACATGCATCCCACAAAATGGTCTCACCATTGCAAACTGTGATGAAATGCTGTTAAGCAGAATTATGGTGAATATTACATGTGGTTTTGGGTGAGAACATTTAGCTATTTCAGTTCTAGAAACGTGGTTGGTGTGCAAAATACTACACGAAAAGTGTGGTACGAATGTTCCCTTTCCCTAAAGCTATCGGTTAAACATGTCACAAAAATAAATTAACGCTTAGATTTCCCAAAACTTCAATTCTGCTATTTAATAATTTTTTTCTGATCTGTCTTTCAATTTTCCTCCTTGTTTTCAAATCTCCTCCTGACCTTCTGCCTCGAAGTCTCAGTATCTTCTCAAACTCTACAAGGGTGGCACGGTGGCACAATGATTGGCACTGCTGCCTCACAGTGCCAGAGTTTGATTTCCAGTTTGGGTGGCTGTCTGTGTGGAGTTTGCGTGCTCTCCCCGTGTCTGCACGGGTTTCCTTCAGGTGCTCCAGTTTCCTCCCGCAGTCCAAAGATGTGTAGGTTAAGTGGATTGGCCATGCTAAATTGTTGCTTAATGTCCCAAGATGTATAGGTTAAGTGGATTGGCCATGCTAAATTGTTGCTTAATGTCCCAAGATGTATAGGTTAAGTGGATTGGCCATGCTAAATTGTTGCTTAATGTCCCAAGATGTATAGGTTAAGTGGATTGGCCATGCTAAATTGTTGCTTAATGTCCCAAGATGTATAGGTTAAGTGGATTGGCCATGCTAAATTGTCCCTTAATGTCCCAAGACGTGTAGGTTTGGTAGATCAGCCATGCTAAATTGTCCCTTAATGTCCCAAAATGTGTAGGTTAGGTTGATTGGTCATGCTAATTTGTCCCTTAATGTCCCAAATGTGTAGGTTTGGTGGATTGGCCATGCTAAATTGTTCCTTAATATCTCAAGATGTGTAGGTTAGGTAGACTGGCCATGCTAAATTGTCCCTTAATGTCCCAAGATGTGTAGGTCATGACAAATGCGCAGGAATGCGGGGTTAGGGCAAGGGTGGGACTGGGTACGATGCTCTTTTGGAGAGTCAGTGCAGACTTGATGGGCCAAATGGCCTCCTTCTGCACTATAGGGATTCTATGATTCTTTGAACCTTCTGAGATATTTACATTTCTAAGAATCTGGCCTCATTTTAATTGCTTCCCCACTGGAGGTCGTGGGCTGCTTGTGCCCCCATGCACTGGAATTCCCTCTATACAGCTCTTTGCTTCTCTACCTCCCTTTACTTCTTTAAGATGCTTCTCTTGGCCAAATATTTGCTCATATCAAAGCCAAATTTTGCTTGATAATGCTCCTGTGAAGATGTTGTGTCAACCAACGTATAGGACTGGGAGGTTGTATGAAAGAAAAATGTGTTTTAATTTATGAAACTGTTCTTGAATCCAACTCAAACTAATTGAAAGATGATCTCTTTTACTTATATACTATCAACTATAAACATTCAACTATCAACCAAAATCCAGAAACTGAACTGGATCAGTCATATGAATATTGTGGTTACAAGAGTAAATTGGTGGTTGGGAGTGCTGAGGTGAGTAACTGTCTGTCCAGCATCTACAAGGCACAAGTCCACAATATTTGAGGAACTTGATACATTCAGGGCAAGGCAACCCGCTTGACTGGCACCCCATTCACCACCTTAAACATTCACTCCCTCTACCTCCCATGCAAGCGCCATCAGTGTGTACCACCTACAAGATGCCCTGCAGGGAAATCACCAAGGCTCCTGCGACAGCAACTTCCAACCCTGTGAACTCTACCACCTAGAAGGTCAAGAGTAGCAGATGCATGGGAAAAACCACCATATGAAACCCCGCCCTCCAAGCCACACGCCACCCTAACTTGGAAACGTATCGCCATTCCTTCATTGTCACTGGGTCTAAAGCCTGGAACTGTGGGTACACCTACACCACATACACTGCAGTGATTCAAGAAGGTGGTTCATCAACCCCACCCCCTCTTCCCCCACCCCCCACTCCAATACCTTCACAAGGGCAGTTAGGCATGGGCAACAAATGCTGTGTTAGCCAGCAACATTCACATCCCTGGAAGGAATATATTTAAAATGATACTCAAAAGGTTTGGGTTTGAGTAGTCTTAGCCCAGACCACCCATTATTCAGCATTTGTTGACCATTTGGCTAAGTTAGGTTACCAATGGTTGCTGGGGGCAGATGGAATTGGGGAGATAAGAAGTTGCCCTCAGAGTCTACGAGGATGAAATTCCTCAGCACGGTCACTTCATCAGGAAAATTATTTAACACGAAAACCTCCTGTCATGGCCGTTAACTCTTGCAAGAGGGCCACAATGGCTGAGAGATCTTCCCCATCCCCTCCTCCCCCCCACATCAGCAACGGAATCAGGCATGAAGACAGGAACCTAATTCTCATCATTTTAAATACATTTAAATTGGCAGAGAAGTTTTTTGTCCCCCCCCCCCCCATATCATTGCCTCTGCCAGATTGACATCACTCTGATAGGAATCACTACTGGTTTCCAAAAATGACCAGATTGGGGGCTCAGAGATGAGTTTCGCCCCCAGGTGGTGAGGGAAACAGCTGGGCACTGCCCCCCTCCCCATCTCCCCACCCTCTGGCACCCTGGCACCATCCTGATGTGGAACTATATTGCCATTCCTTCGCTGGAGCAAAGTCTTCACTCCTTCCCTAAGAGCACTGTGGGTGTACCTACACCACATGGATTGCAGCAGTTCATGAGTACAACTCACCACCACCTTCTCAAGGGCAATTAGCGATGGGTAATAAATGCTGGCCTAGCAGTGATACCCACATCTCATTAAAAAAACTTACAAATGCTGCGAGAACATTTCTGATTATTAAACTTGTGCAGTCATATTTTTAAAAATGCTCAAAGTATGTCAGTTCAAATACATTTGCCACTTACCTTAGTCTCTCCTTGTCCTTTGCAAAGGCCTTCGGAGCTATTCAAAATGAAGTATAAAAGTATCATTTGATTATTTGCTATCCTCATGTTACAGATTCACCATCAAGATACATTTGCAGTGATTACTCGTTGAAATCCTGCATTAGGTAGAATGATCAAAGCATGGGGTGGGATTTTCCAGCCTCGTTTTGCCCCAAAACCGGAGAATCCTGCCCCAGGTCAATGGACATTTGCGTGGTCTGCCCCCCCCTGCCCATTACAATACCATGGGAGGGGAGAATGCCCCTCCCCCCATGGTTTTACAATATTGTCCTTATTTTTAGCAGTTTAACATTGGACTGAGAAACCAGGATCATGGAGATTTTGCAAAATATATAAATAAGTCTGCAGTAAATTATATCAACCTGTTGTACAATATAAATATGTCATTAAATATGCACACACGAATAAACATGTATTTATGCCCTACCTTGATTTACTTTAAGTTCTGTGGAACTTAGTAGATCCAGAATGTAAGGTCTGTCTATTCCACACCAGTACCAGCCCTTATCGTTTTGTGTTATTCGCTCCATATCAACTATAAGTTCTCCTTTTGCATTGTTGGCTCGAATTTTTATTCTGCCATCGTGGCTTTTCGCCTCAAGGTTTTGGGTGTGTGCTAAAACAGTACAGCTCCTCCGGTAAAAGCCTCTGCACCAGTACTTCTGATAATCGCCGTAAGATTTGTCGAACTGGCACTTGAATTGGATTGATCCTCCCACTGTCGCAACCTTTTCACTTGGCCCAGTTATTGACGCGTATGTAACTGTAAGTGTGAAGATATCATACATTTTAAAGTACAATTATTTCACACCTCAGAGAAATGTAAGCAAATTAATGTTCCCTTCTCTCTGAGTGTTCCACTCATTTTCACTTTCTGGAACCTTCTCTGGTATTTTGTTGGTTTTCCACTCTTTCTTCCTCTCTGATTGGCTCTTTCAATGTCCTTTCTGGAACTCTCTTGTTTCTCTCATCGGTGTTAATTCACTGACTGCGCTCTTCATAAAATCCCCACGGCCCAGAGGGAGGTCAGTTGGCCCATCGAGTCTACAGCGACTCTCCGACAGCGCATCTTACCCAGGCCTATCCCCAGCCCTGTCTCCGTAACTCCACTCATTCACCTTGGCCAATCCACCTAACCTGTGGATTGTGGGAGGAAACCCATGCAGACATGGGGAGAAAGTGCAGCCTCCACACAGACAGTCACCCGAGGCCAGAATCGAGCTCGGGTCCCTGGCTGTGTGGGGCAGCAGTGCTAACCACTGTGCCACGCACTTGCTTCAGCATTTCCCATTTTAGCTGCCTGATTGCACTTTACCAAGTTTCTTTCTTCCACATTTTTAATAACAAAGATGCAACAAAAAATAAGCACTAGTTTGACAAAGGAAGTTTGGATCAGGTAGAAGACGCCAGGCAGGCTTGGGGAGAGGCCTACTGTAACGTTCCAAATTGCCATGGATTTCAGAGGAACTGGGGGCAGAGGCCTGGTTGGAATGTGTGGGGGTAGAATTTGCCCTACGATCCAAAGTCATCTTCTGGACCTGTGGAAGTTGAAACAGGTCTAGAGTGGCAAACATGCCCAATATATGTACATGAAAGAACTGGCCCAGCATACAGAGGTGAAACCAAAACCGGAGATATAAATTTAGACAGAAGTGGGAGGCCAGGTGTTCGAACAGTGAACATATTTTGTTTGAGATTCGGATAAAGTTTAAATTTAAAGTTTATTTATTAGTGTCACAAGTAAGTTAGGTTGATTGGCCATGCTAAGAAATTGCCCCTTAATGTCCTGGTTAGAGGGATTAGTGGGTAAATATGTAGGGATATGGGTATAGGGCCTGGGTGAGATTGTGTGGTACAGACTCAATGGGCCGAAGGGCCTCTTTCTGCACTGTAGGCTTCTATGATTTGATGGTTCTATAAGTAGTCTTACATTAACACTGCAATTAGGTTAGTGTGAAAATCCCCTAGTCGCCACACACTGGCGCCTGTTTGGGTACACTGAGGGAGGATTTAGCACGGCCAATGCACCTAACCAGCATGTCTTTCAGACTTTCAGAGGTTTTGGGAGGAAATTGGAGCTCCTGGAGGAAACCCACGCAGGCATGGGGAGAATGTGCAAGCTCCGCACAGACAGTGACCCAACCTTGGAATCGAACCCAGGTCCATGGTGCTGTGAGGCAGCAGTGCTAACCACTGTGCTGCCGTGCTGCCCCTAAGGTACAGGAGCAGATAAGGTATGGAGAAAGTGATGAGAAGGTAGAGTTTGGTCCCAGAGTTAAAGGTGGAAGGCTCATGAGAGTTATTGTGCAGGCGTATTGAGAGTACTGTCAGGTGGATTGGTGCGAGTGCTAAAATGAGGCTCAGATCTGTGAGGACAACTGATTTCCTTTGCGTAGACCCCGATGTTTCTCCCTTTTAGTTTTGAAAAGCACAGTTGGGAGCAAAATATCTAATACTCTCAAATTTGAGTGAGTTTGTCTGCCTTATGCTCCAAATCTTTTGCATTACTCTACTGTAACATTGGACTTTTACATAAGAACATAAGAACATAAGAACATAAGAAATAGGAGCAGGAGTAGGCCATCTAGCCCTTCGAGCCTGCCCCGCCATTCAATAAGATCATGGCTGATCTGTCGTGACTCAGATCTGTCGTGGCTCAGACTTTTGGTGTGAGGCATGTTGAATAATTGCAGCACAGAAAGATTCCATTCAGCCCATCATGACAATTCTGGCTCCCTGCAAAAGCAACTCAGCTAGTCCTCCACCTCCACGCTGACCTCACAACCCTGCAATTTTTTTCTTATCAGATACTTACCCAATTTCCTTTTGGAAACTATGATTGTATGTGCCTCCACCAGCTGTCAACTGGTCTACCCCAGATCCTAACACTTGCTGTGTAAACGTGGTTCACACCATTCAACCATTCATCAACGTTTACACCATTGGGCACAATTTCTCCACTTGTGCTCTGTCAAGAGCCCTCATGATTTTGATCACCTCTTCTCAATCTCCTCTACTCAGAACCTTCTCCAATTTACTGAAGTCACTAATCCCTGGGAACATTCTTGTAACTGTTTCCTGCATTCTTTCCAGCACCTTCCTATCCTTTCCCCAGAATTCTGTGGCTCTCAGAATTGGACTTGAATTGAGGCTGCACCAACGTTTCCCAGACGTTGACCATAATCTTCTTGCTGTGGTACATTATACTTGGAATTAAAGAGACCAGGATCCTGTATGGCCTTTCAACCACTCCCTCATTCAACATTGTTACATGATTTGTGCTCATTTACCCCCAGGTCCTATGCTCCTGTAAGACCATAAGACATAGGAGCAGAATTTGGCCCCTCGGCCCATCATGTCTACTCTGCCATTCAATCATGGTTGATATTTTTCTCATCCCCAATCTTCTGCCTTTTCCTCATAACCCCCAATCCCCTTATTAATAAAGATCCTACCTCTGTCTTCAAGACACTCAATGATCTGGCCTTCACAGCCTTCTGTGGCAAAGAGTTCCACAGATTCACCATTCTCTGGCTGAAGAAATTCCTCCTCATCTCTGTTTTAAAGGATTGTCCCTTTAGCCTGAAGTTGTGCCCTCTGGTTCTAGTTTTTCCTACTAGTGGAAACATCGTCTCCATGTCCACTCTATCCAGGCCTCACAATATCTGTAGTTTTCAATAAGATCCCTCCTCAGTCTTCTAAATTCCAACGAGTACAGATCCAGAGTCCTCAACCATTCCTCAAGCGGCAAGTTCTTCATTCCAGGGGTCATTCTTGTGAACCTTCTCTGGACCCTTTCCAAGGACAGCACATCCTTCCAATACAGGGCCCAAAACTGTTCACAATACTCCAAATGGGGTCTGACCAGGGCCTTATACAGCCTCAGAAGTACATCCCTGTTCTTGTTTCTAACCTTCTCGACGTGAATGCTAACATAGCATTTGCCTTCCGAACTGCCGATTGAGTCTGCATATTAACCTTAAGAGAATCTTGAACAAGGACTCCCAACTCCCTTTGTGATTCTGATTTCCTCAGCATTTCCCCATTTAGAAAATAGTCTATGGCTCCATTCCATCTTCCAAAGTGCATAACCTCACACTTTTCCACATTGTATTCCATCTGACACTTCTTTGCCCACTCTCCTAACCTGTCCAAGTCCTTCTGCAGCCCCCCTGCTTTATCAATATGACCTGTGTCTCTGCCAAGTTTTGTATTATTTGCAAATTTAGCAACAGTGCCTTCAGTTCCTGCATTATCTTTCAAACTGAATTCTTTATTTTACGTTGAATCTCTTTGTTCGTCTCAAAATGAATCACTTCCCACTTTTCTGCCTTAAATTTCATTTATCACTTGCTTGCCTGTTTGACCATAACATCTCTGTCTTATTGATGTCTACCACTCTCCTCCTCACAGTTGACAATGCTTCCAAGTTTTGTGTTCATCTGCAACTTTTGAAATTGTGACTGTCGCAACTAAATCTGGGTCATTAATATAAAATCAAAAAATGTAGTGAATTAATATTGACTACTGGGGAACCCCACTATGTACCTTCCTCTGATTTATTAAATAACTTAGAAAATCATGGAAGATCATGTTCCTTTAATTGTTTACCACCACTCTGTTCCTAATCACTCACTATTTATGCTACCAGTGTACATTGGTTTGGCTAAATCCTCCCTCAGTGCACCCGGGCAGACACTAGAGTGTGGCAACTCGGGGATTTTCACACTAACTTCACCGCAGTGTTAATGTAAGCCTACTAGTGATACTAATAAATAAAAATAAACTTAAATAAAATTGCTGGTAAGCCTGTTACATTGCACTTTATCCAGCTGAGAGATGGGCGAGAAGGTACATTGTAGCAGGACACAAGACTTCAAACAAATAGGGGAAGAGGACTGAAGCCATCTTGCTGTGAAGAAGGAACTGGAACTAATGCAGTGAAAGCAG
This sequence comes from Carcharhinus amblyrhynchos, assembly GCF_965287045.1. Lineage (NCBI taxonomy): Eukaryota > Metazoa > Chordata > Chondrichthyes > Carcharhiniformes > Carcharhinidae > Carcharhinus > Carcharhinus amblyrhynchos. The sequence goes on along the minus strand of NC_137345.1, from coordinate 10,741,024 downwards.
AGTTCGATGGGAGGGAGGGAGCAGAGACAGATTCAGAACGATTGACCTGGCTCTGTGAGGGAAGAGACCTGAGGGTTGAGGTGGAAGGCATGGGAAGAAATGATACAGCAAAGATTTGGTGCATTTTTACAGTTTTTGTGGGGGAGTGCACCTGGAAGACTTTGCTGGCTGTGGTCCAGAACATTGTGGTGGTGTTTTGCAGAACGGTTTGTTCCTTCTTAAGCATTCTCAGAGTTCCTCTTATTGGGTCCAACAAACAAGAAGTGAGACTGTTGATGTGGTTAATTATGACCTTCACATCCATGTTGGAATCAGAAGTTGATGTAATAATGACTGTAATAATGGCTGTTTCATGCACTGTCACAGGCTAACATGGCCTGTGAGAAGGAGCAATCTGAAGAGTTTGCAGGAGCACCAGAGAATGTTGTATTATCTCTACTTTCTCAGGCAGTCCCACTGGATTGAGGATGACTTGCTTCCACTTTGGTTCCATGGGTTTCTGCTGGCTGTTAAGTCCAGTGTGTGATCTGCAGGCTCTGTCACATGTGGGACAGGTGCTGCTCCAATGGTTGGGTTGATGGGTTGTTTGGAGGTTTGTACACTATCTCTGACACCTTAACTTTACCTCTACATATTCCCGACAAAGCCTCTTGATGGGGCGGCATGGTGGCACAGTGGTTAGCATTGCTGTTTCACAATGCCAGGGACCCGGGTTCAATTCCAGCCATGGGTGACTGTGTGAAGTTTGTACATTCTCCCTATGTCTGTGTGGCTTGCTTCCCAAAGGTGAGCAGGTTAGATGGATTGGCCATGCCAAATTGTGTCTGAGGATGTGTAGGTTATGGGTATTGGTCAGGTAAGTATGCACAGTTACAGAGATAGGGCAGAGGTGGGCCTGGGTATAATGCTCTGTTGGAGAGTCAGGGTAGATGTGATGGGCTAAATGGTCTCTTTCTGCACTGCAGGGATTCTATACTATGATACTTCCTGTGTTATCTTTACGATGCACATTGATGTCGTCTCTGGGGTAGTTTCTGTTTGTTTTTTTCTCTGTGGTGATAGAGACATTAGCTCTGGGATTTTCTGAATCCCCAATGCTAGGTTTGCGATGGTGAAGGGGGCATGTCGTTGGTCTTCTAGTGGTTAGCACTACTCACAGTGCCAGGGACCTGGGTTCAATTCCTGCCTTGGGTCACTGTCTGTGTGGAGTTGCATATTGTCTGTGTGGGTTTCCTCTGGGTGCTCCGGTTTGCTCCCATAGTCCGAAAGATGTGCTGGTCAGATACATTGGCCAAGCTAAATTCTCGCCCTGAACAAGCCCCAGAGTGTGGCAACTCGGGATTTTCATAGTAAATTCATTGCAGTGTTAACATAAGCCTGCTTGTGACTCTAATAAATAAACTTCATAAACAATGTTTTATGTCCTTCACACAGTAGAATTGATCCCACTTACATTTAGATGTCAGTGGAAGGGCCAAGAATAATAGAGAAAGTATTGTGAAGACACAATGTATGTGTGTGCCATTCTCTTAAGGCCACAATTGCATCTCATATCCTCTGGTACATGGGGCTTCCCAGCTGGTTTATGTGGATGGGCAAGGAAATGTGGCAGTGCAGACCATCCAGTGCAGGGAGTGGGGGGTGGGGGTGGGTGGGAGGGGGTGTTCTTTGACGTAATTATCAGAATTCAATTTCTGGCAGAGGTCTTGGAATACCACGCTGGAAAGGGACAGGAAGGGGTTGGGAGATGGGGGAATCGTGCGCGCCCCCCCACCCAATCCGCTTTCCCCCCGCTCCTCCCCCCCCGCCCCACACACACACACACACACACACACACACACACACAATCACAGGCAGATAGTAGGCTGGAATGGAGGCAAAATGGCTTCCTCAGTTTGTTGGTGGTGTTGATTATATCCCAATGACGCAGAATATAAACAACGAGGACTCCGCATCAGTCGTGCAAATATTTCATTACTTAAAAACATCCTCTAAAATAAATCAGTCAGATCTATAGTTCGAATCATGCAATGGTTTCACTGATAAGTTGTACGATTCTGCATACTTAACCCATAAGGGGTTGAAATTCTCCCGTAAATCAATGATTATCAGGCTGTGTTGCTCAGTTTATACACATGGTGATATGTCTGTACAATCTCCAAAGACAGGAATTTCTCACATGGTCAGATTTTGTCACCACATCACCCGGTTGTTAAAATCTCAACATTATTAAAGTCAGTTAAAAACTATAAATTCTGGAAACATTTTTGACTGCTCATAGAGTCTCTACACTGCAGAAGGAGGACATTCAGCCCATCAAGCCTGCACTGACCACAATCCCACCCAAGCCCAATTCCTGTAACCCCACATATTTACCCTGTTAATCCCCTGACGCTAGGGTTAATATTGTATGGCCAATCAACCTAACAAGCACAACTTTTGACTGTAGGAGGAAACCGGAGCACCCGGAGGAAACCCACACAGCCACGGGGAGAATGTCTAAACTCCTCACAGACAGTGACCCAAGGCTGGAATTGACCCAGTGACCATGGCGCTGTGAGGTAGCACTACGCCACCGTGCTGCCCTTTAGGTTTAAAAACTTTGCCCTACTTTGCTTTGGCATTTGTGGAAGTCACAGGGAACATGGCATTCAATAGATTCCAAAACAAATGATTACAACATAGTATCTTACTCTCAATATTCTCACCCATTTTACAAATACATTGAGGTTAAGAAAATTACTGCATTTGGACACTAACTCATTGATATCACTCAACTGATTTACGAAGTAAAATTTTACGACTAACCAGAATGATGAACTGAACAAGTCAGTCTACTTATAGAGGTTCGGTGAGCTCGAGGTATAAAGTCCCATTATTACAACTTCAGAAAAATAATCTTGTCTGATGATAAAATTCTCTCCATCCAGGCCTGAACTCCTAGATTCACACCAATCAAAACTAAAGGAAATGATTGTTCGTTTAGAGTTTGTTAAAATGAGATTGAGCTGTATTATTTATTGTGTGAAATAGGAGATTTTTTTTTAAAATCCTTTTCCCTAAAGGCAGTTAATGCTGATCTTGAAAAATAACAAAACTTTGCAAAGCAGAACTGACTCAATGTCACAAGGTTTTCATTTCCGGCTAGACTAACACAACTATGTATTTCTACTGCGTTCAACAACCCAAAGGAGAACATAGAATCATAGAATTATACAGCGCAGAAGAGACCTTTCGGCCCATCGAGTCCGCACCGACACATTAGAAACACCTGAACTCCCAGCTAATCCCATCTGTCAGCACTTGGCCCAAAACCCTGGATATTATGATGTGCCAAGTGCTTATCCAGGCACTTTTTAAAGGATATGAGGGCAAACCAGCTCTACCACCCTCCCAGGCAGCACATTCCAGACCATCACCACTCTCTGGGTATAGAAGCTTTTCCTCACACTTCTCCCTAAACCTCCTGCCCCTCACCTCGAACCTATGTCCCCTTGTGACTGACCCTTCAACTAAGGTGAACAGCTGCTTCATATCCACTCTGTCAACGACTCTTACAATCTTGTACACCTCGATTGGGTCACCGCCCCCCCCCCCCCCCCCCCCGTTTCTCTGCTCCAACGAAAATGGCCCAAGGCTACCTAATCTCTCTTCATAATTTAAATCTTCCAGCCCAGGTGGCAGCTCCTCTGAACCCCCTCCAGTGCAATCACATCCTTTCAAATACTTTCTTACCTGATAGGAAAGCAATGGACAGGAGAAGGATAGAACCCATTGTTTCAACGTTTTACAACTCCACTTTGCGGACACAGATCTTTACTTCAGTGATCCTGTTTCTGCACTGCACCATCTAACCAGTCATTTCCTTCCCTTTCGCTCCTGTGAGATCACAACTACAGCAAAAGCTGAGAATAGAAAGGACAGTTTTCGGTTGTGACACCCTCAGACCTTACAGCATGTCTAGTTTGAATAAATAAGTACCACTGCATTCATGGTACAACACTCTGCTGCTATATAAAAGTCTAATTGTTCGCTTAGTGTTGTTTGAAGAATTGGATCAACTGTTTAATTGTTGGGAACAGAATGACTGCTGCAAGCAGTGTTAAAACTGTACAGCTTTTGCAATCTCTATTAAATCATTTAAATTCTGTACATAAGATGTGCTTTGTGATCCAGTTCATTTGCTTCTCGCCATTTTCCTGCTTGGGATAATTTGTCCAAATTCCGATCGGGCACAATTTCGATACTCTTGGTTGGAGTTTTCAGAAAACAAGATCCCACGTGCTGCGACTCAGTTGTTGTGTCTTCACATTGGAGTCAAAAAGCTCTGGTCCCAGTCTAGGATTTGAACACAGAAAGCGAGGCTGACACTCCCATGCAGCATTGTGGGATGTGCTGCTTTTTTCTTGAGACGTGTGCAACAAGAGGTCCCACGCTGCCCCCCGAGATGGACGTAAAAGATCTCAACACATTGTTTCAAGGAAGAGGAAAGGAGTTATTCCTGGTGTCCTGAATAATGTTGATCCCTTAAAATCAACATTGATCATTAGGCTGAAGATAGAGCAATGGAGGTTTCATGAGATTGCGCCAGTTTATTAGCTCATCTTATCCAAAGCCAGACAAATCAAGCCAGCAGATGGAGGGCAGTCTGGGCAGTTTTTATTGGATCTCTTTGAAACCACAGAGAGGGTGCCCGCATCTTAACATACCTTCCCTCTCCCTACCAGGCTGTTGCTCTCTCTCTCAAAAATAGAAAATGCTGGAAAACCCCAGCCGGTCTGATAACACCTGGGGAGCTGTCAGACCTGTTGAGATGTTCCAGCATTTTCTGTTTTTGTTTCGGATTCCAGCATTCGCGGTATTTTACCTTTATGTCACTCTCTCACTGCTGGAGGGGCTCCTATTGGCCTTCCAGTGTAGAAAACCCACCCATTTGCCCTCCTTAATTGGTCAGTGAGAGCTGTCCCTGGCCACAAAATGGCCTTCCACGCAACACATTGCTTGGGGTGGGGTTTGGATCTGGAAATGGTTCCAATGTCCAAGTTCCAACAAATTTCTTACTCCATTGGGTCAGAAAATCTGCAAACCTCTCTTAATCCTTGAAAAGTATACTGATTTTTAAAATTTTATCTATGCGATGTGGGCATCCCTGGTAAGGCAAGGCATTCCTAAATGCCCTTGAACTCAATAACTTGCTGGACCTTCTCAGAGGGCGTTTATGAGTCAACTACATTGCTGTGAATCTGGAGTCACATGGAGGTCTGACCAGGTAAGGATGGCAGATTTCCTTCCCTAATAGGCAAGAGTGAAATAAATGCTTTATTTTTGACAATTGATAATAGTTTCATCGTTAGCATTACTGAGACCAGGGCTGGAAGTTCCTGACCTCTGCTGGGTGGGCAGCCCTCGGGACTCAATGTTAAGTTCAACAGCTTTAAACTGTGACCTTTCTGTTCCACCTTCACCTTTTTATAAATGTCCCTTACATTTTTTGTTCCTATGCAAAGTCCCCCCCCACCACTGGGTCAACCGTCACTTGCTCTTAGGTTTTGTAACATTGATGCTGCAATCTCTCCCAGCCCCATTAGCCACAGTTTCAGCTGTTCCACCACTTCTTATGCAGTATCATACCCAACACATTTGCATCCGGTTATTTATAGTGTTGGGTTATATATTCTCATGACTAGACGATTTATAAAAGGACAGAAAATGGAGTCCTGGAATCAATTGGGAATCATTTGCAACTTGGGTGTCTGTTACTAGATGGTGTCGCATGGATCATAGAATCCCTACAGTGCAGAAGGAGGCCATTTGGCCCATTGAGTCTGCACTGACCACAATCCCACCCAGGTCCTATTCCCATAACTATACATATTTACTCTGCCAATCCCCCTGACCCTAGGGTCAAATTAGCATAGCCAATCAACTTAACCTGCACATCTTTGGACTATGGGAAGAAACCGGAGCACCAGGAGGAAACTCACACAGACACGGGGAGAATGTGCAAACTCCACAGACAGTGACCTGAAGCCAGAACTGAATACAGGCCCTTGGCGCTGTGAGGCAGCAATGCAAAGCCCTGATTTGATTTGATTTATTATTGTCACCGTGTATTAGTATACAGTGAAAAGTATTATTTCTTGTATGCTACGCAGACAAAACATACCGTTCATAGAGAAGGAAATGAAAGCATGCAGAATGTAGTGTTACAATCATTGTTAGAGTGTAGAGAATGATCAACTTAATGCAAGATAGGTCCATCCAAAAGTCTGATGGCAGCAGGGAAGAACTTGTTCTTGAGTCGGTTGGTATATGTCCTCAGGCTTTTGTATCTTTTTCCCAATGGAAGAAGATGGAAGAGAGAATGTCTGAAGTGTATGGAGTCCTTAATTATGCTGGTTGTTTTGCCGAGGCAGTGGGAAGTGTAGACAGAGTCAATGGATGGGAGGTTGGTTAACGTGAAGGATTGGGCTACATTCATGCTTTTTGTTGTTCTTCGCAGTCTTGGGTGAGCAGGAGCCATACCAAGCTGTGATACAACCAGAAAGAATGCTTTTTATTGTTCATCTATAAAGTTGGTGAAAGTTGTAACTGGCATGCCAAATTTCCTTAGTCTTCTGAGAAAGTAGAGGCATTGGTGGGCTTTCCTAACTATAGTGTTGGCATTTGGGGACCAGGACAGGTTGTTGATGATTTGGATGCCTTGAAGCTCTCGACCATTTCTATTTCATCCCTGTTGATATAGACAGGGGCATGTTCTCCATTATGCTTCCTGAAGTCAATGTCAATCTCCTTTGTTTTGTTGACATTGAGGGAAAGATTATTGTTGCCGTTCTTCTGCAAAGAAGAAATCTCTGCACCAGTTCACTAGATTCTTTATCTCATTCCTGTATTCTGTCTCATCATTGTTTGAGATCCGACCCACTATGGTGGTGTCGTCATGGGTGTATAAACAGTACAGTAGGGGGCTGAGAACACAACCTCGTGGGGCACTGGCATTGAGGATGATGGTGGAGGAGGTGTCACTGCCTATCCTTACTGATTGTGGTCTATGGATTAAGAAGTTCAGGGTCCAGTCACAGAGGGAGGAGCTATGGCCTAAGCCATGGAGTTTGGAGGTGAGTTACATAGGAATAATCGTATTGAAGGCTGAGCTGTAGTCAATAAATAGGAACCTGACAGAGTTGTCTTTGTTATCTAGGCGTTCCAGGGTTGAGTGCAGGGCCAAGGAAATGATGTCTGCTGTGTACTCGTTGCAGTTGTAGACGAACTGTAGTGGGTTCAAGCAATCTGGGAGGCTGGAATTGATTCGTGCCATGACTAACCTTTCGAAGTACTCCATAATTTTGAATGGTTTAGATAATGGAATTCATGTTTGCCAACGATACTAAGCTCAGTGGGAAAGTTAGCTGTGAGGAGGATAAAAGCGTCTACAAAGAGATATTGACAGACCAGGTGAGTGGGCAGGATGGTAGCAAATGGTGGATAATGTGAGGAAATGTGAAGTTATCCTTTTTGGTAAGAAGAATAGAAAAATGTATATTTTTTGACTAACGACAAAGTATTAAATGTTGGTGTTCAGTGAGACTTGGCTGTCCTTGTACATGAAATGCAGAAAGTTGTTCAGACATACATTCAGCAAGCACGAGGAAAGTTAGTAGGTTTTACTTGCGCTGTGAGGCAGCAGTGCTAACTACTGAGCCACTGTGGCACCCTTAAACAACAGGAATAGTTCGGAGCAAAGGAAATATTGACCAAGCTCATGGACTTAAGGCAAAGCGGAGTGTTAATGATGCCAATAAGGCATGAAGGTTGTTAATAGTGACAAAAGGTGATTGTGTTAGTAGGAGTGTCTGAACAGGCAGGGAGAGGTGACCACGCGAGGAGTAGTGTTGTTGTTCATGATTTTGCTGTGCAACCTGGTAATTGTGTGGCCTGACAAACTCAGATAGTTTCTCCACCTGCGATGACTTCATTGAAGAAACAGGCAATAAGTTTTAAGTTTATTTACCTGCGCCACAAGACAGCTTGCATTAATGCTGGAATGAAGTTGCTGTGAAAATCTCCTGGTTGCCATATTCGGGCACCTGTCCGGGTACACTGAGGGAGAATTTTGCATGGCCGATGCACTTTTCAGACTGTGGGAGGAAACCCATGCTGACATGGGGAGAATGTGTAGACTCTGCACAGATAGTGACCCACGCCAAGAATCGAACCTGGGTCTTTGGCACTGTGAAACAGCAGTGCCACCAATAAAGAAATGGAAATAAGTTAAAATAAATTATGCAACTGACCATTTCCACAAATCACTTAAAGCACTTTTTTTTTTACAAGCAATAATCAGATATAAATTTATTGAGAAGCAATTAACTCTACAATAAGAGGCGAATAGATATTAGGCAGAATAATGCAATTGATCTTGAGGACAATGTTACAATATCAACAGTTACAGAGGACAAAAAAAATCAGTTTATTCTTCTGAAGCAACTCCTAAGTGCGCACATATCCGGCAGAGCATCTTATCCACTTAGAGTGTACACTGATAGTGTACATATCGTGCGAGCACACTATTTTTCTGATGGTTACTTTAAATAATTGAGGGATTGTGCCTGAATTCCTAGTGAGGCTTTCCCAGTTGCAGAAGCTTGCTGGCGAAGCACAAAATCAGAAAATGTTGTCAGACATGCATTCTGCGAAATTCATAGCATCACAGAATTCCTACAATGCAGAAGGAGGCCATTCAGTCCAGCAAATCTGTACCGACCACAATCCCATCCAGGGCCCTGTTCCCGTAACCCCTCATATTTGTCCTGCTAATACCCCTGACATTAGGGTTAATTTATCATGGCCAATCCACCTAACCAGCACATCTTTCATTTGTGGGAGGAAACCGGAGCGCATGGAGAAAACCCACACAGAGATGGGGAGAACATGCAAACTCCACGCGGACAGTGACCTGAGGCCAGAATTGAACCCAGGTCCCTGGCGCTGCAAGGCAGCAGTGCTAACCACTGTGCCACCCATGCCATTCACCTAAGTGTCCACCATAACCTCGATGGAACACTGGGGCAAATGCTGCAAAGATATCGCTGGAGATCAGGACAGTTTCCATCCACAATATACATTGAAAGCACCAACACATCGAATGGTTAGAAGGCAATTTGATTGTCAGCACCATGGGCTGCTGAATCACTGCTTTGTCAAATTTATTTGCTGTTCATTGGCAAACATCCATTGGGTAATAGCTAGCTACAGCTACCAGTGTCGTGGCTCCAGTTTTAATTTATCAGTCTAGAAACCTGGATGTGAAACCTAACACTTTAAGTCAGTAATGGGAACAGAAATGTGGGACCGCGGTCCAGATATTACAGCAATGACTCATCACTCGCACAGGAGTTCCCACCATTGAAAAGCTGCAATGAGAAGCCTGCCATAAAAGTTGTGTAGATTCAAATGTTTTTTTCCCACATTCTCCATTCCGGCCATGGTTGGAATTGTTCAGCCCTCCTCTCTCATTGTGGAGCCGGTGGTTTAGTGGTACTGTCACCTAATTAGTTAATCCAGAGAACCCAGGCAAGATCTGGGGACCCAGGTTCAAATCCCAGCACAGCAGATGGTGATACTTGAATTCAATAATCATTTGGAATTTGAAAACATCTATCAATGGCCTCCAAAACTATAGTCGTAAAAACCCATCCGGTTCACTAATATCCTTCAGGGAAGGAATCGGCTGGCCCTACGTGTGAGAGTAATATGGTTGACTCTCAAATGCCCTCTAAGCAATACCCACATCCCACAAATGAATTTAAAAAACTAATCCTGTTAAAGCTTGTTTATTTATTAGTCACAAGTAGACTTACATTCACACTGCAATGAAGTTACTGTGAAAATCCCCTAGCTGCCACACTCCGGTGCCTGTTCAGATACACAGAAGGAAAATTTAGCATGGCCAATCAACTTAACCTGCATATCTTTGGACTGTGGGAGGAAACCGCAGCACCGGGAGGAAACCCACACAGACACAGGGAGAATGTGCAAACTCCACACAGACAGTGACCCAAGCCACGAATCAAACCCAGGTCCCTGGAGTTGCGAGGCAGCAGTGCTAACTACTGCAGCACCGTGCCACAATTAATAGTGTCAACTTGTACCTATTTGCAATATTTACTCTACATTGTGTCATTGTGACCCTCAAAGAGAATGAATGGGTTTGGAAGAACATAGCAGGGTTATTTCATAATATTCCTCAGGCAGTCCACACCACACGTAGTGAATAATGAATGACAAGGTGAAGATAGCTTTGTTGTTTGGTTGATTGAAATTCTCCATTATAGGTGCTGACGTCATGGCCATGTAAGAGATTCCATTACCTTGGAAATGAAAAACAAAAGATGTTTCAAATATCACAACATATCCGTAAAGTTTAGGATCAGAGTAAATCTGTGCTTTTGTTATAACAGTAAGAAGTCTCACAACACCAGGTTAAAGTCCAACCAGTTTATTTGATAGTAAACTCACAAACTTTTGGAAACGCTGTCCCTTTGTCAGGTGTGTGGAAAGTTCAGAACTTTCCACACACCTGATGAAGGAACAGCGTTTCCGAAAGCTTATGGGTTTACTATCAAATAAACTGGTTGGACTTTAACCTGGTGTTGTGAGACTTCTTACTGTGTTTACCCCAGTCCAATGCCGGCATCTCCGCATCATGACTTTTGTTATAACGCAGTTGATTAAAAGGAAGATTGAATTTATAGTTTAAAATTCATTTATGAGTGTCACAAGTAGGCTTACATTAACACTGCAATGAAGTTACTGTGGAAATCCCCTAGTTGCCACACTCCAGCTCCTGTTTGGGTACACTGAATGAGAATTTAGCACCTAGCCAGCACCTCTTTCGGACGTAGGAGGAAACCGGAGCACCAGGAGGAAACCCACACAGACACTGGGAGAACGTGCAGATTTTGCACTGAGTGATCCAAGGTGAGAATTGAACCTGGATCCCTGGCACTGTGAGGCGGCAGTGTTAACCACTGTGCCACCCTGCTGCCCAATTAAGAAAATGTGTTGAGAAAGAAAGAATCAGTTTTAAATGTAATACAAATCACAAATTGTAAGCACTTTCTTTTTCTGTGCTTATCAAAGATAGAAACTAACTTGCTGGCCCATAAGGGCCTCTCCTTCCTTCTCTGAGTATCATATTAAGCAATCCTATCGTGGCACTACTCTACTGAAACTGGGTCAAAGTGCATAGTTGGTACAGCAGAACTCAGCTGTGTGTCAGGAGATTTCAGAAACCTCTGTCAGTAGATTCTCAAAGTAGCCGTGGTACTATCATCTGACTTCCCGATTTGCCAACAGTTAGCTCGAGATGGGCATGGCAATGAGCTGAATCTGACCTTTCTTGCTCAGCTATTTAGCAGGATCCTCAGAGGGTGTGATATGAAGCCATTGTACAGGGGCTTAAGCTGAGTCAGAAGCTGGAGGTATGGGCTCACAATGTTGCAAAGCAACGTCAAACTTTGCTTCCCTGCTTTATGTTGTAAGGGACCCACCGACAGTGAGTTTCTGTAATTTGCTGGTGGAAGGAAGAAGACTGGTGTAGAGGTGTGATTGAAAGTCACTGAGGAGGTGAACAGACCCAGGACCCCCCTTCTGCTGGGAGTGGCTTAATGATCAAGGCAGGTCAGGAAGGTGAGTGACATGGCACATTCAAATATACCCTGATCTACACCTTAATCCAACCCTCCTCACTCTCTGCCTTTCCAAGCCTACTCACCCCTCTCTGTCTACGCACCTCCTCACCTTCCCATCTGACCATTCATCACTGAATCTCGCCCCCACCATAATACAATGTCACACTCATGCCTCACCATGATCCACAAATGGCTTTGTGTTCTTGTATATTCTATTTTTCACACAGAGATCACTTCCTTTCAGGAGAAGCTATCACAGAATCCCAGGGAGCGGCAGAAGACTGGAGGTGACCCTCCGACAATCTGCATACTGAGATTCTGACAAGGAGTCACTGGTGATGGGCTGACACTTTGATACTCAGCTTATCTGGAGATTTGGAAGTCTTCAGATACCCAGTGACAGAATTAACAATCACAGTCATACTCCATCCAAAACTTATTTAAGTTAACTTGGTCTCAACAGCCACTCAAATATGGTAACGCACACATTGATGATTTAACACCTTATTTGACAGCTCTAATTCATGTCTTCCATCTCCCAGAAAACCTTCAAGCATCCCATAGGATGTGGTGCAGGAAGAGGATGAAGAGTCCTCAGAGGAGACCACACACTCTGGAGATGCACAGGACTAGAACAGTGATAACAGGACAGGCCCAGATGTAAAAGGCTTTCATATAGACAAGGAATGGGTGTTAGATCTTAGCATTTAAAGGATTTCTAGCCTGTCACTTGTTAAGCCCCCTCAAAGTCCCCTTGCTTGGTTTCCTCACACCACATGTGGGATAAAGAAGACTTTGCATCCCATCTTGGGCTCAATCCAATAAGATCCAAGCTGACAGGATGAGTCACTGCACCCTTTCCCAGGCTTGAACTCAGAGTGGCACAATGGCACACTGGTTAGCACTGCTGCCTCGGTGCCAGGGACCCGGGTTCAGTTCTGGCCTTGGGTGACTGCATAAAGTTTGCATGTTCTCCTGATATCTGCGTGGGTTTCCTCCCACAGAAATTCCTTGCATATTCATGTGCTTATCTAAAAAATCCTTAAACGCCCCTAACGTACTTGCCTCCACCACCAACCCAGGCAGCGCGTTCCAGATACCGACCACTCTGTGTCAACCCTATCTATGTCTCTCATAATTTTATAGTTTGGTCAGATCCTGTCACATGGGGCAGGCTGTAAAATGCTGGCCATTTTGTTCTTATCCTGCTATCCTTTCTCAAGTATTTATAATGAGCAGATTATAAACAACCCTTCTAAATAGCTTGTGCCTAAATGCACAGAATAACTTACCGGTTTTACATTTTCAGTTTGACGAAAATGGCCCAAAGGAGGAGAATGGCGAAGAAGACCCAACGTAAAATACTCCATATGAAATGGTACAGGTAATTCTTCTGCCTAGGAAAACAGGAGGCAAAATGGCATCATCAAAATAGATTCCTGAATCCATGGAGTTAACTTTGACACGTGAATTATTTGGTTACACCCAAGTTAAAGTTATTAGAGTCACAGGTAGGCTTACATTAACACTGCAATGAAGTTATTGTGAAAATCCTCTAGTGGCCACATTCTCCTGCTCCTGTTGGGGTACACTGAGGGAGAATTTAGCATGGCCAATGCACCGAACCAACACGTCTTTCAGACTGTGGGAGGAAACCCACGCAAGGCAAAGGGGGAACGTGCAGATTCCACACAGACAGTGACCCAAGACAGGAATTGAACCCAGGTCCCTGGCACTGTGAGGCAGCAGTGCTAACCACTGTACTCCTGGTGGAATATCGTGGTCTTTGCTGCTTCTGGGCCATCTGGTAAATTGCTGAACTGCACTCACTTTGACCTGTGATAGTTTATCCATTATCTAAGTGCATGGAAAGTATCAAGTTGGAATGTGCAGGCACTAGCTTGTGCCAAGGGGGCAATGAAATGGCGAATACCCAGTTCCCTTTTCTCACTAGATACGGTAATGTAATGAGAAAAAAAACATCAGCTTCTCCTCCTGCAAAGTTGATGGTGCAGAAACAGAAGTTGTGGAAACAGGTTAGTCAGCAGTGATGGAAAGAGCAACTGAGTGCAACGTTTCAGTTGCAAACTCTGCATCAGATCTGAAGGGTTACCTTTGTCAGGATTTTCTGGTTCATGCTGAACCCAATGCCACAAGGGACTTGGTAACTCAGCCAAAAATCCACTGTCTTTCAGATGGACCAGACAATCTCAATGTCCTGCCTGGAAAATCCTGTCCCTTCTCTCCACAGATGTTGACGGAGCTATTTCGCTGAGCAGACAGATCAATAAGAGAGGTTCAATGCAACAGGACATGCCAGGAGAAACACCAGGCATAACTAAAAATGAACTGCCGACCTGGTGAAGCTACCAAACAGGACTACTCATGTTCCAAACACCATAAGCAGCCAGCAATCGACAGAGCTAAGCAATGGATCGGATCTAAGCTCTGCAGCCATGCCACATGTAGCCGTGAATGGTGGTGGACAATTGAACAATGCACTGGAAAACTCTCATATTCTCAACCTCAATATTGGAAGCACCAAAAAGATAAGGCTGAAACATTTGTTATAATCTTCAACCAGAAATGCTGAGTAGAAAATCCATATCAGCTTCCTCTGGAGGCCCCCAGCATCTCAGATGTCAGTCTTCAATCAATTCGATTCACTCCACATGATATCAAGATTTGGCTGGGGGCACTGAATACGGCAAAGAAAATGGGTCGTGACAATATTTCAGCAATTGTACTGAAGGCTTCAGAATTCCCTCCAACTCTCATCAAATTCTACAGATGCACCATAGAAAGCATTCTTTCTGGTTGTATCACAGCTTGGTATGGCTCCAGCTCTGTCCAAGACCATAAGACAATGTAGTCCAATCCATCATGCAAGCCAGCCTTCCACTCACTGACGCTACCTACACTTGCTGCTGCCTCGGAAAAGCAGCCAGCATAAATAAGGACCCCGGACATCCTTTCTTTCATCAGGAAAAAGATACAAAAGTCTGAGGTCACATAACAACCAACTCAAGAACAGCTTCTTCCCTGTTGCCATCAGATTTTTGAATGGACCTACCTTTCATTAAGTTGATCTTTCTCTACACCTTAGCTATGACTAACACTACATTCTGCACCCTCTCCTTTCCTTCTCTATGAACAATATACCTTGTCTGTAAGCACACAAGAAACAATACTTTTCACTGTATACTAATATGTGTGACAATAATAAATCAAATCAAAATTGCCTTACCAAGCTGTTCCAGTACAGCTACAACACTAGCATTCACCCAGTCATGTGGAAAATTGCCCAGGTATCTCACGTACACAAAAAGGAGGACAAATCCAACCTGATCAATCAGCCTACCTTTGATCATTGGTAAAATGAAGGAAGGAATCGCAATTCAATTAATAAATTCTGGAATTGAAAGCTAATCTTAGCAATGGTGACCATGAAGCAATCATTGATGGCTGTAAAAAAAGCATTTGGTTCAATATTATTGTTTAGGGAAGGAAATCTGTCATCCTTACCCAGTCCAGCCTACATGTGAGCCCAGGTCCGCAGCAATGTGGTTGACCCCTAACTGCCCTCTGAACTGACCTAATACAAGGGTAATTAGGGATGGACAACAAATGCTGGGCTTGCCAGTGATGACCACACCCCATAAAAGAAAAAAAAACAAAACAATAAGTGTCCTGGAAATTCTTCCACATGCAATGGTTTGTGGATTTTGGTGGTTAAAGAGTGACAAAAATATATCCATGGCGTAACAACACTTCTGGGTCTGGGTTGGATTTTAACTACTTAGCATTAGAATGCAAGAGGCAGCCAACTGATGGTGCCATCTCTCCTGACTTCTATTCCTGTTGACTACAGCAGGAGAGATGTAGAACCCACTGCCAGTTCAATATTGCACATATTACATCATTGCATAGTCACAAATATCTGCTTTCAGTTGTGGCATGTGTGTCCAAAATGCATTTGTCTCACCATATTTAAATCCCTACTCTCGAGGCAGCCTGCACCTTGCCAGAAAAAACAATTCAATATCTCTCTGTAATAAGTCTTCAGAGGCAGAAGTCCCTTCACTAAAATCCCTTTATTTACAAGTCTGACAACAGCATACAGAATGCCTTCAGTCAGCAATTTCCCCTAGGGGGGAGACACACCTAGTTAAATACAAAGCAAGAGGCTCCCTGATTGGCCTATCAGTTTGACCCTTAATCAGGGACATCTTTTTTGCGTCCAACCAAATAAACAAAATCAAATTCACTTAGGGGTCCTTCATCAGGGAGCTTGTATTCCAATAGGCCAACTTCAATGGCCTGATTGAAGCCATTGCATTCTCATAACACAGTGAATGGGATATTACACAATTTTTACACAGAAAAGTGGAATAGAAGGAGGCCATTCAGCCCCGCATGTCTGTGCCTACCCAAAAAAATAGTGTTCTCAACCTAATGCCACCTTCCAATTCTTGACCCATAGCCCTGTAAGCTAGGCCATTTCACATCCATTTCCAAGTATTTTTTTTAGATGCAGTGAAAATTGTTGCCTCTACCATCCTTCCAAATGGTCAATTCATCCCCACAATCATCTCTCACCTCCCCTTTGACAATTCTACCAATTACTTTAAATCGATGCCCTCTTATTTTTTGACCTCCCTGCTAAAGGAAATAAATCCTTTTCATCCATCTGCCTGGCTCCTCATAACTTTATATGTCTCAGTTAGATCTTTGCTTTGCCTCCTTTGTTCCCAAGGAAACAGTCCCGGCTGATCCAGTTTTTCTTCATGTTTGCATATTCTTCAGTCCTGGCAATATCCTCATCAATCTCCTCGGTGTTCCTTCTTTAGTGCGGTAGAGACAGAATAATTGTTCAGTTCGGGCCTTTTTAAACATGCATGACATTTACCTTTGAATTTTCTTGTCAGATGGAGAGATTGCCAGAAGTACTTTGGGATCTGTTAAAAATGATATAACTCATTGTTATTAAGTTGCACTGCCAAATTGCGTTACACATCTGACTAAACCATCATAGATAAATTTGCAATTTCATAGAGTCCCTATAGTGCAGAAGAAGGCCATTTGGCCCATCGTGTCTGCACTGAACACAGCCCCACCCAGGCTCTATTCCTGTAATCCCACACATTTATCCTGTTAATTCCCCTGACACTAGGATCAATTTAGCATGGCCAATCAACCTAACCCGCACATCTTTGGACTATGGGAGGAAACCAGAGCACCCGGAGGAAACCCACGCAGACACAGGGAGAATATGCAAATTCCAGACAGACAGCGACCCGAGGCCGGAATTGAATCCAGGTTCTTGGTGCTGTGAGGCAGCAGTGCTAACCACTGTGCCACCGTGATTTAAAAACATGAAAAATGACATGGGTATATTAGTACTAAAATTATATATTTTTGAGTTGAATTTAATGCTCGCTTGCCAGGGGGTGCAATGGTTGGGGACAGTGGGTGGGGGGAATGGTATCTTCAGTGCAAGGGGGGTGTACATGCCGCCTCCATGTCTGCTATGTTGTTATAATGATACAGGCGCTGATTGTTCATAAGGGATTGTATAAACACATTGTGGGTTCATTTATTGAGGCTAGGTACGTAAGAATATTTGGACAAAAGTAGAAATCTTGAAGATATCAGACACATGTTCTGTGCTCTGCTCAGAGGGAAAACTGAAGCTAAGACCATAGTTGCCTGGCCCTGGCCACTGGTGGGATCTTCTGCTTCCTCCAAAGTCAATGGGCGTTTGGCTGACTTACCACATCTGTCATGGAATCCGTTGTGGCAAGTCAGGAAAGACTAGATTCAATGACACATTTCCCTTCCAGTGATGTCATGCTGCTGCCCATTAAAGGCATATTACAACACTGGCCACTCCCACCCCCAGTGCAGTTTTACCAATGGTAGGGTAGTGTTAGTGCCTTTGGGTCAACTGTGGCCTTTTGGTTGTCAATTGCTGACCACTTAAGATCTTACCTTGGAGGGATTTACTAGGATGCAGAAAAGATTTACTAGGATGCTACCGGGACTTGATGGATTGAGTTATAAGGAGGGGTTGGATAGACTGGGACTTTTTCTCTGGAGCATAGGAAGCTGAGGGGTGATCTTATAGAGGTCTATAAAGTAATGAGGGGCATAGATCAGCTAGATTGTCAATATCTTTTCCCAAAGGTAGGGGAGTCTAAAGCTAGAGAGCATAGGCTTAAGGTGAAAGGGAGGAGATACGAAAGCACCCAGAGGGGCAATTTGTTCATGCAGAGGATGGTGAATACCTGGAACAAGCTGTGAGAAGTAGTAGGAGAGGCAGATACAATTTTATCTTTTAAAGAACATTTAGGAAGCTACATGGGTACGATGGGTATAGACGAATATGGGCCAAATGTGGGCAATTGGGATTAGCTTTGGGGTTTTAAAAAGAAAGAGTGGCGTGGACAAGTTGGGCCAAAGGGCCTGTTTCCATGTTGTAAACCTCTATGTCACTACAATTCTGTGACTAGGATTGAACCAGTTGCAGGGGAAAGACCTAAGGCCAGGTGGCCAACAGGTTTTCCTGTATGAGCTGGTGGAGGGCATTAACTTGTCCTCCTGGGCCCATCATAGGGACCCCAAGGTTTTCTGTCCTTCCCCCCCATCCATCACCTTCCAGCTTTCCTTCCCTCCCATGGACTCTCAAACACTATCCTCCCGCCCCCACACCCCTCCAACACCCTTGCGCCTCTGTGGCTGCCTGCAAGATCCCCAAACTCTCACCAGTTCCAACCTCCTCCTAAGGACAAGTGGGCAGCAGCTCTCCAAGGGAGGGGTCCAATTCTCATCCTGTAGTCCATTAATGGCCAGTCAAGCATCTTCTGCTGGGTGGGTGGGCTCCCCTCCCCAACCCCAATATTTTAGTCAGTGAGGGGCAACTGTGACACATGCTCAGATAGCCCAATTTGTTATTTTGCATCATTCTGCTGGTTTACCCTTAACAGAATTCTAACCTGCCACTGAAAATCACTTTGGAAATGTTGAAAATCATATCCTAAATTGTACTGAAAGCAATATAAGACTATACGGATGCACACAATTAATAAAACCACGCAGATCCTACCTTCATTGATTTTAAGTTCCACGGGACTTAGGAGATCCTGTAACAATCTTTCAACTCCACACCAGTACAAGCCCTCATCGTTCTGTGTTAACTGTTCCACTGTGACTGTAAATTCTCCTGCTTCATTATCAGCGGCAATGGTGATTCTCCCGTCAGTACTTGTCTTCTTTGGGCCGTGGGTTCGCACCATAACAGCACAGTCTTCCTGGTCATCACCTTTGCACCAGTACTTTTGATAATTGTTGTAATGTTTGTCATATCGACACTTGATATGGACGGATTGTCCCACTGTTCCATTTACAATATCCCATCCATTCGATGCAGCCCAAGTAACTGCACAGCGTGAAAGCGTAACAAGTACAAGAAAACACAAATCAACCTAACAGTTTAATAAGGTAAGGAATATTTTACAAAGTGTGCCTTAAGACTCCGAAGCATACTCTTTCATTTTGATCATGCTGATGATGCAGTCTGAAGGACTTCTGGATTTTTCGTCTTCAGAAATTAATACTGAAATAAAGAGAGCTCATACTGCAGCACGGTGGCACAGTGGTCAGCACTGCTGCCTCAGCCAGCCAGGGACCAGGGTTCGATTCCTGGCTTGGGTCACTGACTGTGTGGAGCTTACACATTCTCCCCCTGTCTGTATGGGTTTTGCTCTGGTTTCTTCCCACAGTCCGAAAGACGTGTTGGTTAGGTGCATTGGCCATGCTAAATTCTCTCTCCGTGTACCTGAACAGGTGCTGGAGTGTGGTGACTGGAGGGTTTTTACAGTAACTTATTGCAGTGTTAATGTTAGCCTACTTGTGTCACTAATAAATAAAGTTTAAATTTTAAAATCTTTATTGTATCAGTGCCTCACTCTTATTGCTCAGATTCTCAGTGAGCTGAGGTCAGCCAACTTGAGTCTAAGACATTGCTTCCTGCAGTTCCTATAGCTCACGGTTTACCTCGTGGAACCACCTTCACTAATGGAAACATAGAATCTTATGGAGCAGAAGGAGTCTATTTGGCCCATTGCGTCTGCACCGACCAGAATCTCACCCAGGCCCTATCTCCTGACACTATTTACCTTAACTAGCCCCCCTGATACTAAGGGGCAATTTAGCATGGCCAATCCACCTAACCAGCACATCTTTGGACTGTGGGAGGAAACCAGAGCACTTAGAGGAAACCCATGCAGACATGGGGAGAATGTGCAAACTCCACACAGACAGTGACCCGGAGCTGGGAATGGAACCCAGATCCATGGTGATGTGAGGCAGCAGTGCTACCATGCTAATCTGTAATTGGAGATCTTTCTATCTGGGTCCCTGCACACAGATCAGTAAAATATAGCCAGCTGGTTGGCCTTCTTCTGTGCTTATACTATGGTTAGAATTTTACCCGCACTTGACAATGCGCTGGGAAGCAAGGTGGCTGATAAAATGGCACATGATGTTGTTGGGCCTACACTTGATAATCATGAAAACATGGAAAGTAGCAGCATGAGTAGGCCATTCAGCCCCTCTAGCCTGCTCCACCATTCAATATGATCATGACCGATTCTGTATTTCTGTGCCATTATCTCTCCCCATACCCCTTGACACCAAAAGTCCATTTTGTCAGTGGCAGAAAGGTTGGCACATACAATGTCAAGTGGGAGTCCGGTTCAGCTATTTAAGTATTCAATTAAAGGCCTTTTTCGTCCTCCACAGGCATTTTACCAGCGTCCAGGGATAGCCTGCTGAAACGAGAGGAGATGGTCCAGAGCAACCTGGTGGTCTCCTATTATCTGCTGGGGACAGCATTTTGGAAACTCCATGAGTCTCCTCCACCCAGTAGCAGAGATGTTGCCTGCCCTCTGTGAACTCCCCCCTCCCACTCTCACTGATCCTGCTGGGACCTGCCTGCCAGCCTAAAACTGGCACGACCAGGCACCATTTCCCTGTCTTTGTGCGTGGCCATTGATGTGTCCTCATCCTCCAGGTGCAGCCCCATTAATGGCCATTGCCACTAGTGGCGCTGTTGAGGCATCAGAGCTGCTAGCTTCCAGGTTTGGCCAACAGTTTTCGTGGGGTTACTATGGATAGCAGCCCCAGTGGTGGCCATTTAATTGGCTAATGCCAGGATGCCACCAGCCCAGGCAGGTTCACCTCTCACTTTCAGCTCTGGTCATGGGACATTAGTCTCTGAAATAAAATTCAACCTTCTGATTCAAGTATATTAAGGGATGGAATATCAAGGGCAGACCATTACTCTGTGAGTGGGCATCCTTATTGGCAATGCCCAACTGGGGAATTATTTTTCGTACCCACTCACAATCTTTCCTCATACTATCGATTTCAATAATCTGATCTTAAAGACGGAAGCTGGTCTTGTGATGCAATGGCTAGCATCCCTATCTCTAGGCCAGGAACTTTGGGTTCAAGTCCCACTCTGATGGCAAAGTTCAGATCATGGCCAAACAGCCTGTAAATTCTTCCAATATGCGTGACAGAAGGCAACAAAAGTGGGAAAGCTGCCTGGCGGCCATTCTGCAAGAAGGTAATGACAAAACACTTCAGCCTGAAGGAGAATCTAGGAATCCAATGGAAGCCCCTGGTCACCAATGTCTTGCTAAGACACAGTACGCAAAAGAGGAGAACCCTAAAGAGCAGTTACTGAAAGGAAAAGCACCTTGTATTCTGGGCTTTATTAATAGAGGCATAGAGTACAAAAGCAAGGTTATGCTGAACTTATGCAAGACACTAACTAGACCTCAGAGTCACTGGAGAGGTTGGGACTGTTCTCCTTGGAGAGAAGAAGGCTAAGAGGAGATTTGATAGAGATGTTCAAAATCAAAGAGGGCTGGCCAGAGGAGACGGGGGTAAACTGTTCCCGCTGGTAAAAGAATGAAAGGGCACAGACTGAAAGTGATTTGCAAAAGAAGCAAGTGTGATGTGACAAAAACTTATCCACACAATGAGTGGTTTGGGTCTGGAATACACTGCCTGGAAATGTGGTGGAGACAGGTTCAATCAAGGCATTTGAGAGGGCATTGGATGATTATTGGTAATGGAAACAATGTGCAGGGATATGGGATTGAAAAGACAGGGGAATGACACTAAGCTAGTTTGGAGAGCTGGTGCAGACATGATGGGCCAAGTGGCCTCTTTCCGCAGTGTAACAAGTCTGTGAGTTTAGAATTTTGTACCTCTGTTTACCATGGGGGCAGTATCAGATAGGGGATGGAAGGGTTCCTCTGGGGGTCTCCTTGGGGTGGGTATGCCAGCGTTGGACTGGCGTAAACACAGTAAAAAGTCTGACAACACCAGGTTTTAGTCCAACCTATTTATTTGATAATATACTCACAAGCTTTCGGGGTTAGTCCCTTCGTCAGGTGAATGGAGAGTTCTGGCCTCAGACAGAGCATATAAAGCACAGACAGTTTAGAGATTACTGATTAGAATGCGAATCCTTACACCTAACCTGCTGTTCAAGACCTGAAGTGGCTGATAATGTGAGTGGAAGGAGCACTGATCACAGTTTAAAGAGATGTGTATTGTCTCCAGACAGTACAGTAAGTGAGGTTTTGCAAACCCAGGCAAGTCACGGGGGTTACAGATAGTGTGACATGAACCCAAGATCCCTGTTGAGACCGTCCTCATGTGTGCGGAACTTGGCTATCAGTCTCTGTTCAGCGACTCTGCGCTGTCGTGTGTCGTGAAGGCCGACACACGACACACGACAGCGCAGAGTCGCTAAACAGAGACTGATAGCCAAGTTCCACACACATGAGGACGGTCTCAACGGGGATCTTGGGTTCATGTCGCACTATCTGTAACCCCCGTGACTTGCCTGGGTTTGCAAAACCTCACTTACTGTACTGTCTGGAGACAATACACATCTCTTTAAACTGTGATCAGTGCTCCTTCCACTCACATTATCAGCCACTTCAGGTCTTGAACAGCAGGTTAGGTGTAAGGATTCGCATTCTAATCAGTAATCTCTAAACTGTCTGTGCTTTATATGCTCTGTCTGAGGCCAGAACTCTCCATTCACCTGACGAAGGGACTAACCCCGAAAGCTTGTGAGTATATTATCAAATAAATAGGTTGGACTAAAACCTGGTGTTGTCAGACTTTTTACTGGGTCTCCTTGGGGAGCAGGTTTCCCAGGGTCTTTGTAGGGTGTACTTCCCTTGTCTGTGAAGGTGGGAGGGTTCCCATGGGTGGTATTGGGGTGGGGGGGGGGGGTGTTGGGAACTTACCCATTGCATGTGGGGGGGTCTCTTTGTGCATAGCGGGTGTGGGGTCTCTGTGTGTGGGGGTGAGGGTTCCTTTTTTTTAACTGGAGATTGAGCACCCTTTTTATAAAAAAAAATCTCTGGAAACCCACCATTGCTGGCTTTTTCAGGTCCCATCCACCAGTGTGATGGTGTGGTACACCTCAAGGATTCTTTCCTTCTTCAGTATTGAATACGGTAACACAGTGGTTAGCACTGCCGCCTCACAGCACCAGGGACCCAGGTTCGATTCCTGGCTTGGGTCACTGTCTGTGTGGAGTTTGTACATTCTCCCCATGTCTGTGCGGATTTCCTCTCAGAGCCCAAAGATGTGCAGATTATGTTGATTGACCACGCTAAATTGCCCCTTAATGTCAGGGAGACTAGCAGGATAAATGCGTGGGACTGTGGGGATAGGGGCTGGGTGGGATTGTGGTTGGTGCAGACTCTATGGGCCGAATGGCCTCCTTCTGCGCTGTAAGGATTCTAGGATTCCATAACGTAACGAGAAAAGCAGACTGCACTAGCGGTGAGGTACACACTGTCCGAGCCAAACAATAAGGAAAACTCCACTCCTGTGGGCCCCTCACTTCTCCACATCCTGAGGATTCAGGACAGACCATTTAGGATGGAGGTGAGGAGACATTTCCCCACCCAAAAAGTGGTGAGCTTGAGGAATTCATTACCACACGATGCCAAAACATTGAATGTATTCAAGGGGTGTTAGATGTAGGACTTGAGGTGAATGGGATCAAAGGTTATGACGGGAAAAGCAGGATTAGGCTATAGAGTTGGACGATCAGCCATGATCGTGATGAATGGCGGAGCAGGCTCGAAGGGCCAAATGGCCTCCTCCCTGCTCTTACCTTCTGTGTTTCTATGTTACCCTCTCCAATTTGCACTCGCTGTGGGTTAAAATCATTCAGTTCAGGACGGTGTTTCACAGGCCTGCTTCAAGTGACACAGCAAATAACAGGGACACTGCTCGATTATACAACAGGCTGAGTTACACAGGACCTGACGATGCGAGTGCTGTGGTTTGCTGCTGCAGTTGATGTGGTGTCGGCTGTGGGCAGTGGTTCTCTTTGTTGGTTTGACTGAAACCTCAGGCAGGATGAGCGATTTGCTGCAATGTGCTGATTTATTCTGCGGCTCCTCCTGACCCTTATCAGTAAATCTGAATGAGGAGGAAGGAGTTTCTTTAAACTCACGGCCACAAGATCAGCACCTGATTAGCAAAACAGGGTCAGGCTTTCAAGATTATTTTGGTGATTTCTTGGGTGAATATTACTGCCTCTCCCCCACCGCTCGTGCATTCAAAGTCTTCTGATCCAGAGCCACAGTAATGTGGCTGACCCTCGCAGTGCAGGAGGCCATTTGGCCCGTCAAGTCCGCACCAACCACAATCCCACCCATGCTTTATTCCCCGAGAACAACATATTTACACTACTAATCCCATTACACTAGGGTCAATTTAGCATGGCCAATCAACCTAACCCGCACATCTTTGGACTAAGGGAGGAAACCGGAGCACCCGGAAGGAACCCGTGCAGATACGTGCAGTCTCCGCACAGGCAGCGACATGAGGCCAGGAATCAAACTCAGGTCCCTGGCGCTGTGAGGCAACAGTGCTCACCGCTGTGCCCCTGTGCCACCCCAGTTGTGTCAATCGCTACAAAGTCTTGGCACTGTGGGTCAACCTTCTCAAGGGCAACCAGGGATGGGCAATAAATGTTGACCTAGCCAGCGACACTCATGGCCCAGGAATGAATAAAATATTAAGGGGCCGCAGACAAAATAAAGCGAGTGGTCACCTTTCTTGACAACCATCCTGCCCACCCTCGAGTGACCCCATCCTACAGGTGGGATGGGGAGTGGTGAGGCATCAGGAAGCACATTTACCCTGCTGCCTTACATGGACACGGGGAGAAACATGCAAACTCCACACAGAGAGATACCCAAGGTCTGCAACAGTGGCACAGTGGTTAGCACTGCTGTCCCACAATGCCAGGGACCTGGGTTTGATTCCCAGCTAGGATGACTGTCTGTGTGGAGTGTGCATGTTCTTCCCGTGACTGCATTGGTTTCCTCTGGGTGCTGCTGTTTCCCCCCACAGTCCGATAGTTAGGTGCATTGGCCATGCTAAATTCTCCCTCAGTGTACCCGAGCAGGCACTGGAGTGTGGCGACTAGGGGATTTTCACAGTAACTTCATTGCAATGTTAATGTGAGTCTACGTGTGACACTAATAAATAAACTTCTTCAATTTTTAAAATAGATCTAAGGCTGACCTCTGCCAGGAATGCATTTCACACCTGTTTCTGGTCCCACAAAGTATGCATGCCCACCTGGTGAAATATTCAGGCAAGGATTGACGTGAGCCAGGATTGACAGTTCCTATGATTCTATCCAGTTCTCAGCAGAGGTCACTGCCTTCATTACATTGTTTTTTCAAAACTGCCATTTAGGTTTTTTGTACTCTTGCACAGTAAGGCTGCAGAGTGTGGAGCAGCAGCTGGTAAAAGTCATTATGACATGAATGAGAGTTTGCCCTCCCGAACAATATCTGCAGCGATTCATAGGCTTCAATTATTTGAACAAATGTTTAGATAAGGTGCAGTGATATGAAAGACTTGTATTTGCATAGCACCTTTTGAGACCACTGAACCCTTTGCAGCCAACTCATACGCTGAAAGTGTAGTCACGGTTACAGTCTAAAGAACGAACAGAACAGTCAATATATGCACAGCAAATCTGTGAAATCTTTCACATGCAGCTGGTCAGGGAGATGGGAATTTTACCGTCTCGCCTGTCCGATTGTAAGATTCCACCCGAGGAGAATGCCATTCCGTGATCCTTGCTCGCCCCAGAATTCTGGCCAGGAAGTCTGATCCTTGATGACTAAACGGAAACATTACTATAGTGCGCATACTAAAGTTTCTGGAGTGGGTCTTGAACCCAACAACCATCCGGGTAGCGAGGCTACTGTCCCTCCACTGAGCCATAGTTGAGGGACACACTGTGTTGGATTTTCCTGCTCCTGTACCTGGGGAATTGGACTTAGAGGAAAATTGATGAGGGAAGATTAACAAACTAAGGATGGAGACAATAAATTAGAATCACGGAGTCCCTGCAATGCAGAAGGAGGCCATTTGGCCCATCAAGTCTGCACTGACTCTCTGACAGGACATCTCACCCGGGTCCTCCGCTGCCCTATCCCTGCAAAACCAGACATTCCCCATGGCTAATCCATTTAACCTTTTGGGACACTAAGAGGCAATTTAGCATAGCCAACCCACCCAAACTGCACATCTTTGGAGTGTGGGAGGAAACTGGAGCACCTGAATGAAACCCACACAAATACGGGGAGAATGTGCAAACTCCACACAGACAGTGACCCGAGGACAGAATTGAAATTGGGTACCTGGCACAATGAGGCAGCAGTGCTAACTACTGTGCCACTGTGCCACCCAACTCCAGAGGAATTCTAGAAGAAAAATCTGCTACAAATTAATGTTCTTCTAAAACTTACACAAATACACTCCATTCTCACTTCACTATGCGCACTCACATTAATTGTTTGTTACTTACCTGCGAAGGAGATCACAAAAAAATGAAACGAAAAATCCATATCTTACGTTTAAAAGATGAACAATTGTCATGGAGAAAGTTATGGAACTGCTCCTACTTTTTCACTTGGCTCAGAGTTCTGGGTCACATAACAGAAAGCAAGAAGATAATTTTTCATCTTCTTAAGTTCACAGGAAGTATATTTTAAGGAATGGGGAAGGACGAATGTCAAGATGAATTATTTTGCTCTCAGCAAAAAAAAACAGTGGATGCTGGAGATCAAAAAAAAACCGGAGGAAATACTCTTCAAGAGGTGTCCTGGATGGGGCACAGGGAGTGTGTGGGAGCTGAGGGGCTGCAAGGGACAAGGACCATTCTGTCTTTAATTGTGACAAGGTCCCACAGCGCTGGGAGTGCAGGGTGTGTGTTTGCCACCTAAACCAGCCCTTGCTCTTAAAAGGCATGTCCAGCAATGGGATTGGGAATCATGGAGTCGGGACTCTCCTGGCATTTTTAAAGAGGTTGCGAGTCATGCCAACTCAGCCCTAATCTGGCCCATTGCCTCTATTCCTCTCTCCACAAATGCTGTCAGATCTGCTAACTATGTGTTTGAATAATTTTGCTCTTTTTTGAATGTTTTGATGGACTTGTCTTGTCTGCTTCTGCAAATCTGGCAAAGTGTGCCTAGTTTTTGGGTCTTTGTTCAAGAAGAGAAGGGTTTGATATGTGAATGTCATGAGAATGCCAAATTATTGATTTTGATAGCTAGCTGGGAAATATGCCAATCACCAGCTACCATAGATAATCCAGAACACTTGGCGGCACGGTGGCACAGTGGTTAGCATTGCTGCGTCACAGCGCCAGGAACCCGGATTCAATACCAGCCTCCGTCACTGTCTGTGTGGAGTTTGCACTTTCTCCCCGTGTCTGCGTGGGTTTCCTCTGGGTGCTCCTGTTTCCTCCTATACTCCAAAGATGTGCTGATTAGGTGGATTGGCCATGCTAAATTGCTCCTTAGCGATATATAGGTTGGGGGGACGACAGAGTAAAAACTTGGGGTTACGAGGGATAGGGCCTGGGTGGGATTGTTGTTGGAAATTCAATGCAGGCTCCTTCTGCAGTGCAGGGATTCAATGACATTAAATGACATCCACTTCACCTTGAGCTAGAAGGAGCAGATCTCCTGAGAGCTGGTACTAGCGCCCTGTTTATCAATGCACACCCTCTCTCTCTCTTCACCCTACCCATTCCGTAGCTTATGTGAGAGCTGCCACCTCTCTTACAGCTGCCAAACATTCATCCTGACTTTGTCAATGAGTTACCAAGGGAAGAGCTATAGACATCTGCAGCTTGTCACTCTTATTTGATTGTGTCTTGGTGTCCAAAAGCGGGTCTCACTAATCTGGTGCAGGGATTGACATAGTGCTGATTGGGCATATGACCTGTTTACTTTGTTTGGTTTCTAAATTGCTTGGAGAGGAAGTACCCAAGTTTCTGTTGTCATCTGTTGTTCCTTTGCTCCTTAATCCAATCACACTGGAGCCTAGCTTCAAACTTTAATGATCTGTTGCTTGCAACATTCCTCTTGACCTTAAGGCTGATTGCTAGAATGGGCAAATGGTCATTATAAGTCAATTTGTCATTAATATCTCCTCTCGTGGCTTGGCACTTTCTTTTATAATGCTCCAATAAAGTACCTCAGAATGTTTTAGTCTATTAAAGGATTTAAATAAATGCAAATTGTTATTTTTGCCGTTGTCAACACCTGATTCATGAATCAATTAGTCACTGAGAGGCCCATATGACATGAAATAAATTCAAAACTTTATTGTTTTGCCATGTTTAAAACAATGGGCTTGCTGCTGAATGAAACATAGATGGTTGCCACAAGTCACACGATCCCAGGACTGACCTTTTGTTCTGGGAGTTGTCATCTTGAGTCACCACAACAAAATAATTCTTCACTCTACTTGTAAAATCTCACACTTCATTGCACATAAATCTTGCAATCAATGGAAGCAGAGGGAGTGCAGGTGGTTTGGATTCTAAACTGGAACTATCACAAAACTCATTAAAATGGAAGTGATGCTCATAGCCACCTCCTCTCACTCCTAAGGAATAGAATCCTGGCCACAAGTATAGAAACCGATTGTTAAGCTACAATTAGCCATTAATGGGTCGTGTCCTATGACCCAAGCCTCTGGCCCCTTGATGGTTTTAACATGGCATCTTTGGGCTTCATGGGCAGAGTGTTGAGAATCTAGCAATCTGGCTGAGCAAGCAGTCAGTTACCACCTCTCAATCCATCTAATTTTCAAAGTCTTTGATCAAGCAGTCAGCTCAGAGAAAGTTCAGTGAGTTAGAGCACCATTCATTTCAGGGATTTTCACCCAGACACCTCAATCCAGATGCTCATCAAGATTGAACTCAGCCACAAAGGAAACAACTCCTGGACTTTGACTTTTTGGACTCATTGGCCGGAATTTTACCGGCCCACCTGACCACAGGAATCGGAGCAGGCGAGGGGTGCTCAATGGAAAGGTCCATTGATCTCAGGCGGAATCTTATGGTTTCGGAACGAGCGAAATGGTAAAATCCCACCCATCGAGTCTGCACCGACAATACAAAAGAGCATCAAACCTGGGCCTTCCCCTCCTAGCCATTTTATACCACCCCCACTTAATTGAACAAAAACAAGTTCTGCTTAATAACAAAATATCAAAGGACATTATTCTGATCCAGAATTGATACAGCTGCTACAAGAAGCATGGATGCCAATAGGGAAGATGGTGGCATGTTGGTATTGTTACTGGTATAAGTAATCCAGGGTAATGACGTGGATTCAAATCCCACCCTGACAGATGGCGAATTTTAAATTTAACCAAAAGAAATTAAAAATGGTGACTATGATCGTTCTAAAAAACCCATCTTGTTCATTAATGCCCTTTAAGGAAAGAAAGCTACCATCTACCATAATTCTGTAAGATATGGAGCAGAATTAGGCCATTCGGCCTATCGAATCTGCTCCACGTTCAATCATGGCTGATAACTTTTCCAACCCCATTCTCCCACTTTTTCCCCGTAACCCATGAGTCCTTTACCAACCAAGAACCTATCTATCTCTAACTTAAATGCACTCAGTGACCTGGCCTCCACGGCCTTCTCTGGCAATGAATTTCTCTGATTCACTACACTTTGAAGAAATTCCTCCTCCTCATCTCAGTTCTAAAGGGTTGTCCATTTATTCTGAGGCTGTGGCTTCAGATCCTAGACCTACCCAACCCAGCCTACACGCGGCTACAGATCCACAGCAATGAGGTTGACATTTAACAGCCACTCAGCTCAAGGGCAATTAGGTATGGGCAACAAATGTTGGCCTGGCCAGCGATGTCCACATGCCATGAAAGAATAAAGGATAAAATGGAATCACCAACCCTTTACACCATTTCTCAATTTCAGGCATTTGCTCTAAAGGGATTAATTGTAAATTTTGTGAAGCTAAGGTTGCATTAATATTGATGGCCACTTGTATTTTGTAATTTGTTACCACGTTTTTATTCAACCATCTTATGCCTAAAATTCATAGAATCCTACAGTGCAGAAAGAGGCCCTTCGGCCCATCGAGTCTGCACTGAACACAATCCCAGCCAGGCCCTACCCCCACATATTATACCCACTAATTCCTCTAACCTATGCATCCCTGGACACTATGGGGCAATTTCTTAGCACGGCCAATTAACCTAACCCGCACATCTTTGGGAAGAAACCAGAGCGCCCGGAGGAAACCCACACAGACACGAGAAGAACGTGCAAACTCCACACAGACAGTGACACGAGCTAGGAATCGAACCTAGGACCCTGGAGCTGTGAAGCAGCAGTGCTAACCACTGTGCTACCATGATATGCGAAGTTGATGCCCCTCCTAAATGTGTATTGAACAATGTCCATAGTGTGCTATTTTCTTTAGACATGTTCATTAATTTACTTTTGGGATGGTGAAAAATGTTCACATTGTTTTTGCTACAATGGGCAGGTCAGATGCCAGTGCTGTTATGTGCGTCTTATCGTGTACTGCGTGTAATCAAAGTGAAAATTCCTCAGAGTAAAAGTTGTTGATTTTTTTTTTCTCTTTCTGGACACACATCCGTCAGGTTAGGTTTAAATTGAAGCCAATTTAACTTTAAATAAATTCCAAATGTTTTTTAAAATTGCTGACTAAAGTATCAGTATGTTTTTGTCTCAGGAAAAGATCAGTGTCAGCAAAACCTGTAATGGAAATGAAAGGAATCGAGGAAGTATGAACTGTCATTCCTTAGCAAATTTATAGCACCAAAGCAACAGTTTGTTTTTCTATAAAAGCAAAATGGTGGAATCTGAAGCAAAAACAGAAAATGCTGGAAAATCTCAGCAGGTCTGACAGCATCTGCAGAGACAGAATTGGCTCCATTCTTTCTCTCCACAGATGCCGTCAGACCTGCCGACATTTTCCAGCGTTCCCTGTTTTTGCTTGCTTTAACCTAGTGTTTCTAATATTGCGAAATGTTCCAATGTGCTTCACTGGAGTGTGGTCAGTCAAACTTTGACACTGAAACACATATGGGCACCACAGTAGCACAGTGGTTAGCAGCGCCGCCTCACAGCATCAGGGACCCGGGTTCAATTCTGGCTTCGGTCACTGTCTGAGTGGAGTTTGTACCCTTTCCTCGTGTCTGCATGGGTTTCCTTCGGGCGCTCCGGTTTCCTCCCACAGTCTGAAGATGTGCAGGTTAGGTTGATTGGCCAGGCTAAATTGACCCTAGTGTCAGGAAGACTAGCAGGCTAAATGTGTGGGGTTATGGGAATAGGGCCTGGATGGGATTGTGGTCAGTACAGACTTGATGGCCAAATGGCCACCTTCTGTACTGTAGGGGTTCTATGATTAACACAACTGAGTGGAAGTTTGGGGTAAGGTTTTAAGGAGTCTTGAAGGAGGAAACAGATGTGAAGATAAGGGAAGGCGTTCTGGAGCTTAGGGCAGAAGCAGCTGAAGGCTTAATGGCACTGCCATGGCAAAGCGAGTGGAATTAGAGAAATACAGAGTGTCATAGGGCTGATTGAGGTTACAGAGACAGGGAAGTGAGATTGGAATACATGAGAATTTCAAATTTGAGGTAGCGTTGGATCTTTAGCTGAATATTTTACTTTACAAAATACTCCTTAAGCACAGATTATGAGGGGATGATGGTGTGGGGGTGATGTCACTGAACTGGTAATCCAGAGGGCCAGGCTAATCCCACCACAGCAGCTGGTGCTATTTAAATTCTGTTAATAAACCTGGAATATAGAGATAGACTCAGTGACAGTGAAAGTGGGTGAGATTTTCCTGTTACTCCATCCTGCTCGGCCCATCTCCCCGGTCCCAGGTGTGGCTTGTTTACTGGCTGCAGCGGCGTTTTGCCATTGGCCAGTTGCTGGTCTTGCCGATGTCTACAGTGTGTTACGTGGTCAACCGTCCTGCGGGATCCCGTTGGTCACTAACGTCCTTTAGGGAAGGAAATCATCCACCTTTACCAGAACTGGCCCCCATGTTGTTGACTCTTAAATGCCCATGGAAATGTTTTTGTTATTCATTCATGGGACATGGCCCATCCCTAGTTGCCCTTGGAGTGCATTTGAGAGACAACCACATTGCTGTGGCTCTGAAGTCACATATAGGCCAGGCCAGGTAAGGACAGCAGATTTCCTTCCCTAAAGGACATTAGTGAACCAGATGGGTTTTACTGACAATCGACAATAGTTTCATGGTCATCAGTAGATTCTTAATTCCAGATTTTTTTTATTGAATTCAAATTCCACCTTCTGCCCTGGCGGGATATAAACCCGAGTCCCCAGGACATTTGCTGAGTTTCTGGTTTAATAGTTTAGTGATAATCCCACTAAACCATCACCTCCCAATTGCTTTTCAAGCTACTCAATTCAAAGGAAATGAATAATGCTGCCACCACCATCTCAAGGACAATTAGGGCTACTCAGTAACTGCTGATCTTGCCAGAGACATCTATATTCAGAGAACAAAGTAAAACAAAGGAATATTAAGCGCTATAAAATAATAATGCTCTATCACAATCGATAAGAAAGCTGTCACACTGCAAACCTAGTACTTAGCAGAAGAAGATATGCTAAAAGTTAAAGTTTATTTATTATAAGTAGGCTTGCATTAACACTGCATGAAGTTACTGTGAGAATCCCCTGGTCACCACAGTCCAGCACCTGTTCAGGTACACTGAGGGAGAACTTATCATGACCAATTCACCTAACCTTTGGACTGTAGGGGGAAACTGGAGCACGAGAGGAAACCCATGCAGACACAGGAAGAATGTGCAAATTCCACACAGACAATGACCCAAGCCTGGAATTGAACCCAGGTCCCTGATGCTGTGAGGCAGCAGTGCTAACCACTGTGCTTCTCCATGTTCTGTGCTGCCCTAATTGTCCCTGTGGTAAAAAGGTATGTGCAAAATATCAGTGTTTAACATTGAATATATTATCTGATAGATGGAAATATAATGAGCTAATATGACAGGACGGAGTGAATATGGTCTCAAGCCCTTTAAGTGAAAAGTAAAGATTTCAAAACACGGTGGCTCTGCATTTGAGGACCGTAACGCAATAGTTTATTTGGAGAAGCTTAATTTTTAACCAGTGCTAAAAGCAGCTGAAATTTCACAATGCAGTGAGCAATACAGAACAAGTCAGAAAAAAAAACAGCCAAAATATAGAGAAAGAAATGTAATTAAAGCACAGTGACACTGCGCTGCCTCACAGCACCAAGGACCCTGGTTCGATTCCCAGTTTGGGTCACTGTCGGTGCGGAGTGTGCACGTTCTCCCTGTGTCTGCATGGGTTTCCTCTGGGTGCTCTGGTTTCCTCCCACAGTCCGAAAGACGTGCTGGTTAGGTTCATTGGCCATACTAAATTCTCCCTCAGTGTACCCGAACAGGCGCCGGACTGTGGCAACTAAGGGATGTTCACAGTAACTTCATTGTAGTGTTAATAAAAGACTACATGTTGCATTAACAAATGAACTCAAACTCGTGTCGTCACTGCTGTAACATCAGAAATCTAGCAGCCAATTTGCTCTCAAATGCAAGTCCCAAACAGCAATAGGAAAATGGTCAGATAATCTGATTTTTGTGGTGGTGAATGAGGGGTGAATATTGGCCAGGACACTGGGGATAACTCCCCTGCTCTTCTTTTACCTGAGCACTCAGATAAGGCCACAGTGTCCTTCTAAACACAGCACTCCTGACAATGCAGTACTCCCTCAGTACTGTACAGAAGGGTCAGCCTTGATTTTTGTGCTCAAGCCCTAGAAGAGGAGCTTTAACATGAGCCTTGTGAGTGAAAACAGTGAGAAACTTTTATTCTTTTCTGAAAGGGAGGTCATGTTTGGGACATCTTGATGAACTTGTAAGCAAATTTGCAACGGCAGTGACAGTACCCAACCCTGCACAGGACAATGGGCATGCGTTCCTCTGCTCTGTGAGTATGGGCCCAGTGCGATCATGGCCATAAGTTCTAGACATGGAACACATCAGATCAAGCTGCCCAGTAGGAAATACCTTACTTTTCCTCTTAGCATTTCAAGGATGCCATTGAATAGATACCCAAATTAGATATCACATCACAAGCAGCATGGTGGCACAATGGTTAGCACTGCTGCCTCACGGCACCCAAATTCAGTTCCTGGCTTGGGTCACTGTCTGTGTGGAGTTTGCATGTTCTCCCTGTGTCTGTGTGGGTTTCCTCTGGGTGCTCTGGTTTTCTCCCACAGTCTGAAAGATGTGCAGGTTAGGTGCATTGACCCAAACAGGATCCAAAATGTGGTGACTAGGCGAATTTCACAGTTAGTTCATTGCAATGTCAATGTAAAACTTATTTGTGACAAATAAATAAACTTTTATTTAATAAGCTTTTCTCAACATTTGAAGACAATAGTTTTCAGAAAGGTTAGCTGTACGATTATTGAACAAGTGATAAATAATGTAAGAAGAACAAACATATAACCAGGATCTCTTATTAGAAACACAAACTATTAATTATGGTACTATTGTTTAGCATTTAACCTCCTGGTACTGATGCTGGGCAAAAATACAATGGATATGCTACCCGATCCAATGTACCAATAAAGTCTAATGGTGACCATGAAGCCATTGCCTATTGTCATTGAGCTGACAGCAAAATAGCACTATTGCAATGCCCAATGGTATTATTGCTGGACTATTAATCAAGAAACTCAGCAAATGTTCTGGGGACCCGGGTTCAATCCTCACCACGGCAGATGGTAGAATTTGAATTCAATAAAAAAGTTCTGGAATTAAGAATTTACCGGTGACCATGAAACCATTGCCGATTGTCAGAAAAACCCATCTGGTTCACTAATATCCTCCAGGGAAGGAAATCTGCTGTCCTTACCTGGTCTGGCCTACATGTGACTTCAGAACCAAAGCAACGTGGTTGACTCTTAAATGCCCTGAAGGATGGGCAATAAATGCTGGTCCAGCCAGCGATGCCCCCTTCCCGTGAACAAATCAAAAAAAAGGAAAAACATGCAATATAATAGCAGATGGTAAGAGTGGGCAGGAGTTGGGTCTAATGGAGCCATGTAATCTAGTTCCCTGTAACAATATACTTCCCTGAAGGCACTAAACACCGTGTACCGCTTTACTCTCACAGGTGGCTGTCCATTAAATATGTGTTTGCCTCATGAATTAAGTGCTAAATCATTGGATTGACAGAGCCCACACTGATGGATACAGTTCTCCTTTATCTGGTGACTATGAGGATATCAGTTTGGACACTGCTATAATGGACAGCCAGGAGTGCAAGATCATAGAAACATAGAAACTAGGTGCAGTAGGCCATTCGGCCCTTCGAGTCTGCCCCACCATTCATTATGATCAAGGTTCATCATCAAATTCATATCCTGGTCTCACCTTCCCCCCAATATCCCTTGATCCCTTTAGCCCCAAGAGCTATACCTAATTTCTTCTTGAAATCAGACAACATTTTGGCCTCAATGACATTCTGTGGCAGTGAATTCCACACACTCACCATCCATTGGGTGAAGAAATTTCTCCTCACCTCAGTTCTAAAAGGTTTACCCCTTATCCCCAAACTATGACCCCTAATTCTAGGCTTTCCCACCATGGGGGTTTATTCTTTCTGAATCTACCCTGTCTAACCCCTGTTAGAATTTTATAAGTTTCTATGAGACCCCCTCTCACTTTTCTAAACTCCAAATGAGTATAACCCTAACCGACTTAATCTCCCCTCACGTGACAGACCTGCCATCCCAGGAATCAGCCTGGTAAACCCTTGCTGTACTCCCTTTATAGCACGGACAATCTCCCTTGAAGCTGTGGCGTTTATTTTAGCACGACCTGTTGCAAGTATTGAGCCTGGGTTAAAAAAAAATCCACCCCAGATTTCCCTCTTCACGTGATGTGACATACCCAGTCGGAAAGAAAGAGAAGTAAACAAGTAGAATAATTCCGTCTTGCTCAACTATATTTGACCCAAATGCAACCAGCAGAAGCAAATTTGAGCTGAACTGATTGCTTAAAAGGGGAAGTGAAGGGATGCAGTCATTTATATCCGAGATAATCTCCAGCGTGGATTTGTTTGACAGGAAGGGCTAATAACAACAGGGCAGTTAATGTTGTTTTAATGACAGAACAACCTCGTGGAAAGAGCCAGGAATCTCTCTGAGTCTTTAGAATCAGAGAATCCTACAGAGCAGAAGGAGATCATTCGGCCCATCGAGTCTGTACTGACCACAATCCCACCCAATCCTTATCCCCGTAACCCCATGCATTTACCCTAGCTAGTCCCCCTGACACTAAGGGGCAATTTAGCACGGCCAATCTACCTAACATCTTTGGAGTGTGGGAGGAAACCTACACAGAAATGGGAGAACGTGCAAACTCCACACAGACAGTGACTCCATTCAGGAATCGAACCCAGGTCTCTGTGAAGCAGCTGTGCTAACCAGTGTGCCATCCTGCTGCCCTTTATGATCTGCAGTCAGTGCAAAGTTTTATCCATGCCCTTTGCAATCCTGAGCCTCATCCTGTCTAATGATCTGCCGCTGAGATATTTACTGTCCTTTTATGGTAGTAATATTGCCTATTATGAAAATAATCAGCAATGGGGGAACATCAAGACTAGAGGCTTGGACAAGCAGAAGGTTTGGAGCTCGAACCCATTGAGTAGAAGCATACACTGGCTGTAATGCAGGATACAAATACATGGGGCAGATTCTCCTCTACTGCTTCACAAGGGGGCAGTGGTTTGTTGGGTTGGAACTTCTGCTTGCCTCATGCCTGACCCCAGGATCATGTGAATGCCCTCAGGTCAATCGACCCACAGCCTGGTTTCTCCCCTCGCTTGGCAGGAAGGGGACAGTGGATGGTTCACCTGCTGCAACATGATGAGTTTGTGGAATATAGAAAACACATTTCCCTTCCCTTTCCTGTTTTCTAAAGTCTATTTATTAGTGTCAAAAGCAGGCTCACATTAACACTGCAATGAAGTTACTGTGGGCCATGTCGGGCAGCATGGTCGGTGTAGGCTCGGAGGGCTGAAGGATCTGTTCCCGTGCTGTAATTTTCTTTGTTCTTTAAAAATCCCCTAGTCGCCACACTCTGGCGCCTGTTTGGGTACACTGCAGGAGAATTTAGCATGGCCAACACACCTAACTGGCATGTCTTTCAGACTGTGGGAGGAAACCAGAGCACCCCAAGGAAACCCACGCATACATGGGAGAATGTGCAGACTCTACACAGACAGTGACCCAAGCTGGGAATCGAACCCGGATCCCTAGCACTGTGAGGTAGCTGTGCTAACCACTGTGCCACCGTGCCCCATAATCATATGCACTTATAACCAACCGCTCAAAAGTTAAACTCTCCCAAGCAATCAGGATTGGACATGAACATTGCACATCTGAATTCTCTTTGGGTAGGAGGTATCTGGGAATTGGTGGGGGGGTTGGGGTGGCGGGGATGTGTTGTTGTGGGGGGGAGGGATGGAGGTGGTTTCTTGCTGCACCAGAAAAACCTTTTGGCTCTGGAAGTTAAATGTTGGCAAAATTCATGGGCAAATAGCTTTGTCTGCTGTTCCAGAAACATTGATCAATTTATTTTACGTGGGTTAAACTTTGATTAAAGAATTGGGTATATTTAGTCATAGTATTCATCCAATAACCTGCCTATGGGAATTTCTCGGCTTTGATCCCAAAATAAATCACTTTTTTATGACTACATTTGTTCACTAACTGCCAAGGTGCTTGTCTCCAACACCTTAACCTTGGTCATGTATCCTTTTCAGAAGCAGGGTCCGATATGCTTCTGTGGATCCCATAAGTTGCTCAAGTTCCAAGTTTTGGACTTGCCATTCCTGAGGTAAAGAACATTGCTGCTGTTTTTGGTTTGTCACTTAACACTTGCGAACATATAAGCATACACATTAGGAGCAGCTGTAGGCCATTCAGCCCCTCGAGCCTGTTCCACTATTCAACATGATCACAGCTGATCTGATTGTGTTTCGAGTTCCACAACCCCCAATAACCTTTCCCTTGCCTCACCAGAATGTTGAAAGGATGTTCCCTCTTGTGGCTGAGTCCAGAACCTAGGAGGAAATGTTTTAAAATTAGCCGTTGTCCTGATAGGGCAATGATGCGGAGAATTAATTTCTCTCGGCAGGGGGTGGGGTTTGTGAATTTGAAACTCTCTGCCTCAGGAGGTGGTGGATGCAGAGTCACAGAATCATAGAAATCCTACAGTGCAGAAGGAGGCCACTTGGCCCATCAACTCTGCACCGACCACAATCCAGGCCCTATCCCCATAACCCCACAGATTTACCCTAGCTAATCCCTCTAACCTACACAGCCCAGGATGCCGAGGGGCAATTTTGCATGGTCAATCAACCTAACCTGCACATCTTTGGAGCGTGGAAGGAAGCTGGAGCACCCGGAGGAAACCCACACAGACACGGGGAGAACGTGCAAACTCCACACAGACAGTGACCTGAGCCGGAATTGAACCCAGGTCCCTGGAGCTGTGAGGCAGCAGTGCTAACAACTGTGCCACTGTGCCACCCCTGAATGTTTTAAAGGCAGAGTAGATTGATTCTTAGCCCATGTAAGAATCTGGAGAGTTGGATGTGCCGTCTTTTGGATATGACGATGAACCAAGGCCATGTCTACCTTCTCAGGCGGATATCAAAGTTTCTTGTTTGGAAGAAGAGCGGGGGAGATTTTGCAAGCGCCTACTCCGTCAATCAACATCAGGGAAACAGATGACATGGTTTCACTTTGCTTTGTGAGCGAGCTTGCTGTGCACAACTTGGCTGCTGTGTTTCCAGCAGTGACAACTCTTCAGAAGTACTTTATTGGCTGGAAAACACTTTGGAATGACCTGTTGCGTAAGGTAATATATACTTACACCTATTTCTTTCTTTATTTCTTAGTGTGGGAGGGAGGGTTAAATATAAATTGATGCACCTCCACCACATGGCATGGTGGCACAATGGTTAGCTCTGCTGCCTCACAGCGACAGGGACCCCCAGGTTCAATTCTGGCCTCGGGTGACTGTCTGCGTGGAGTCTGCACATTCTTCCCGTGTCTACATGGGTTTCCTCTGGATGCTCCGGTTTCCTCCCATAGTCCAAAGATCATAGAATTATAGAATCCTACAGAACAGAAGGAGGCCATTCGGTCCATCGAGTCTCCACCTAACACAATCCCACCCAGGCCCTACCCCCATGACCCTGTATATTTACACCAGGCAATTCTCCCTGGCACTAAAGGAAAATTTGGCATTGCCAAACCACCTAATCTTTGGACTGTGGGAGGAAACTAGAGCACCCGGAGGAAACCCACGCTGAGAGGGGGAGAATGTGCAGACTTCACACAGACAGCCACCCAAGCCAGGAATCGAACCCAGGTCCCTGGTGCTCTGAGGCAGCAGTGCTAACCACTGTGCCACCGGGCGGGTTAGGTTAATTTGCCACGCTCAATGGCCCCTTAGTGTGCAAAGATGTGTAGGTTCGGTGGATCAGCCATGGGTAAATTGCACCTCAGTGTCAGAGGGATTAGCAGGGTAAATGTGGGATTACGGGGATATACCGGGCCTGGATGGGGTTGGTGCAAGCTCAGTGGGCCAAATGGCCTCCTTCTGCACTGTAGTGATTCTACGCTAAGTTGCTAATTCTGTCCACACTCATCACAAAGTGCAATTCCTTTACTATACCTCTAGAGGGCAGATATGCTTCACAAAGCTCGGGGCTGCCCCCCCCCTCCCCCGTCACTCTGGTAATTGGGCATTACTTTCACTCTGAATTACTCGACTGTGTGGGAAACTGCTCTGTCAGTGTATTTTAAAAATAGAATACTTCCCACAGCCTATTATAGCAGAGAGGACAGCAGGGAGGATTGCCCGATTCCTCTTTCTATAAGATCTTTTACGTTCCGGCTGAGAGGGCAGACTGGACGGACCTCAGATTCACGCCTTATCTGGAAGGTTGCACCTACAATGGCACACCAGTCCCTCAGCCATAAATAGTCTCCTTCTGTGCGTAACCATTTTGATTTTGTAGTCCCTCTGGTTTGGCACAGTGGTTAGCGCTACTGCCTCACAGTGCCAAGGTGCCCGGGTTCGATCCCTGGCTTGGGTCACTGTCTGTGTGGAGTCTGCGCATTCTCCCCGTGCCTGCGTGGGTTTCCTCTGGGTGCTTGGGTTTCCTCCCTCAGTCTGAAAGCCGTGCTGATTAGGTGCATTGGCCGTGCTAAATTCTCCCTCAGTGAATGGTAGGAAGGACTATTACTTACGTGACGAGAAACTGCAGCAGGCGACGGTGCAGAGGGACCTCGGGGTCCTTGTGCATGAGTCGCAAAAACCCAGCCTGCAGGTGCAGCAGGTGGTCAGGAAGGCGAATGGGATGCAGGCCTTCATAGCGAGGGGGATTGAATATAAAAGTAGGGAGGTCTTGCTGCGGCTGTATAGGGCATTGGTGAGGCCGCAGCTGGAGTACTGTGCGCAGTTTTGGTCGCCGCACTTACGCAAGGATATTTTGGCCTTGGAGGGAGTGCAGAGGAGGTTTACTAGGCTGATACCGAAGTTGAGGGGGTTGAGCTATGAGGAGAGGCTGAATAAACTAGGCTTGTACTCGTTAGAGTTTAGAAGAATGAGGGGAGATCTCATTGAGACGTATAAGATGATGAATGGGATGGATAGGATAGAGGTGGAGAGACTCTTCCCGCTCAGAAAGGACAGTAGGACTAGGGGGCACAGCTTCAAGATAAAGGGGGGGGCAGGTTTAGAATGGAGTTGAGGAGGAACTTCTTCACTCAAAGGGTGGTGAATCTCTGGAATTCTCTGCCCATTGAAGTGGTGGAGGCTGCCTCGCTAAATATTTTTAAGACGCGGGTTGATGGGTTTTTGATAAGAGAGGGGATTAAGGGTTATGGGGAGAGGGCGGGAATGTGGAACTGAGACACGACAGATCAGCCATGATCTTATTGAATGGCGGGGCAGGCTCGAAGGGCTAGATGGCCTGCTCCTGCTCCTATTTCTTATGTTCTTATGTAACCGAATAGGTGCCAGGGTGTAGCGACTCGGGGGATTTTCACAGTAACTTCATTGCAGTGTTAATGTAAGTCTTACTTGTGACGCTAATAAATAAACTTAAAGCCTAAACTTTTGAATCGTGTGTGTTTGGGGGGGGGGAGGTGGGGGGGAGAGAGAGAGGGGGAAGGGGGGGGCGGTGCGCGGTGGGGGAATACTCTGACCTCATCCCGGAGACTAGTGTGTGAGCCTAAAAACCTGTTTCACGTCTGGTGCCAAACAGTTTCTGAGTTTCCCTTCCCCTTTCAGCTGGCATGAACCAGACCACTCCCGGAAAGGGTGTGAGATGATTAGCATATTTATAGCAGCATTTGGATACGCGCAGCCTGTTTGACTTCCAGCGCGCGCAAGCTTCTTGCCTTTGGACACGGTGCGAAAACGGTGAGAAATATTATTGGTCTCCCTGAGTGGAGACCTGGCACGATGGCCATGATGTGGAGATGCCGGCGTTGGACTGGGGTAGAACAGAAAGAAATCCCACAACACCAGCTTAAAGATCAACAAGTTTATTTGTAGCAAATGCCGCAAGCTTTCAACAGAGGCAGACCGAGGTCCCGGGAACTGCAGAACCCCCTCCACCTGCGTAACTGCGCACCAATCTGAGCAATAACGGCACACAGTAATATTTGAGGCATGTGTATAGCTTTAAGTATTGAAATGGAATAACTGTGATTTGTATAGAAGCGTAAAAATGTTTTATTCTGCACTGTTTGCAATTTATAGACCACGTAGACCTGCAATGTTTTAATTGAGACTTTTATGAATAAAGTATATTTTTGGGAAAAAAAATGCCGCAAGCTTTCTTCTCGGCCTTTTGGCTAAGATCCAGTGTAGTGTCGACATGCTGCACTTGGTTGAAATCATTAGGTTACATTTCAGCTTCATTTGAAGCAATTTTCTAAAGCGGCATCTTGGCCTTTTGGCCCAGATGCAAATGAGATCAAGCCTTGGAGGAGGAGCCACACCTGCTCCAATCAGCTTGGATCATGTAGATCAAGCCCAAGACAGGAGGTGAGAGCCCTGTCTCGTCTTCTTGGATTGGGAATGTCCCAACTTGTTGGGACCCTGAATTGGGCTTGATTTGACTTGATCGGATTGGAATAAAGTTTAAAAAAAAAGATGCCGCAAGCTTTCGGAACAGGCTGTCCCTTCGTCAGGAGGCTGGGAGTTCTGATCACATGATGGCCATGTCAGGGGTCTCGGAGGCCGCTGGGTGGTCAGAGGCATGGCTGGGGCAGTCTGAAGTCGGGTTATCCAGTGTGACTAGACCCTTGCGTCCTCTTGGCCACCCCATTACCAACTCTCCAACATTGTGACTGAGTGTGGGAGGGCTGAGACCGGCGTGAATCACTCTGTTGCTGTTGTGATGCTTTCGGGAGGTACAGTTGGATGCAGTTGAGTAACTTGCTGGACTAGACTGTGGGCGGGATTCTCTGGCCTCCCCGCCATGATTTTCTCAGTGGTGCGGGGAGGCTCCTGTCATCGGCTGGTGGCCGGATCTTCTGGCCCCACCACTGTCCGTGGGATTTCCCAGTGAAGCCGTCGGGAATCCTGGGGCAGGGAGTGTGCCACCAGCAGGACCAGAACATCCCACCGATTCCCTCCGGGAACGTTCCGGCATAAGCCTTTCTCTCAGATCACCCCGGGCATGTCATCTCTCTCGCTATTTCGCTGCAGTGCACCAAGTTTATAGTTTCCTCGCTACGCAGGGTCTGCTGATGGAGATGTCCCAATGCAGCCAATGAAATAATATCAAAATCTATCAGTGCTAGAATATAGATAAATACAGGAGCCTACCTGTGCACAGCAAGATCACACAAAGAGAAGTCTGATAATGACCAGGTTGTTTATTTCAGTGATGTTGACTGGGGGATAAAAATTAGTGAGGATGAACTCCCCTGCCCTACCTTGAGATAGCGCCATGGGATCTCTGGTGTGCCCCTGAGATGGCAATCTACAGGCCTCAGTTTGTCGCCTTATCCGAAATCTAACAGTGCAGCAGTTCCTCAATACTGCGGGCCACTGCCAACCTACTTTAGTGGGGCCTGCCCTGCTCCAGCGGGATGTGGGAAGTATAGTGGGGGAAGGTGGAAGACAGGCTGGTTCAGATGTTAGGCCAAAAGTGCAGCCTGGCATAGAGGAGATGCATCAGAAGTCTGAACTTAATTCAAATTTAAAGAATGAGGAAGATTTGTGTGCAAATTTAAATGAATGTAGATGCAGCCTGGCAGAAGTACTATCGATGTAACATGGGACATTTCCCAATGATATCTAGAAGCATAATGATCGGATCTGCTGAGACTTTCTAGAAGTCAATATGTTTGTGTTTCTAATGCAGTTGAAGTCTTTAGCTGCTGGGTGTCACTGCAGCCGGCTGTGATGTGTTAGTCCACACCTCGTTGTGCTGTGTTTATTGTGTATTTATATATTGACACAGTCCCCGGGAACAGGCTGTAAATACTGTGCCCTGGAAATTCATTGGGTTGGAGTTTGCAGTCAGTGCAAAGCGATGGTTCTTGCTGCTGTTGGAGAGTTGCTGCTGGCCTGGGAAAAAGCTCTCCACTGATCCGGGTGACATGAACTTCACCTCTTCGGATGTTCATTTAAATCAGATCACCAAATCCCAGTGATCTCCTGGTCTCC
Organism: Carcharhinus amblyrhynchos; assembly: GCF_965287045.1. Classification (NCBI taxonomy): domain Eukaryota; kingdom Metazoa; phylum Chordata; class Chondrichthyes; order Carcharhiniformes; family Carcharhinidae; genus Carcharhinus; species Carcharhinus amblyrhynchos. Next base: position 10,697,102 of record NC_137345.1, on the reverse strand, counting down.
CGTCGCAGTGATGCAGAGGAGCAGGGCGAGAGGCCAATCACATTGAATTAGGAAAGAAACTGACCTTCCTTCTCTTATTACAGATTTTACAGGGAGTGGCATCAAGATTGGGACATACGTGTCACCATGGAATCACAGAATCCCCACACGCTGAAGGAGGCCATTTGGCCCATCGAGTCTGCACCAGCTCTCCGACAGAGCTTCTTACCCAGGCCCCACCCCCTGCCCTATCCCTGTAACATTTAGCACGGCTAATCCCCCTAACCTATCCAGCTTGGGACACTAAGGGGCAAGTTAGCATAACCTAAGCCGCACATCTTTGGGCCGTGGGAGGAAACCGGGAGTACCCGGAGGAAATCCCTGCAGGCACAGGGAGAATGTGCAAACTCCACACAAACCGTGACCCAAGGCTGGAAAGGAGCCTGGATCCCTGGCGCTGTTAACCCACTGTGCCGCCCCACATTAGAAGCCGAAATATTATAAACAAACTTATAAAAATAATCAAACTAAAAACTTGATATTAATAGAAAAAAACTTGACCTTACACAAAATGTAGTTTGATTTCTAGGACCAGAGAGGTTTTTTTTAGCAGTAATTATGATTCAATATGCTATTAAAAAGCCAGTTAGGCCTCAGCAACAAGGGATATGTTTCAAGCTTTTGTAATAGCAGTATTATTGTCACAGTGTAAAAGGGAACCTTTGCCATCTGCAGAATCTTCTGTAGCGCACTGTGAGCTGACAGTGATACATAGAGTTTTGCATTTAACTGAAGTTGCAGGCGTCAGGGACCAGGTTTCCCCATCTTGAAATGGGATAGAACAGAGGTGGGACGGCGAAAGAAAATGCCATCTCTGGGACAATGTGAAAAGGCCTGTCATCCCTGTACCCAACTCTGCGGACTTTCCTGCGTAAGAAGTCTCACAACACTGAGATTAAAGTCCAACAGGTTTATTTGGTAGCAGAAGCCATTAGTTTTCCGAGCTAGAGGTTTTTGCTACCAAATAAACCTGTTGGACTTCAACCTGGTGTTGTGAGACTTCTTACCGTGTTTACCCAAGTCCGACGCCGGCAACTCCACGTCATGACTTTCCTGAGGTCATACTTGCAGACAGGGGTTGGACAAAGGACAGGAAAATGAAGTCACTATCTTGTTAATTGAGCAGATGGAAATCATAGAATCTCTACAGTACAGAAGGAGGCCATTCAGCCCATGGAGCTTGCACCGACAACAAACCCATCCAGGCCCTATCCCCAGAACCCTACATATTTACCCCACTAATCCCCCTGACATTGAGGATTAATTTAGTACGGCCGATCAGTCTAACCCACACATCTTTGGACTGTGGGAGGAAGCCAGAGCAGTCTACTGCTGCTTCTGTTTTCTATGTCCGTGTGATTGACACACTCATCATGACTGAATGCGGCCAAAAGGGGAACAACTTCTGGACTTTGACTATTGGGACCCATCGAGTCTGCACACACTCTCCGAAAGAGCATCTTACCGAGGCCCCAGCCCCCCTGCCCTATCCCCATAACCCTATACATTTAGCATGGCCAACCCACCTAACCTACACATCTTTGGACTGGGGAGGAAACCAGAGCACCCGGTGGAAACCCACACAGACACGAGGTGAACGTGCAGACTCCACACAGACAGCGACTCAAGCCAGGAATGGAATCCGGGTCCCTAGTGCTGTGAGGCAGCAGTGCTAACCACTGTGCCATCGTGCAAATGTCATAACTACCTTAGGGATTATGGATTTTAGACAGAAGAAAAGAGGTGGTTTACCAAATGGGTCCAAATTAACATACAATAGATCTATTCTTGTTGCTCTTGCCTGCGCAGAATGGAAATCGAAAGTAAAACAGCAGCCTCGGTAACACTCTGATGATATCACCATCAAATCATGTGATTAGCTCTGAAAGCAACCCTACAGCCCTTTCATATATATAACAATTACCACGAGGAAAATGTGCGGCAGCCGAATAAGCCAATTAATGTTCACTTAGGGGCCATTTCTTGCCTGACTGCAATTTGCCAGCCAATGGGAGGAGGTTGGCACTGGCAGGGGTGGTGTGTATGTGTATGGAGAGTGGAGGAGGGGGGTGAGGAAACTGGTAGATTAGCTTGTTTGGGCCATTGGTGAGAAAGGTGGCGGCCTTCCTGGGTCCTATTTTCTGTTGGGGGGGGTGTGGTCCCCAGTGTCAGTCTCACACTCCACCTACACTGGGCGTTACGTCCCCCATTACCCCTCCCCCAGGCTGTGTATCTGATTAGGTGCATTGACCTGAACAGGCACCAGACTGTGGCAACTAGGGGAATTTCACAGTAACTTCATTGCAGTGTTAATGTAAGCCTTACTTGTTTACATTTAAAAATAATTTGTAATGATTTCCAATCATTTGGACATGGTTTTGTGAGAAGGAAATCAGGTTTAACCAATTTATTGGAGCTTGTTGAAGAAATAACATGTGCTGTGGATGTAATGTATTTCAATTTCCAGAAAACATTTACTAAGGTGCTACCTCAGATGTGGCTGTGAAAAATAGAAGTTATTGACATGGGGGTAACATATTGGCAGGGATAGAAGATTGGCTTGCAGCAGGAAATGGATAGTAGGTATAAATGGTCATTTATTGGTTGACAAGGTGTAACTAATGGTGTGCCACAAGGATCAGTGCTGGGATCTCAACTGTTTACCATTAATATCAACGACTTGGATAAAGGGACTGAAGGTATATGGTTGCTATATTAGTTGATGACACAAAGACAGATAGGAAGGTAAGTTGTGAAGAGGATGTAAGGAGGCTACAAAAGAACGTAGACAGATTAAGTGAGTGGGCAAAGATTTGGCAAAAGGAATACAATGTGGGACCCATTTGATAAATTAACTTTATTTTACTTTTACTTTACTTACTTTATCTTATCTCCTTTCTTCTTTCCCCAGCACTCTTCTCTCCCACACCCCTGGGGCCTCATGCCCCAACCCCACTAAGAACATAAGAACATAAGAACATAAGAAATAGGAGCAGGAGTAGGCCATCTAGCCCTTCGAGCCTGCCCCGCCATTCAATAAGATCATGGCTGATCTGTCGTGGCTCAGTTCCACATTCCCGCCCTCTCCCCATAACCCTTAATCCCCTCGCTTATCAAAAACCCATCAACCCGCGTCTTAAAAATATTTAGCGAGGCAGCCTCCACCACTTCAACGGGCAGAGAATTCCAGAGATTCACCACCCTTTGAGTGAAGAAGTTCCTCCTCAACTCTGTTCTAAACTGCCCCCCCTTTATCTTGAGGTTGTGCCCCCTAGTCCTACTGTCCTTTCTGAGCAGGAAGAGTCTCTCCACCTCTATCCTATCCATCCCATTCATCATCTTATATGTCTCAATGAGATCTCCCCTCATTCTTCTAAACTCTAACGAGTACAAGCCTAGTTTATTCAGCCTCTCCTCATAGCTCAACCCCCTCAACTCCGGTATCAGCCTAGTAAACCTCCTCTGCACTCGCTCCAAGGCCAAAATATCCTTGTGTAAGTGCGGCGACCAAAACTGCACACAGTACTCCAGCTGCGGCCTCACCAATGCCCTATACAGCTGCAGCAAGACCTCCCTACTTTTATATTCAATCCCCCTCGCTATGAAGGCCAGCATCCCATTCGCCTTCCTGACCACCTGCTACACCTGCAGGCTGGGTTTTTGCGACTCATGCACAAGGACCCCCAGGTCCCTCTGCACCGTCGCCTGCTGCAGTTTTTCGCCACCTAAGTAATAGTCCTTCCTACCATTATTCCTACCAAAGTGGACCACCTCGCACTTGCCAACATTAAATTCCATTTGCCAGTTCCTGGCCCATTCACCCAGCCTATCTAGATCCTTCTGCAGACTCTCCACACCCTCCATGCAATTTGCCGTTCCACCAATCTAGGCGTCATCAGCAAATTTCGACACCATACACACGGTTCCCTCCTCCAGATCATCCATATAAATGGTAAATAGCTGAGGCCCCAGCACCAGCCCCTGGGGCACTCCACTGGTCACCAACTGCTAATCTGAATAGCACCCATTAACCCCCACTCTCTGCCTCCTATTTGACAACCAATCCTCTATCCACGCTAACACCCTACCCCCAACTCCATGCCCCCTTACCTTCTGCAATAACCTCTTGTGAGGTACCTTGTCAAACGCCTTCTGAAAATCAAGAAAGACCACATCCACTGGCTCTCCTCTATCCACTGCCCTAGACACATCCTCTTGGAACTCTAATAAATTTGTCAGACACGCCTTCCCCTTAATGAAACCGTGCTACGTCTGCCCTATCAAACAATTCCCCTCAAGATGCCTCGCTATTTCCTCCTTGATGACGGATTTTAACAATTTGCCTACAACAGATGTTAAACTAACCGGCCTATAATTCTCTGCCTTTTGCCTGCCACCCTTCTTAAACAACGGCGTAACATTAGCCGTTTTCCAATCTTCCGGCACTTCCCCAGAATCCAGCGACGTTTGGAAAATAACCACCAAGGCATCCACTATAACCTCTGCCATTTCTTTCAGAACACTCGGATGCATTCCATCCGGTCCTGGGAACTTGTCCACAATCAGCCCCTCCAGTCTGTCGAGCACCGCCTCTCTAGTAACAATAATGTCATTGAGACCCTCCGCTCCTACCACCTTTCCATCGCTAACACCCGGCAAATTATTCACATCCTCCTCCATGAAGACCGAAACAAAAAAATTATTCAAGACCTCAGCCGTTTCCCCATCCCCTACCACTGAGTCCCCCCTCTCATCCTTTAAGGGTCCAACGTTCACCCTAGCCAGCCTCTTCCTTTTTATATATTTATAAAAACTCTTGCTATCCTTTTTTATATTAAGCGCTAGCCCAGCCTCATAGTTTCTCCTACCCTTCTTTATCAACTTCTTTGTCAATCTTTGTTGACATTTAAACCTCTCCCAATCCTCTTCTTGCCCACTACTCTTAGCTACTCTAAACACCTCCGCTTTTAATTTAACACTTTCCTTCACCTCCTTCGTTATCCATGGCTTATTACCTCTCCTCCTACAGTCCTTTTTAACCATCGGAATAAATTTCTGCTGAGCACCAAGAAAGATCTCCTTAAAGATCCTCCACTGCTCCTCAGCAGACCTACCTTCCAACGCACTCCCCCAGTCAACATTCGCCAATTCTTCTCTTATCCTACCGTACTCCCCTCTGTTCAAACAAAGGACACGTGTCCGGGAACCCACTTTTTCCTCCTCCATCTGCACCAGAAACTCCACCATACAATGATCACTCTTCCCAAGAGGATCCTTCACTGCAAGGTCCCTAATTCTACCTGCCTCATTACATAACACCAGATCCAAGATAGCTCGCTCCCTCGTCGGCTCCAACACACACTGTTCAAGGAAACTATCCTGGCAGCATTCCAAGAACTCCTCCTCGAGCCCACCGCGTCCAACATGGGTCGACCAATCAATATGTAGATTGAAATCCCCCATAATTATCGCCGTCCCATTCCTGCACGCTGCACTTATTTGCGCGTTAACAGCCCACCCCACCTCCAGATCATTATTCGGGGGCCTATAGACAACACCCACCAACGTCTTCCTCCCTTTGCTGTTCCTACAACGATTCCACTTTCTGCTCTTTGGTTCCTATATCATCCCTTGCTACCACCCTGATGCTATCCTTAATCAGCAGAGCTACGCCCCCCCCCTTTTTCCTCCCGCCTATCCTTCCTAAACACTTCATACCCCTGGACATTCAGCTCCCAGTCCCTGTCACCTTGCAGCCACGTCTCTGTAATGGCCACCAGATCATATCCATTTGTGCTGATCTGCGCCACCAGCTCATCCACTTTATTCCGAATGCTTTGTGCATTCAGATAAAGTGCCTTCATCCCAGCCTTCACCTGGACCCTATTTGCCAGAATGCCACCAACCATACTCACGCCCCCTACTCCCTTTAGTATTGGGACATCCTCGGCCTCTTCCCTTACCTGTACCTTCTCCTTAACTTTAGACCCCGGAGACCCCGTAATGTCACCTACCCTCGCACCCTCCCCCTCCCTAATTAGTTTAAAGCCCTGTCTACAGTCCTATTTACACGATTCGCCAGCACTCTGGTCCCAGCACGGTTCAGACCAACCCCATCCCGCCCGAACAGGTCCCACCTACCCCAATACTGATGCCAATGCCCCATAAATTCAAACCCATTCCTCCCACACCAATCTCTGAGCCACCCATTCACTTCCTTAATCTTATCAACCCTACGCCCATCTGCACTCGGTTCAGGCAGTAACCCGGAGATAACCACCTTGTCGGTTCTACTTTTTAATTCCATTCCCAGCTTTTCATACTCCCTCCCCAGATCCTCAGTTCGCATTTTGCCTACGTCGTTGGCACCCACATGTACCACAACGACCGGATTCTCACCCTCCCACTCCAGGTTCCTCTGCAGCCCAGATGCGACATCCCGTACCCGAGCACCAGGCAGACAACACACCCTTCTGTGCACTTTGTCATTGTGACAAAGGACAGTGTCAATACCCTTAACCCCACTATCCCCAATTACAACTACGTTCCTTTTCCCCTTCTCTTTGCCTATGTCCTGTGTCTGCATCACTGTACTGTGTGCAGTTTGCTCACCAACCTCACCTCCCTCGTTCTCGTCCAGACTGGAAGCAAGAACCTCAAACCTGTTATGCAGATTGAGAGGCTGAGGCACCCGCTCCCCACCCTCCTTCCTCCGCTCCCCACCCTCCTTTCTCCACTCCCCACCCTCCTTCCTCCGCTCCCCACCCCCCTTCCTCCGCTCCCCACCCTCCTTCCTCCGCTCCCCACCCTCCTTCCTCTGCTCCCCACCTTCCTTCCTCCTCTCAGCAGCCCCCTCTTGTTCCTGACCCTTAGAGTTAACCAGTCTAGGGGGGGGTGGATGTCACTTGCTCCCCATTGACAATGGCACCCCCTCTCCCCCTGATGAGCCTCAGTGTCTGTAGCTCAGAGGCCAGCTCATCTATCTTGAGCTGGAGCTCCTCCAGCAACCTGCACTTATTGCAGACATGGTCACTGGGAAGGACCTTGGGGTCCACCAGCTCCCACATCATACAGAAACAACACATCACATGCCCCTCCATTATTCACTGTAGTAATATTGAAAAATTCAACACGAACTTACCTGGCCCTTTATCTCCCCAGCCCTTTTGCTCCTAAGCCCTAGTAGCTCACTCTGCTTCCCACTCACTCCGCTGCCCACTCCGACGCTGCCCGCTGTCTACACCAGGCCTCCTTTTAAACCTGGCGCTGTTTTAAAGCCTGCTCCCCCACAACTCCCTGCTATCCACTCCCTTAGAATTCTTAAAGCGGTAGATACAAAAAGCCCGCAAAAATGCTTTTAAATGATTTAAACAGTTCTACAAGGTAAGTTCTTACTACGAAAGTGCTTTAAACTTACTTAAACAGGTTTTTAACAGGTAATTTCTTATCTGTCTCTCTGCTCCTTCACTCGTCTGCTCCAGCAAACAATGGAAGCGAATCCTCCAAATTCCCTTTCCATTGGGCTCCTGGTCTTCCGGTCCTGGTACTGGCCACTGCTGCCAATGGCTACTCTCTGGACGTGGATGTGCCGGCATTGGACTGGGGTAAACACAGTAAAAAGTCTGACAACACCAGGTTTAAGTCCAACCGATTTATTTGATAGTACGCTCACTAGCTTTCGGGTTAGCCCCTTCGTCAGGTGAATGTCTGACTGAGGCCAGAACTCTCCATTCACCTGACGAAGGGACTAACCCCGAAAGCTAGTGAGTGTACTATCAAATAAATGGGTTGGACTTAAACCTGGTGTTGTCAGACTTTTTACTGTGCTGTCTGGACACCAGTAAGTCGCTGGCCAGTCAGATGGCAGGGTTTCCTCTCCAGCTGGGGGTGGAGGGCCCATCTTTGGCTAATTAATCTCCTCAGAGTGTGAAATAGCTCGAGTGCCTCGGATGTGGTTTCCCCACCAACTGTTAAATTCTGCCTCCAAAACTTGAGTACAAAACCCAATCTGACACTGTAGTGCGGTAGAAGTGGACAACCTCATCTATTAACCTCATCTTAACCTCATAGGTTAAGCTAAGGCCCCACTTATTCTCTCGGGTGGATATTAACGGTTCCATGGATACTATTCCAAAGAAGAGCAAGGAAGTTAACCCCAGCATTTGATTGACTATTTATCCCTTAACCACCACCACAAGAATCGATAGCTGATCATTACCGCCTTGATATTTGTAGAATTTGATTTGATTTGACTTGATTTGACTTATTATTGTCACATGTATTAGCATGCAGTGAAAAGTATTGCTTCTTGCACGCTTTCCTGACAAAGCATACCACTCATAGTGAAGGAAAAGAGAGAATGCAGAATGTAGTGTTACAGTCATAGCTAGGGTGTAGAGAAAGATCAGCTTAATGCAAAGTAAGTCCATTCAAAAGTCTGAGGGCAGCAGGGAAGAAACCGTTCTTGAGTCGGTTGGCACGTGATCTCAGACTTCTGTATCTTTTTCCTGAAGGAAGAAGGTGGAAGAGAGAATATACCGGGTGTGTGGTATTCTTAATTATGCTGACTGTTTTTCCAAGGCAGCGGGAAATGTTGACAGAGTTAATGGATGGGAGGCTGGTTTGACCGATGGACTGGGCTACATTCACAACCCTTTGTGGTTCCTTGCGGACTTGGGCAGAGCAGGAGCCATACCAAGTTGTGATACAGCCAGAAAGGATGCCTTCTGTGGGTGCATCTGTAAAAGTTGATGAGAGTTGTAGCAGACATAGAAACCCTACAGTGCGGAAAGAGGCCATCTGGCCCATCAAGTCTGCACCAATCACAATCCCATCCACGCCCTACCCCTTACCCTTACACACCCGCTAATCTGTCTAATCTACACATCTCAGGACACTAAGGGACAATTTTAGCATGGCCAATCAACCTGTGGGAGGAAACCAGAGCACCCAGAGGAAACCCATGCAGACACAGGAAGAACATGCAACTCCACACAGTCAGTGACCCAAGCCAGGAATCGAACCTAGGGCTCTGGGGCTGTGAAGCAGCAGTGCTAACCACTGTGCTACATGCCAAATTTCTTTCGCCTGCTGAGAAAGTAGAGGCGTTGGTGGGCTTTCTTAACTATAAGGCGGAAATTAGCCAGCATGCCTGCCCGTTGTGCCAAGGTTGCATATTTTTGAAGTGTTAATTTGTTAAATCGCTTGTCAGCCTTTTGACTAAGATCAAGCATCAGATTAAGCCCAAGATCGCGTGCAATGCCTTATCTTGTCAGCTCAGATCTTGTTGTGTCTCATGTGGACACCATGAATTGGGTCGAATTTGAGTTGATTTTTGGAGCAAACAAGGACGTGGATTAAAGTCTTGCCTCGTCCGCTCTGCACTTTGGCTTTGTAACTTTAAGAATGGAGTAAAAACTTTTTAAAATCAAGCTGTTTCAATTGCTTTGATGAAGCTGACTTGTTGGAATCTAATTTTAATTTTGTGGTTCAATGAGTGCAGCAAATGTGTTAAACATGTGAGACACAGCTTTCCTGTGAGTTTTGTTGTTTGTGAGTCATTGCTGAGATGATGTGGTGAACTTTCTTGAGGTCTCAGCCCAAAAACCAATCTTTCATTTTGTGTAAAGTATCACCTTTCAATGTGCAAATTCTTGTGGTCTGAGATATATTTGGGTGCCTCTGTGCTGCTAGGTTTCCACAGTAAGTGTTTTGTTCATAAGCACTTTCGAAAATTGACTCACTATCCATTGTCAATATAGTTACTATGAAACATGGGCAACATTTCCCTGAACTGGGGAATTCCTTGGATTGATATCCTGGCGTTCAGCACTGGGATTGAGTCATCAGGGAACTTCCAACAATGACCTGATCAGATATTGCTAGGGTTAGCACATAATATGCATGCAGCTAGAATCATAGAATCCCTATGGTATGTGAGGAGTCTATTCAGCCCCTCAACCAACTCAGCGCCTTACCCAGGCCTACACACAGACCAACCTTCCCGCCCAATCTCCACAACCCCTAATGCCCCCTCACCAACATAACTTGGCACACTAAGCATCAATTTAGCATGGCCAATGCACCCAACCAACACACCTTTAGGACTGTGGCAGGAAACCAGCGCACCCGGAAGAAACCCACGCAGACACAGGGCGAATGTGCAGAACTCCACACAGACAGTGACCCAAGTTGGGAATCGAACCCAGGTCCCTGGCACTGTGAGGCAGCAGTGCTAACCACTGTGCCACTGTGCTGCTCAGTTCTGCTGTGGCTCTGCCCCTAGCCAGTTCCAACCCCTTGCTATCAATGAAGTTGTAGGAATAACGGGAACTCCCAGCACACACTCAGACACAGGATAACCCAGATTCAGGCCAATTCTTCTCCAACCCTCCCACTGGAATGCTTCACAAGCACTGAGCAAATCCAACTCAACTCCTGGTTTTTTTTTCCCATTAAGGAATGGTAATATCAAAGTGAAGCATGTTAAATGGTGGTGATTCCAGGGTGTGAATAGCTTACAGGAGTAGTGATGTCTGGAAAGTGGAGTATAAACCTACTGGAAAACAGGCTTAAACAGATGGAACAGTGGCACAGTGGAGATCGCCACTGCCTCACAGCACCAGGGACCCGGGTTCAATTCGGGCCTCGGGTAACTGGGTTTGCACGTTCTCCCCACATCTGCGCGGATTTCCTCTGAGTGCGTCGCTTTCCTCCCACACTCCAAAGAGGTGCAGTTTAAAGTTCATTAATTCATGTCACACATAGGCTGACATTAACACTGCAGTGAAGCTACTGTGAAAATTCCTGAGTCGCCGCACTCCAACATCTATTAGGATACGTTGAGGGAGAATTTAGCATGGCCAACGCACGTAACCCAGTTGTTCACACTGTGGGAGGAAACCCATACAGACACGGAAAGAAAATGAAAACTCCATACAGGATCTGGGAATTGAATCCGGGTCCCTGGCACTGTGAGGCATTTGTGCTAACCACTGTGCCACTATGCTACTCGTAGGTTGATTGGCCATGCTAAATTGCCTCTAAGTTTCAGGGTAAATTAACAGGGTAAGTACGTGGGGTTACGGAGATAGGGCCCGGGTGACATTGTTGTCGGTGAAGGCAGGATGGGCCAAATGGCCTCCTCCTGCACTGTAGAGATTCTATGATTGCATGTAAGCCTAGCTGTGAACGGGCTGGTGGTCAGAGAAGAGAAGTTGCCTCACTAGCATTGCACTAACCGTGTACTTAGTTCCAGGTTTGGCATAACCTCAGATATGCCTTACATTGGGAGCTCACCAGTATGAACTGGTCATGCCTGGTCGCTCAGTAGGTCAAAGGGCAGGGCGGGGCTTATTAGTCAGCATCATTGCATTTGGAAACATGAGCACATAAGTGTACGTTTCATGATTGGCCAATAGAAGTTGCTCCATTTAGTTTTCGACTGCTCAGGAGGTGACAGCTTGGCTTGCGGGCTGAGCTCGGAACATTTTCCAAGTGACTTGACGGAACTGGTTTCAAATGTTTCCTGTTTGCACACATCTGCTGTGTGCGTGTGGCTGAATAACTCGGTCTCCTCCAGAACATAAAGGAAGTTGAAACAGGAAAAGGCTGCAAGCTGTTATGGGCTAGATTTGGGGGATTTTTTTGAGACACATTACATGAGAGAAAGAAAAAGATAGACTTGCATTCATACATCTCCATTCAGGGACTCCCCACCTTTCAGAATGTACCTTTCACTTACATTCAAGTGGGGAACTTGTTGAAGTCACTGTAGGAAATGAGTGTGTCAATTTTAAGACACCATGGCCAGAATTTTGCTGCCATGTCCACCCTGATTCCGGTGCCAGGCACTGCTTGGAGAACATCACTCTCCGTTAGCCTCAGGTGGTCAATTACAAGGAGGCACAGGTTCACAGTAAGAGGGGGAAAGCTTAAGGGAGACGGCTGGAGGAAGATTTTCACTCAAAGAGTGGTGGATGCCTGGATTGTCCTGCCAGAGGAAGCAGGCAACATTTAAGAGGCATCTGGATGGATACACGATTAGGGAGGGAATAGAGGGATATGGCCCAAATAAGGGCAGAAGATTTTATGTTTAGTTATAAGATGATGAATGGGATGGATAGGATAGAGGTGGAAAGACTCTTCCCGCTCAAAAAAGACAATAGGACTAGGGGGCACAGCCTCAAGATAAAAGGGGGGCGGTTTAGAACGGAGTTGAGGAGGAACTTCTTCACTCAAAGGGTGGTGAACCTCTGGAATTCTCTGCCCGTTGAAGTGGTGGAGGCTGCCTCGCTAAATATTTTTAAGACGCGGGTTGATGGGTTTTTGATAAGAGAGGGGATTAAGGGTTATGGGGTGAGGGCGGGAAAGTGGAGCTGAGCAGCGACAGATCAGCCATGATCTTATTGAATGGCGGGGCAGGCTCGAAGGGCTGGATGGCCTACTCCTGCTCCTATTTCTTATGTTCTTATGTTCTTATGTAGTTTAGTTCGGACATCATGATCAAAACAGGCTTGGAGGGCCAAAGGGCCTGTTCCTGTGCTGTACTTTTTTTTGTCCTTTGTTGTTCTGTGTTTGTCACAAGTAAGGCTTACGTTAACAGAGCAATGAAGTTACTGTGAACATCCCCCAGTCACCACACACTGGTGTCTGCTCGAATACACTGAGGGAGAATTTAGCATGGCCAGTGCACCTAACCAGCATGTCTTTCATTTTGTGGGAGGAAACTGGAGCACCCGGAGGAAACCCACATGTCTGGAAAGACATATCTGGAAAGATGGTGTAGCAAGGGGGGAATTTCCATTTCTTGGGACATTGAAATGGGAGTTTGCTGTGCAAATGGGATGCCTGTCTAATAAAGCAGAGAATCACCCAACACATTGTGAAAAATGTCAAAGATCAATGGAAAAAGGAGGAAGTGTAAAAATGGGGCACTACAAAGTTAGTCGTAAAATGAGGGAAAATGAGGAACGGTCCAAATGAACAGGGGTGAAAGGTCGCTCATATAAATGGTTGATAAATTGTAATCATGCTTCTGAGTATAAAATTCAAGTCATACACAATCTAGTGAATCACTCATTCTTTAGCAAAGTACTCAGGGAGTGCTGTATGGTCAGCAGTACCGTGATTCAGATGGCAAATAGAACTGACACCCTGTTTGACCTCTTAGCTGATGTGAAGAATCCCGTAACATTATTTGAGGAAGCGAGGCGGAATTCTTTTGGTTTCCCGGACAATATTTGTCAACACTATCACTCAATACAGACAATCTCATTTCCACATTGATGAGTGTGTGCCCTTGCTGTGCAAAAACTGGCAGCTGCAGTTTGTAAATTGCAACAGAGATTGCCTTGCAAAAGTCATTCTTTAACAGTTTTGCACTTACGGGTATCTTTAGTTCATGAAAGCCACGATATAAATGTAAGTTATTTTTTTCTTTTTTATTCCTTTTGGATCTTGTAGTTGGTATACACTGTCACCACTGTGTGTGGGGGGTGGAGGGAGTGAATGTCTAAGGTGGTGCTTGAAGCACTTAAAGAGGGGGTTGCTTTGTCCTGGGTGGTGTTGAATTCTTGAGTGTTGTTAGACCTGCGCTCTGGGCAAGTGGAGAGTATTCCAGCACATTCCTGACTTTCGACGTATAGATAGAGCAAAGAAGAAGAAAAGTACAGCGCATGATCAGACGTGGGGCAGAATGGTGGCACAGTTGTTAGCACAGCACCCAAGACCCAGATTCGATTCCCAGCTTGGGTGACTGTCTGTGTCCCCATGTCTGCGTGAGTTTCCTCTAGGTGCTCCGGTTTCCTCCCACTATCCAAAGATGTGTGGGTTAGGTTGATTTGCCACGCTAAATTAACCCTAGCGTTGGGGGGATAAGCAGGTAAATATGTGGAGTTACGGGAAAAGGGCCTGGGTGGGATGTGGTTGGTGCAGACTCGATGGGCCAAATGGCCTCCTTCTGCACTGTAGGGATTCTATGATTCTAGGAACAGACCCTTCAGCCCTCCAAGCCCATGCTGATTATGATGCCCAAACTAAACTAAAAAGAAAACTATCGTATAGGAACAGACCAGACAGATGGTGGACGTGCTTTGGGGAGTTAGGAGGTGAGTTACTTACAATAGAATTCCCAGCCTTTAATCTGCTCTTGCAGCCACTGTATGCATTTTCTGGTCCAGTTAGGTTTCTGGTCAATGGTAACCTCCAGATGTTGATAATTGGGGAATTAAATGATGGATTGAAGGACTGGCATTCTTGAAGGTGGATAAATGGCAAGGGCCAGATGGATTGTATCCCAGGCTGGTGAAGAAAGCCAGGAAGGAAACAATGGATGCTTCCAGAATCATGCTCCAATCCTTACTAGAGACAGGCAAGGTCCCAGAGGATCGGAGGTCTCCGAATATTGCACCATGATTTTGAAAAGGTGCGAAGATAGTTAGAAACCTATAGTAATCAGTTTGACTTTAGTGGTGGGCAAATTATTGGAAACAATTCTGAGACACAGGATTAAATGTCATTTAGAAAGACACAAATTGATCAGGGATAGTCAAAATGGTTTTGTTAGGGGAATATTGTGCTTTGTGGAAATAATAAAAATGAAGGTAATGCATGCGATATTGTCGACATGGATTTCAATAAGGCATCTGACAAAGTCCCAGATGGCAAACTGGTCAGAAAAGTGAGGTCTCATGGGATACAGGGGAAAAGGACATGTTGGATATAACATTGGTTCAGTGGCAGGAAACAAAAGATAAAGGTCAATGGATGTTATTGCGAATAGAAAACAGATTCCAGTGGTTTTCCACAGGGCTCAGTCTTGGGTCCCTTGCTGTCTGTTGTATATATTAATGAGTTAGACTTCAATGTGGGAGGCATGATTGGGAAATTTGCAGATGAACACAAAATCGGTCGTGTAGTTAATAGTGAAGAGGGCAGCTGTTGTCTCCAGAAAGATATCAATGGTTTGGTTTGGTTGAGCAGGGAAATAGCAAATGGAATTCAATCTGGATAAGTGTGAGGTAATGCACTGGGGGAAGGTGAACAAAGCAAAGGAATATTCAATAAACGGGACAATATTGAGAGAGGTTGAGGAAGTGAGAGACCTTGGAGTAAATGTCCCCAAGTTCTTGAAGGTACCATGACAGGTGGACAAGGTGGTCATGAAAGCATATGGAATACTTTCCATGACCAGGTGGAGGTATTGAATATATGATCTGGGATGTAATGCTGGAAATATACAGTTGTGCTGGAAATATACAGTTGTGCTGGAAATGTACAGTTGTGCTGGAAATGTACAGTTGTACAGGGGGAGGACATAATTGCTCCGGCGAGGATGTTTACAAGAATGTTGAAGGCTTGAAAATTGCAACTATGGGGAGATTGGATAGAATCATAGAATCCTAAACTGCAGAAGGAGGCCATTCAGCCCCCCGAGTCTGCACTGATCACAATCCCACACAGGCCCTATCCCTATAACACCACGCATATGCCCTGGCTAGTCCCCTTGTCTGGACAATTTAGCACAGTTGATCCACATAACCTGCATTCTTTGGGGTGTGAGAGGAAGCCGGAGCACCCGGGGGAAACCCATCAGACCCGGGGAGAATGTGCAAATTCCACACAGACAGTCATCCAAGCCGGGATCGAACCCGGGTCCCTGACGCTATGAGGCAGCAGTGCTAACCACTGTGCCACCTTGCCGCTTTTAGGCTAGAACAGCCGAGGCTACGGGGTGACCTAATTGCCATGTACAAAATTGAGGGGCCAAGACAGGGTAGACAGGAAAGATTTGTTTCCCATGGTGGAGGGTTCAATTTCTGGATAGCACAGAGGTAAGATGGTTAGAGGGGACATGAGGAAAACCTTTTTCACCCAGAGGGTGTCGGGCATCTGGATTTCACTCCCTAAGTTAGTGGTTGATGTTGAAAAACTCAACTCGTTTAACAGGTACCTGGATCTTTAATGCTGTTACCTATAAGATTATGGGCCAAGTGTTGGAAAGTGGGATTAAAATGAGCCAACAAGTCTCTTCTTTTGCACTGTGCAGACATGATGAGCTGAATGGCCTCTTTCTGCATTGTAGCCTTTCTATGGTTCTATGGAGTTGATGTTGATTATCAGGAAGAAATAGTTAAATTTTCTTGTTGGAGATGCTTATCAGGAAGAAATAGTTAAATTTTCTTGTTGGAGATGTTCATTGCTTGGCATTTGTGTAGAATCATAGAATCCTGCCGTGCAAAAGGGGGCCACTTGACCCAATGAGTCTGCACCAACCACCATCCCACTCAGACTCTATTGCCATTACCCCATGCATTTACCCTAGCTAGCCCCCCTGCAACTAAGGGGCAATTTAGCATGGCCAATCCATCTAACCTACACAGCTTTGGACACTAAGGGGCAATTTAGCATGGCCAATCCACTTACCCATGCACATCTTTGGACTGTGGGAGAAAACCGGAGTATCTGGAGGAAACCTACACAAACATGAGGAGAATGTGTCGACTCCCCACGGACACATATATGATAATAATGTTTTCCTCTTTTAACTCACAGGTTTTAAGTCGGTCCGCCTTGTTGTCCAGCGAGGGGCATACACGTAATGGGTCGTACTTGGGCTGCTCTTGATTGTTCGAGATTGGCCTAGTGCTTCATGTCGTTAGTGTGTGCTTAAACTGGACCAGATGCTGGGCAAGACGACAGCTCAGTGACTATCACTTGTTTGCTGTGCAGACACATGGATTTGGGCCAGTGTCTGTGGGAGTTTGCGCATTCTCCCCGTGCTTGCGTGGGTTTTCTCCGGGTGCTCCGGTTTCCTCCCACACCCCAAAGATGTGCTATTAGGCTGATTGGAGGTAATAAAATGTCCCTAAATTAGTTTCCCTCAATGTGGAATGCCATAAAAACAATAGATAGGGGTCATGGGTGGAGGGGGGGACTGGTAATGTTAAAATGGTGGCGCGGACTCGTTGGGCCGAAGGGCCTGTTTCCCGGGCTGTTTTTGTTCTTTGTTCTTTGTTTTTGACAGTAACCAAGCTGGAAATTAAATCCAGGTCCCTGGCACTGTGAGGCAGCAGCGCTAACCACTGTGTCACCTTGCTGCCTTAATTAGTGTGTTATGTAGTGTGAATGTTATTTCCCACCTATCAGCCAAGCCCAAATATTGTCCAGGTCTTGTTACGTGACTGCTTCAGTAACTGTGGAATTGTGAATGGTGCTGACTCATTAGTGAACATCCCCACTTCTGACCTTATGATGGAGGGAAGGTCATTGATGAAGCAGCTGAAGATGGTTGGATCCAGGACACTACCCCGAGGCACCCCTGCAGCGATGCCCTGATGTTTGAACTCCAACACCCATTTTCCTTTGCGTTTGGTGTGACTCTGACCATTGAAGAGTCTTCCCCGGATTTCCATTGACTTAAAGTTTGCGAGGACTCCGTGATGCCAATCTCGGTCAGAGGCTGCCAGCAACAATTTGATTTCTGATTTCATCTTGAACAGAGTTAAAAGTCCAAGGCACTTTACAGGAGCAATTATCAAGCAATGCTTGACAATGAACAACATAAAGAAACATCAGGACAAATGATCAAAGGATTGGTTAATGAGGTAGATAGTGAAGAGCGTCTTAAAGGGGAGGGGAGAGAGGGATCAACGGGCAGAGGGGTTTGGGGGGAATTCAAAGGTCTGGGACCTCAGCACATAAAAGCTCTTCCATTCTAGAGATGCGCCAGAGGCCAGACTTTGAGCGTTGGAGGAGAATGCAAAGATCAGGGGAGATGAATGGCAGCATTTTACCAAATAATGGCAAAGTGCCAGGTTCTGATTAAAAACTGAGGTATTTCCCCCCAGACTGGCACTGCCAGTTCCCAGCCATTTCCCTCATCACCTGGGGGCTATACTCACCTCTGGGCCCCTGGTGTGGCCCTCGCGAGTCCACGCCAGTTTTGGTGTGAGGTCACACTGGCAGGGAGGGGGATCTGGATAACCCAGAAGCAACAGTGTAAAGCTGCGTTGGAATATTAAAATCTATTTAAAACCCTGGTAATTAGATTCACTCCCACCACAGGTCATGAACCTGATTATGTTGCTGCCATTGGGGTGGGGTGGGGGGGAGGGGGGGGGGAGGTAGAGTGGACGGTGGTGTGACAACTTCCATTGTGGCCCCCTTCTTGGGAGTTAGCCATCGTAATGGGATTTTTATCTGACTTGAACAGGGCCATAAAATTGCCCCCAAAGTCATGTAGTGTTTTTATAACCAAGATGAGTATATTAAAATTGATGTTCTCCTTAACTGGGAGCCAATACAAGTCAGTGAGCACGGGGGGGCGGGTAAATGGAAATTAGGGCAAGGTCAGTCAAGTTCTGGATGTTCTCAAGTTTACAGGGGGTAGAGCCAGCTAGGGGTGCATTGGAAATGCTCAAGTCTAGGCATAGAAAAGGCACACATGAGTATTCAATAGCAGATGGACTGAGTCAGAGTTGGGCAAATGCCATGGAGTTGTAAAAGGGTGGCCCGAGTGATTGCATGGACCTGTGGTCACACATTCATCTTGGTTTCAAGTACGCAGGTTGCGAACTTCTGGTTCCACTTCAGACACCTTGCAGTGAGATAGAGCTAGTGGCGAGGGAATGGAAAATATGATAGAAAATAACAGCAACAGCTTTGCTCATCTCAGTACTTAGTGGGAGGAAATGCCTGTTCATTTAGCACTGGGTGTTATTCAAGCAAATTGACCACGTTGAGACAGTCCAGGGGTGAGGGGGAGGCAGGGGTGTCGGTTGAGAGAGGTGGTGGTGAGAGACAGCTGGTTATCAAGTGAAAAAATATCGCTGACATCTCTCATGGATGATACCTGAAAGCAGATAAGCTTGGTATGGTGGCACAGTGGTTAGTCCTGCTGCCTCACAGTGTCAGGGACAAGGGCTCGATTCCCGGCTTGGGTCACTGTCCATGTGGAGTTTGCACATTCTCCCAATGTCGGCGTGGGTTTCCTCCGGGTGCTCCGATTTCCTTCCACAGTCCGAAAGATGTGCTGGTTAGATGCATTAGCCATGTTAAATTCTCCATCAGCATACATAGAATCCCTACAGTGCAGAAGGAGGCCATTCGGCCCATCGGGTCTGCACCGAACACAACCCGATCCAGGCCCCTCTCCTGCAATCCAGCATATTTACCCTGACACTAGGGTCAATTTTGCATGGTCAATCAATCTAACCCACACCTCTTTTGAACTGTGGGAGGAAACTGGAATAACCAGAGGAAACACACGCAGACACGTGGGGAAATGTGCAAACTCCAGATGAAACAATGACCCAAGGCCGGAATTGAACCTGGGTCCCTGGCATTGTGCGGCAGCAATGCTAATCATTGTGCCACCATGCCACCCAAACAGGTGTCAGAGTATGGCGACTAGCGGATTTTCATAGTAACTTCTTTGCAGTGTTAATGTAAGCCTACTTGTGACTAATAAATAAACTTTAACTTTAAAGGTGTGAGTGTCTATTTTGTAATTTTTTTTATATCAGCCCTGAGTGATATTCAGCCTGTCCTCTGTCTCACCCCTGTTAAGCCCAGGATAATGTGGAGATGCCAGTGTTGGACTGGGGTAAGCACAGTAAGAAGTTTCACAACACCAGGTTAAAGTCCAACAGGTTTATTTGGCAGCACTGGCTTTCGGAGCCTCAAGCTCCTTCATCAGGTGAGTGAGGACTTAGTGTTCACAGACGGGGCACATGGAGACACTGTGTAAAGCCCAGGATAATACGTGTGCTGATAATTGCTGCAGTGTCCACTCAGACTGTAAGATTTTGAGCATGAATGAGAAGGTTGAGGGACTTTCTGGTACACATGATCAGAGCAGGGTACATGAGCTTTGATGTGTATACGCCATTGAAGGAGCAGCAAAACTAAAGAGCTAACCCCTCCCCCATTTCCAGTATAAATTTGTACAACATTGGACATGAGTCTGAGATATGTTCATTTACAAAGATGCACGTGTACTGATTAGTCATTCAGTGTAACCAGATGAACAGAAATAAAAATGTTTTACAACTTCTACAACTAGAATTTTGAAAGAGGTTTCCTCTTGACTCAATCCTTTCAGCCTCTGAACAGGAAGTTTGTGGTTCAACCATGTGATCCATTTTGCTACATCATTGCAGTGCTGAACTATTCATATCTTTATCTCCAAAGACATCTTTTCGTAAGCATTATAATCTGTACAGCAGTTTAATCCCAGTTTTTTTTATGCAGTCGGCTGTGCACCAAATGTCTAATCTTCTCAGCAAAAAATTTTAAAACCAAACGCGGGCAAGTCGTATATTTTTAAAGAAGATAAAGAGAAATAAAATAAAATTCGCCAACTCAGGAAGTTCTGACTTGCTTTACAGCCGGTGATGTTACATAGGAAATGTGGCTGCCAAATTGCACAAAGCAATCTCCCAGCAATAACTATGAGATGAATTACCAGAATCAGGATTTTTTATGTATTGGTTTAGGGAGAACACTTCTTCAAAAAGTGTGGTGGGTTTTTCTTAAAATCGACTTGGAAAGTGGGGCTTCATTTCATCAAAGGTGGCTTCTAATAACAGTGTACTGCTGCCAGGCTGGAGTAGGGGCTCCACTTTCTGGATTGTGACTTGTATTCAATTGAAACCCTACAGTGCACAAGGAGGCCATTCGGCCCATCAAGTCTGCTTCGACAACAATCCAATGTCAGGCCCTATCCCCACAATCCCACATATTTCCCCCGCTAATCCCTCTACCTTACATATCCCGGGACACTAAGAAGTAATTTAGCATGGCCAATCAACCTAACCTGCACACCTTTGGAGTGTGGGAGGAAACTGGAGCACTCGGAGGAAACCCACGCAGACAGGGGAGAACTTGCAACCTCCACGCAGATAGTGACCCAAGTCGGGAATCGAACCCAGTTCCCTGGAGCTGTGAGGCAGCAGTGCTAACCGTTGTGCCACTGTGCCGCTCATGCAAACTTTCTGATTGAGATGAGAGTGCCACTGAACCAAGGCTGATCTCTTGAAACTATCTTCTTAATATCCTCTCCTCCGTCCTGTGTCTTTCCTTTGGGTTAATCATTTCCCCCATGACCCAGACAGGGAATCAAGAAGTGTTTTCTTATGGGTGGAATGCTCCAATTGTTGTATTAACTATTTATAAATGTTTCTCTCTGAGTCAGGCAGAAGAGGATGAATATTGATGCAAGCAAGCATTACAGAAATGCAAGTTCTTTATTCTATCAGAATTTAGTACCACAGCAAATAAAAACAGAAAATGTCAGAAACTCTCAGCAGGGCTGACAGCATCTGTGGCGAGAGAATAGAATAAACAGTTCAAATCCGGAGGACTCTTTGTCAGAGCCACAGACTCTCCACAGATGCTGTCAGATCTGTTGAGATCTTCCAGCATTTCCTGCTCATATTTCCGATTCCAGCATCTGCTGTCATCTTCTTTAATCTTAACGAGACAACAAAGATGCCTCCGAGTACAATTTTTACACAATACCTTTTAGTAGCAGGGGTAGGATTTTCCAAACCCGCCTGCCATTACGAATGGCCAGTCCTGCCTATTGATTGGCCTGTCACATTCCCCGTGACGTGTCCTGCTACAGCGGGGCTAGAAAATCCTGGCTTAGGAATTTTTTTAAAGTTGTATATTAAAACCAACAAAAATTTCTTTTATTCGTTCTTGGAATTTGGGTATCATTGGCGAGGCCAATATTTATAGTCCATCCCTTATTGCCCCTGGGGAGATGGTGATGAAGCACCTTCTTGAACCCAGTTGTCCATGTTAGGGAGTTAGGTGGTTATTTCTACATTGTTCATCCAACAACGCCGAATGAACAACATCATGCATCCAGGTCAGAATAATTAATGATTTGGAGATGAATTTGCACATACGGGTATGTGCGGCAGGTCTGTTGTCCTTGTTCTTCTAGATGATAGAGTTCCATGATGCTATTTGAAGAGACTTGCTGAGTGCTACTTCCCCCAGGACTATTCTTTAAACCATTTAAAACATTTTTTTAATATTCATTTGTGGGGTATGACCGTCAGTAGTTGGACAGCATTTATTCCCATCCCTAGTTGCCCTTGTCTAGGGGACAGTTGAGAGTCAACCACATTGTTGTGGCTCTGGATTCACATGCAGGCCAGACAAATAAGAACAGGAGATTTCCTTCCCTGAAGGACATTAGTGAACCAGATGAGGTTTTTCCGACAATTGACAATGATGGTCATCATTAGATTCTAAATTCCAGATTTTAAATTGAATTCAAATTCCACCATCTGCCCTGGTGGGATTCGAACTCGGATCCCCCAGAACTTTAGTTGCATTTCTGGATTAATAGTCTAGGGATAACAATGCCAGGCCATCGCCTTTTCTGAAAAGTAAAAGTAGGCGAAGGGTTGCTCCCCTTACAATGTGACAGATTCACATTCAGGTCACGTTCAGGCACTATAACAAAAGCCTATTCTGGATTTTACATGCATGGACAGACTACAGCATCTCAGTTTTTGAATGCAGATTTGAATGATAACTAGCATTTGCAGTGGATGGCACGGTGGATAGCACTGATGCCTCACGGCGCCAGGGACCTGGGTCCGATTCTGACCTCGGTCACTGTCTATGTGGAGTTTGCACATTCTCCCTGTGTCTGCCTGGGTTTGCTCCGGTTCCCTTTCACAGTGCAAAGATATACAGGTTAGGTTGATTGGTCATGATGAATTGAACGTAGTGTCAGGGGATTAGTAGGGTAAATATGCGAGGTTGGGGGAATAGGGCTTGGGTGGGATAATAGATGGTGCAGACTCGATGGGTCAAATGGTCTCCTGCACTGTAGGGATTCCATGAGGCCTAGTATTAATGAGAAACAGAGGGTTTCGTTTTTTTGTCACTGAAGGTGACAGACAGAATGAAGAAACTTGTGATTTATACATCTGTGGTTGTCACAGCTGTAGGACAGAAATGGTTTCTGGTATTGCCGTAAAAAGTCTGACAATACCAGATTTTAGTCCAACCGATTTATTTGATAGTAAACGCACAAGCTTTCGAGGTTTCCCTCTTCGTCAGGTGAATGGAGAGTTCTGGCCTCAGACAGAGCATATAAAGCACAGACAGTTTAGAGATTACTGATTAGAATGTGAATCTTTACACCTAAGTCCTAAAGTGGCCAACAATGTGAGTGGAAGGAGCACTGATCACAGGTTAAAGAGATGTGTATTGTCTCCAGACAGCACAGTGAGTGAGGTTTTGCAAACCCAGGCAAGTCACAGGGGTTACAGATAGTGTGACATGAACCCAAGATCCCTGTTGAGACCGTCCTCATGTGTGCGGAACTTGGCTATCAGTCTCTGCTCAGCGACTCTGCGCTGTCGTGTGTTGTGAAGGCCGCCTTGGTCACACTATCTGTAACCCCCGTGACTTGCCTGGGTTTGCAAAACCTCACTCACTGTGCTGTCTGGAGACAATACACATCTCTTTAACCTGTGATCAGTGCTCCTTCCACTCATATTGTTGGCCACTTTAGGACTTGAACAGCAGGTTAGGTGTAAAGATTCGCATTCTAATCAGTAATCTCTAAGCTGTCTGTGCTTTATATGCTCTGTCTGAGGCCAGAACTCTCCATTCACCTGATGAAGAGGGAAACCTCGAAAGCTTGTGCGTTTACTATCAAATAAATCAGTTGGACTAAAACCTGGTGTTGTCAGACTTTTTACTGTGTTTACCCCAGTTCAATGCCGGCACATCCACATTCTGGTATTGCAACAGATGTGAAGAAAATCCTCAAAGAAAACAGAGCTGAGGCAGATCATTTTAATTTTCAGTTCTACAATGTTATGCTGTCATTTCTGCTTTTCTTCCACAAATATAAACCATGCCGACTTCGATGTATGGGAATCTTTTTAACTGGCTTCTTCTATCTGGGAGGCAGCATGGAGGCAGAGTGGTTAGCACCGCAGGGGCCCGGGTTCAATTCCTGGCTTGGGTCACTATCTGTGCGGAGTCTGCACATTCTCCCGGTGTCTGCATGGGTTTCCTCCGGGTGCTCCCAATTGGGTGATGTTTGACTGTCAGCCAAACAGCCTTTTTCCTTACTTTCAATATTTTTATATCAGGTAAAGAGAAATGTTCAAAAAATGTACATATTTTACGTAGAAACATAGAAACGAGGAGCAGGAAGAGGCCATTTGGCCCTGCGAGCCTGCTCTGCCATTAATCGCGATCATGGCTGATCATCCAATTCAATAGCCTAATCCTGCTTTCTCCCCATAACCTTTGATCCCATTTGCCCCAAGTGCTATATCCAGCCACCTCTTGAATACACTCAATGTTTTGGCATCAACTACTTCCTGTGCTAATAAATTCCACAGGTTCACCACTCTTTGGGTGAAGAAATGCCTCCTCACATCCGTCTTAAACAACCTACCCCAAAATCCTCAGACTGTGACCCCTGGTTCTGGACTTCTTCACCATCAGGAACATCCTCCATACCCTGTCTAGTCCTGTTAGAGTTTTACAAGTCTCTATGAGATCCCCGTCTCATTTGTCTGAACTCCAGTGAAACTGTCCGGATGACGCACTTGACAGTGTCCTGGAGATTCATCTTGAATCCCTGGAGATTCCAGGCCAACACTGAAGGGTTGTAACCCTCGTGGGTGCCTGGATCACCACTGGGATCACCCCATCTCCCATTCTGTTACTTCATCAATTATTTTCTCCCATTCTATCCTGACTGTATGAACTTTATTTTTAAGCTCACCTCAAGTGAAAAACCAAGGTAACCACGATGATCATCTACAGTAGAATACTGGAGTGGAGTGTCAACATACAAATTTTGCAACCAAGCGCTCGAATGGAACTTGAACTTGGCACCTATGAATCTGAGGTGAAAGTGCTATCAGGGGAGTTGGGTGTCTTTGAGGGGGTGACTATTCGTAGGATTATAGAATTCCACAGTGCAGCAGAAGGCCATTTGGCCCATTAAGTGTACACCGATGGCTATCCTCCTAAGCCCTATCCTCAAAACCCCACCTATTTACCCTGCTAATCCTCCTTAGCCTAAAGGGACAATTTAGCGTGGCCAATCAACCTAACCCGCACATCTTTGGAGTTATTGAATGGGGTGCGGCAAGCCTTGGTCATGGGACCACTCTCTCTAAATTGATTAACCTGGACTCAGAAATTCCAGGTGAATTGATTACATTTGTTGATGATACCAAACTGGGAGGAGGAGTGGGAATGCCTGGAATAATCCCAAAGTTCCAGAAGGAATTGGACAAAAGTAAGTAAGTGGGCAACTCAAGGCAGAAGGAATTGAATGGAACTGATATCCAAAGAAAGGAGCAGTAAGCAGCAGGAACGGTTTTCCTAACGAGTGAAGTTAGCATAAGTTGTCATTTCGGATTCCTGTGGAGTGTCCAGTCTTGGAGTTTCTGGATTTTTCCGTTGTGGCTGGCTCGGAATACTGATGGCACTGTAGATGACACTGTCTGTGTTGTTAACTGAGTGACGTGACACTTCACCTCTCCGTGTAGATGCATTCTTCTGAAACTGCACTGCTGCATATGTGATTTCATCATTACCCAATGGGGCAGTTCCTGCTGTGTTCTTTTGAGTGCGGTTTACCTTTGCATACACAATGTTCTCTTCCATTGCTGCCGACTGCTAAAATAACAAAAAAAATCACATTTATTTCGGATCAACCTGATTGATGGCTTGAGAAGGAAATTATTTATCAATTATTACAAATCAGGTTATGAAGTATTGCAAATTGTTTAAAGATATTTACAGCACAGCAACAAGCAATTGCAGCCATATAGTATTGTACGACTATAGTATTACTGAAGGTCATTCGCTGGAGATTCTAGTTCGAATCTCACCACAGCAGATGGTGATTTCAGCAAAAATATGGAATTAAAATTCTTACGATGACATTGAATCAATTGTCATTTAAAAATAATATTTAGTTCACAAATGTCCTTTCGGGAGGGAGATCTACCAACTACTGGTGACTCCAGAGCCACAACAATTGGTTGTTTCTTAAATGCCCTCTGCAATAACATAGTGATCCACTCAGTTAAGGTCAATTAGGGCTGGGCAATAAATGCTGGCCCAGCCAATGACGCTCACACCTTATGAATGAGTTTTGAAAAATCATGCCAAAGTGACTTTCCATTGTTGTTCTTCTCAATACTGGGTAGCACGGTGACACAGTGGTTAGCGCTGTTGCCTCAGAGCACCAGGGACTTGGGTTTGATTCCGGTCTTGGGTGGCTGAGTGGAGTTGGCACATTCTCCCCGTGTCTGCATGGGTTTTCTCCGGGTGCTCCGGTTCCCTCTCACAGTTCGAAGGTGTGCAGGTGGATTTGTCATGATAAAATTGCCCCTTAGTGGCCAAAGATCTGTAGATTAGGTGGATTGGCCATTGTAAATGAACAGGATTACAAGGATAGGGCAAGGGGGGTGGGCCTGGGTAAGATGCTATTTCAGAGAGTCAACTCAATGGGCTGAATGACCTCTTTCTGTACTGTAGGGATTCAATGATTCCATGATCTTGATTGCGCCCGTTCAACATATATTTCTATTCCTTACTCGTCTATCCAGCTTCCTTCTGAATGCATTTATGGTAACTATTATGGTAATAAATTTTACGTTCTGTGTGGCTGCCTGTGTGGAGTTTGCACATTCTCTCTGTGTCTGCGTGGGTTTCCTCCCACAGTCCAAAGATATGTGGGTTAGGTTGACTAACCATGATTAATTCTCCCTTTGTGTCAGGGGTACTGGTAGGTAAATATGTGAGGTTCTGGGTATAGGGCCTGGGTGCGATTGTTGCCGGCGCAGACTCAATGGGCCAAATGGCCTCCTTCTGCATTCTAGAGATGCTATGATTCTGATACTCTTTGGTGTTTCTTTTGATTTCCTTATTTCTTCCTGGGGGATGAATTGAGTCAAATAACTTTGCTGCATTTCAACAAAAGCATTTGAGGAAGAAAGAAACTGAAGGATGTGCTGATAGGGATGACAAAAGGCTCATACGGAGCATCAAAACTAGTATCAGGCAGTTGTGCCGAATGGCCTATTCCTGGTGTAAGTTCCCAGTTAATTCATCCAACTTTGCCCATTTCCTAACATTATTAATGTTCATATTTATTATCCTTACCTGATTATCATGAAGAGTCTCGTCTCTTTGATGACTTAGAATGCCACTTGAACCTGAAAAATGACAATATAACTGTTGAAAGAGCAACAACAGGAATGTTTTAAAACCTCTAAATTGATCTCGAGTTGCAAATGTGCATAATCTTCCATTGATCTATACTGATTCCCGAATGATTCTGTCTGCACTTTGCCTTGGCAAAGCAGTCAGCATAATTAAGGACCCCGCGCACCCCGGATATTCTCTCTTCCACCTTCTTCTGTTGGGAAAAAGATACAAAAGTCTGAGGTCACATACCAACCAACTCAAGAACAGCTTCTTTCCTGCAGTGTCAGACTTTTGAATGGACCTACCTTGCACTAAGTTGACCTTTCTCTACACCCTAGCTATGACTGTAACATTACATTCTGCACTCTCTCATTTCCTTCCCTACGAACGGTAAGCTTTGTCTTTATAGCGCACTAGAAACAATATTTTTCACTGTATGCCAATACATGTGGCAATAAAAATTAAATTAAATCAAATCTGGTTTGAATGTTATCCCAAAGAATCTTGTCAAATGGAGTTTGTATTTGTAATGCGATAGGTTAATGGATTAGCTATGCTAATGACTGGTGTAGACTATGTTTTATCAATGACGTCAGCGGTCCCATGTTATTTCCTCAGGAAAGAGGAGGAGCAGTCTACATTTAGGAGAGACATGACAGCTCTGTAACCTATCTTACATATATGAGTTAATAAACCAGTTCAACATGTTACGAATCCTGATGATTTTAAATGCCAGGGCATCCGAAATTCTAGAAGGGAAACTTGGAACGTTGGTTCTTAACTGTTCATTTTGTGATTCTGTGAGGCAAGAGATGAAGTGAGGAAAAGTCCAGTCTTGTTGTAACCATTCAAACAAAAGAAAGTTTATTAAACTATAAAATGCACAACAAGAAAGGCGACAATACAGAGCAAAGATTATAATTAATTGCAATAATGGATACACACAAACAAGATAGTTGACTTAACTCCATTTCAAATCTATCTTCTTCCCTAAAATCTGAGAATATATCTTTCTCAAAACAACATCTCATAGGTTTTGAAAGCTCGTGCTAGCAAATAAATCTGTTGGACTTTAACCTGGTGTTGTGAGACTTCTTACTGTGCCCACCCCAGTCCAACGCCGGCATCTCCACATCAGGTTTTAACATAAACTCCATCAATAATTACCACCATGACCTGTGTCTTTCCTTTGGGAAACTTTTCGCCTAGTTCAGTGTGAAACCTCTGGGGTTTAAAACTGCAGTCTGCAGGATTAAATCTTATTTTTGGGGAACTCTGTTTCTAGTTGGGTACTGATCACTTGTCAGATGGTCCCTCCAGTGCAGGACTAACCCTGAAACTTATGTATAGATGTATGCCTCTTTGATCTTGCCTTATCTGAACAAGTAGCCTTGTCAGTCACACTTGTAGCATGTAAACATGACATTAATTCTTACTTCTCCTTTTGAACTCCTAACCTCTTTGTCATTAATTCTATAATTCTATGTCCTATTGTTCACCACTTTACTTAAATAAATATCATTCCACCCTGCTATGAGGCTAATCTGCACATCAAGTGTCCTCAGTGCAACTGAATCTTTATCAGTTTCCTTTCAACCAATTCTTGAATCTTCATTTTATTCCCATTTTCCAGAGTAAGACTACAGTCTTTCTAGATAAAATAGATCATGTATACCAGACCCTCGCGACCATGCCACCAGCATGTGGCATTGGGTAGGATTTTCCCACTGTCCTTGCCCTGAAACCGGAATATCCCGCCCAAGGTCAACAGACCTTTCCATGATCCGCCCCTCGCCCACTGCGATTCCTGTGGTGGGCTGAACAGAAAAGTTTTCCCTATTCACTCTGACAGAGCTGATTGTCTCAGAAAGGTCACCCGATATTCACCCTATTCATTTCTACATAGCGCTCTTTCAGTCTAATGCCCAGGATGTGAATGTGAACATTAACTCCTGTGTGATTAGGATTTAATGACACCAAGAATGAACAAATCAGTCCAGAAAACAAGTTCCTGTTCCATATAAAAGCAAATTACTGCAGATGCTGGAATCTGAAACCAGAAGAGAAAATGCTGGAAAATCTCAGCAGGTCTGGCAGCATCTGTAAGGGGAGAAAAGATCTGATGTTTCAAGTCCAGATGACCCTTTGTCAAAGCTCAACTTTGATAAAGGGTCAAAGGCTTTGACAAAGGGTCATCTGGACTTGAAGCGTCAAACTTTTCTCTCCTTACAGATGTTGCCAGACCTGCTGAGATTTTCCAACATTTTCCCTTTTGTTTCCTAGTACATATGCCATTGTTGGAAGGTCTAACAATTTGTCACAGAAATTAGAGGCCCAATATTTACTCACTAAAATCCCTCTAAGAGGAAGTTAAAATTGGGGCCTCAGTTTAGGGTGTCTGTTGACACCACACTGGGAGTTGAAGGTGGGGAAGTTCTAATTCATTTGAGAGCAAGAAAGTCCATTCGCTCAGCAAATAGCAAAGCAAGCAACTCAACAATGCCGATTTAAACAGAAAACTGCAACACCATTCAATTCTAGAGAGAACCTAGTAACTACTAGGGGGTGGCATGGTGACACAATGGTTAGCACTGCTGTCTCACAGTGCCAGGGACCAGGGTTCGATCCCCGGCTTGGGTCACTGTCTGTGTGGAATTTGCACGTTCTCTCTATGCTTGCACGGGTTTCCTCTGGGTGCTCCGATTTCCTCCCACAATTCAAAGATGTGCAGGTTAGGTGAATTGGCTATGCTTTAGGGGAGACAATGGCCTAGTGGTATTATCGCAAGACTATTAATCCAGAAACCAGCTAATGTTGTGGGGAACCCAGATTCGAATCCCGTTCACGGCAGCCGGTGGAATTTGAATTAAAAAGAAAAATCTGGAATTAAGAATCTACTGATGACCTTGAAACCATTGTCAATTGTCAGAAAAATCCATCTGGTTCACTAATGTCCTTTAGGGAAGGAAATCTGCAGTCCTTAGCTGGTCTGTCCTATATGTGACTCCAGACCCATAGCAATGTGGTTGACTCTCAACTGCCATCGGGCAACTAGGGATGGGCAATGAATACTGGCCAGCCAATGATGCACATTTCCCATCAATGAATAAATAAAAGTTCTCCCTCAGTGTACCCAAACAGGTGCTGGAGTGTGGCGACAAGGGGATTTTCACAGTAACTTCATTGCGACGTGAATATAAGTCTACTTGTGACTAGTAAATAAACTTTAACTTTACTTGAATATACAGTAAACATTTCAATGTTAATAGTCTAACTTACAAACTAATACCCTTTAAAAAAGTATCTGTCCTGGATTTGATTGTGGATTATAATAATTAGATTAAATGGGAGGAGATTAACATATTAAATCCTTAACTTCTAATTACAATGGCTACATCACAGAAATTCAGTCTTACAGTTGAAAGACCAAAGCTGATCTATCACATTTTGACCAAATAATTTCCTGCCATCATTCTAAACCCATGTAGAGTTTTATTAATACAAAATTCAATATTATTTGTTGTTACTCAAAAACAGGATGTTGTTTGGTGGGACGGAGGTTGTGTACTGCTGAAAAAAGAGGCACGTTGTTGATTCTTTTCATCTTGCTCTTGTCAGGATAGCTCACAAGGATACCAACAGTAAATGGAACAACAATTTATACTGTTTGAAAAAGGAGTATTAATTGCTTTGACAGCATGAATTCTCCCATGCGGGTTCATCAGTAGAGGAAGTGAAGGAGGAGAAGTCTGGCTCAAAGATCAGTTTCACAGCTGTGTGAATTCCCCATGGGATCTCCTGCTAGTGCCAGCCATGGCTTATCTTGGGATCCCACTGGAGGCTGGTGTAAAACTGGACTGCATCCTGCTGATGGGATGCAGGTGAAAACTTGAATAGAATCCCCACCCTAACACCCGATTCTCTGCAAAACCAATGGGAAAACACACTGGTCCATAACACGTCTGGGCAGTGAGAAACCGGGATATCTCTCAGGTGGAGCTTTAGTGTCATTGAAAAGGTCCATCTTCCAGCCTCGGAGTGACAGAGTCATAGATATTTACTGTACGGAAACAGGCCCTTTGGCCCAACTTTTCCATAAACGAAGCTGGTCCCAATTGCTCACGTTTGGCCCTTATTCCCATCTTACACATGTAACTGTGTAAATGCTTTTTAAAAGACAAAACTGTACCCGTCTCTACGACTACCTCTGGCAACTTGTTCCAGACACTCAACACCGTCTTTGTGAAAAAACTGCTCCTCTGGGCCCTTTTGTATCTCTCCCCCCCCCACCTTAAACCTATGTCCTCTAGTTTTAGACTCCACTACCTTTGGATCTAACTTCCTGGAGATCCATCTTTTCCAGTTTCAGCCCCTTTCTTCAGGAGGTCTACCTTATTTCTTCCACAGTGGGCCAGTGACGCGGGGCACTTTTTAAACATGATGAAGGAGGTGCACTATCGTAGCCAACACTCCCACCCCTCACCACAGAATGCAGTGCTAAATCACTGGTTGTATAATTAATGCATTCGGAGCCTGGAGATACGGTGTCGTTTCCTGTTGTTACCCTCAGTGGGAAACACTCCCTGTACCAGCCCCACCACCAGACTTCAGGTCAAATTCTCGGACCTTGCCCACTGCTGGGATTCTCCAAATTCCCTCTTCTTGCTGGCAGCGGCAGCAGGGTGTGAACGGTCAGAGAATTCCGGCCTGAGTCCCAGATGGGAGAATTCTGCCTCATGTCTCATTTCCAGCAAGACTCAACTTAATTATGCTTCCATGTTCAATATGTGTCGACTCGAATGAGAATGTGACGATCAGAGGTGATTGTTGATTGATACAACAAACTATATATTCTGCGACAAGTTACTGATATAAAATGAAATGATTAAAGAGGTATAGAAACTCACCCTTGTTGATCTTCAGGTACAACAGTAGAGTGACAGCGAACAAAACAAGGATGCCTCCCAGCACCCCGACCACAATAAAAACCAGACTGTGATACAAAGAATGGGAAAGGGTCAATGCAGGTTCACAATTGATTCATGACTATTTGGTTAAAGAAATATTTCAAGGAAGGCACTTATAAAGTTGTCTTAATTCCCTCACGACATCTCAAAGCACTTTACAGACAAGGAAATCATTTCGGTGCACAGGAACTGTTGTAACGTGACAAACCTGGCATTTAATTTGCACACAGCCTGCTCTCACAAGCAACAATTAGATAAATAGATAAATTGTTTTGCTTAATGATATTGCTTAAGGACTAAATATTATTCCAGGCTCCAGAGAAAATCACCCTGTTTTATGAATGTCACTAAGGGATCTGTTAAATCCACCAGAGAGCGCAAGGGATGGGGCCCTGGATTTATCATATCTGAAAAGGGGGACACTCTAACAGCACAGCACTCCCTCAGTATGGCACTGGAGTGTTAACTGAGTTAATGCACACGTCCTTTGGAAGGGAAGTGAAGTCACAATCTCTGATGCAGGAGGTGACAGCGCAACACTGCTCCCTGCTTCATACATTCAGGAAATTTCACCGCAGGGGAAGGGTACTGGAGATCGGGGCGCGCCAAGAAGGGGGGTCCAGGGCTGGGACTGGGTACGGCCAGGGGGCCAGCGATCAGGCCAGGGTGGGGTGCGGGGAGCAGGCATCGCGGGGGCTCACGGAATTTGCTAGCAATTGAGCTGGCCAGCAGTCGGGAGGCCGGTAGAGCGGGGCCACTATGCATGCGCCGACCTGCCAGTGCTGAGATCGGCGCATGCGCAGTGGCCCACTCAGCACGCTGATCTCAGCCTCTCCAGCGGGGATAGGCCCTGCCCCCTGGCTTTTAATGATCCTCACACCGGTGGCCTCTGCAGTGCACAGAGCGTGGGAGATTCTTCTCTGAACTCCCACTGAATAAACCAATGTGAATTAATCCAGTTTTGACGTGTATTCGACACTTAGAATTTTTTTGGGAGAATTCTGGCCAATATCATTACACAAAATCCATAAAAGTTCAATTCTTCTCAATGCTGATCTGGTTAAAAGGAAATTCATTGCATGTGCAGGAGATGTGAATGAAAAACAAGTTTCTGGAAACATTCATTAGGTCAGTTGGCATCTGTGGGGTGAATGGACCTGTTTAGGTTCAGGTGTGGACTAGAATTCTGAACAAGTGTCCACACCCAAATGACAAATGCGTCTATTATCTCCACAGATGAGGATTTATGGGCTGTCTGTTTCCAACAGTCTCTGTTTGACATTTAGTTGGTGCTTACTCTTTATCACCATGGTAACTTCAAAGACCCAATTTCTCAGTGTTCACATCAGAGTACAATTGTGCTGCTGATTGTAGACAGCTCAAGCTAATAATGTGGGAATTAGACCCCAGTGCTGCAAGATGGAGCAGTGATTCCGAGGGCTGCGCGGACAAATCGGTCTAATTCTGCCCCGTCACTAGCAAGTATTCTGTCGGTGTAAATAGCGGCAAGGTAAGTTTGGTAAGCACAACTCACTCATCATCACATAGAAACCTATAAAATTCTAAGCGGGCTACACAGAGTAGATCCAAGAAGGATGTTTCCAATGGTGGGGCTCTCAGCCTGAGGATACAGATTGCGCTGAGGTGAGGAGAATTATCTTCACTCAGAAAGTGGGCAGCCTATGGAATTTGCTAGCACAGAAAGTAGTTGCGGCCAACACATTGAGGGTTGAATTTTCCCACTTCGCCACCACGGGAGTTGTAGCAGGCAGGATACGGACCACGCAAAGTCCGTTGACCTCCAGCTTTGGGGCGAGCGTGGCCAGAAAATCCCACCCTGAGTGTTTTCAAGGAGCGATTAGATATTGCACTTGAGGCATAAGGTGTCTATAATATGGGAGGAAGGTGGGATCAGGTTATTGAGTTGGATGATCAGCAATGATCACAATGAATGGCAGAGCGGCCTCGCAGGGCCAAATGTCCTCCTCCGGCTTCTGTTTTCTATGTTTCTTTGTTTCTACACCACGAGGTTAGACTGAGGTAATCAAGGTGAACCATGAACGAAACACCATCTCACAGCCAACACATTGCAGATGCTCAAACATTACTTGTCCAACTGTTTAAAGAACATTTCATTCCTCACATAGAAACAGTACCAATCATTAGACCCTCAATGAGAACATTGTACCTTTCAGCATTTTTCAACTCTGAAAAATCGTGGTTGCCAGTAGAATTTATATTTGTACTTGTGGAATGTGTCACAATTGGTGATTCTGTTGTAGAAACTTCACATGAATATTTTGCTACTGTTGAAACATAAGAATAACATTCAGATTCACCTCATTCTCACTTCTAGTCAACTTAGAGAACATTGTTGTGAAACGGAACTTCAGTACTTGAGGAAAAGCATGGTTGGTGTAATTTATCGCTGTGTAACTTTCCCCTCTCTGATCACAGTAGAGAGGTGGCTAATATCTGTCAGTGGCCCATTTTTATTGGAAATTTCATTTTATTTCCCATATCTGAGAGTTGGTGGTGCACAGGTACTCATGCACCAGTGAACGAGCTTAGTATAGTACACTTCAATCCGGATATTCACATGAATATATTAAATTGTCACTTGCTGATATTGCGAATGGCCATTTTTTTATCACGTGGGGTCAGTTTTCTGAGATATCAGTAACGAGGACCGCCAGAGGATACAGCAGAATATAGATCAGTTGGCGACTTGGGCGGAGAGATGGCAGATGGAGCTGAATCTGGACAAATGTGAGGTAATACATTTCGGAAGGTCGAATGCAGTTGGTAAATATGCAGTACATGGTAGAATCCTTAAGGGTGCTGATAGGCAGAGGGATCTGAATGTACAGGTACACAGGCCACTGAAAGTGGCAATGCAGGTGGAGAAGGTAGTCAAGAAGGCATACAGCATGCTTGCCTTCATTGGCTGGGTGCATTGAGTTTAAAAATTGTCATGTTGCAGCTTTATAGAACATTAGTTAGGCTGCACTTGGAATGTAGTGTTCAATTCTGATTGCTACACTACCAGAAGGATTTGGAGAGGATACAGAAAAGATTTACCAGGATATTGCTGAGAATGGAGGGCATTAGCTACGAGGGAAGGTTGGAGAAACTTAGTTTGTTCTCGCTTGAACAGCGGAGGTTGAGGGGCAACCTGATAGAACTCATTTTGACATTGACACTTTCCCTATGGGATTAGAGTGGTATTGGCATGCCGCTGGATAAAAAGGAACAGAAAAGCCTATTCCATATGCATCCCGAACCATTTGTCTGAGATGTGGTGGCCCCCCCAGGTTAAGTCGCCGCTGGCCAACTCACCCCGTCAAAGGGGAGAGTAGCCTATGGTCATCTGGGATGATGGTGACTTTACTTTTACACCATCTTCCAAAGCGGCATTTAGGTTTCTGCAGGCTCTGCAATTAAAAACTATTTCCATTTCATGGGATGATCGAGTTTCCACCATATTTTTTCATGTCTGGGGATATTTTATGTCATTTTTCATGAAGACTGCAAATTAGTGACTTTGTTTGGAATGGGTGAGAAATGAAACAGAGTGAATTTGGTCAGTTGCAAATTACTTAACTTGTAACTATTATGGATGGACATTAATTATAAAAATCATTATCCTCAATGTTAGTTTAAAGCTAACACTTACGAATGTTGCTTTGTATCTCATAACTGCAATTCCCAGTTGTATTTAAAACCGACACTTTAACCACTTTACTGGATTTTTCTCCCTGGTTATTTGAGGCTGTGCAGTAATATTGATGATGTTGCTGTGTGAAGCGTTGACAATGTAGATCCAGTTTATTGGTGTCAGAGATCTTTGAATCTTCAGACGGGGTCTTTTCGTACCATGTGTACCGAATGGGAAGTGATCCCCGGACAGACTCACAGGAGACGGACACTGAGCCCCCAGAACATGAAGCATTTGGTGGTGATAGAAATTTAAGTTCAGGAACAGACACGGGTTCTGTGGAGAAGAAACAAACATTCAGAAACTGAGTGAACATCTAAAAATCAAACACTCTGTGAATTTCATCCCTTCGGCATCTCAGCCGGGGCAGCCATGTTGGAATCTCACCAGCACATCCACGTCTCCATGGGGCAAATGCTTAACGAGGGTTTGTAGTGGGAAGTGTGTTTGTGTTGTCCAGAAAGTTAGGAATACCAGGAAAGTTAAAGTTGAAAGTTAAAGCTTGTTTATCAGTCGCAAGTAAGGCTTACATTAACACTGCAATGAAGTTACTCTGAAATTCCATAGTCCAGCGTGTGTGTGCATGTGCATGCGTGTGTGCATATGCATGCATGTGTGTGTATGTGTGTGTGCGTGTGTGTGTGTGTGTGTGTGTGTGTGAAATCAGCATGGAAACAGTTAAAGCTTGGACACTGAATTGGCACATTCATTCTTTCAAATTTCAAAACCTGCCACTATCAACCGAGTATGAGTAAAAGAGGGCAGTGCTTCCACCCTTATTTACGTGATTGTAACAACACAATGCCGTTAACATATGTCTCACACTCTGGTGAGACAGGAGTTGTGTCATCCTGGAATAGAATTGATGTCCCTGTTTAAAATTTAAAAAATAGAGATTTTCATAGCAGGGTGAGCCTCGTTAAGGGTGACACAACCCTGGGAGAAGAATAGAACTGCCTCCATTCTGTATTTCAGGAAATGGGCTGAGAGAGTGCTGGGGCGTACAGCACAGCAACTTTCTCTGTCGAGTATTGTGAACTCGCTTACTCAATGCATGTGCTAACTGAGGGCTTGAGATACATTTGTCCAGGCTTACAATCTTAACTATTGTTATTTGATGCTTAGTGCTCTCAGATAACATATAGAGCCCCTGGCCTGAGCTGATCACTGCTGGTGTAGTGGGGCAACCGATGAGTTTTGAATGTATGTCAATGATGATCAGAATTGTGTGAGCTTTTGCTGCTTTGCCTTCCTGTACAATAAAAAATCTATTTACCAAATCTGGAAGCACCTTCTGAAATGGGCAGTTTTCCAATAAAATTAGTAAAACCCAAAACAAGAAACCATCAGCTTCCGGTTAACTTAATGGGTCCAATCAATTTGCTGATTGCAACAGACCCATTTTTTATCCAGAAATATTCCATTTGACGTAGAATACTAGTTTGATGCTGGGCTAATATGACAATCAGGGGATTTGTAATCAACACAATCAAATGCTACATTTTCAAACCAGCTTTCCAAAGAGAAATGCAGCACAGACAGACAACACAAACATAAACTGATCTTGGACAGTGAAAATAGAATGTCAGTCCGTCGCACTGTCAAACCGCACAGCAGGCAGAACCTTTCTACAATATGTTTAATTATAGCAATGTAGAGGGAAGCACCTTCCCATTCAGGAACAGAAGTTACAACACCTGCCCTTTCACTTCCCCCTCACTGCCAGGGGCTGCACACCTGCACAACATTTCAATTCTGTTACTGTGTGCCTAGCATTTAGGAAATTAGGTAGTGGAGATTTACTTGTAATAAACTAAAAATGTAATTTTTAAAAATAAATTTCAGGTTAAAACATTTAATTATACAATCACATAGATAAACACAAACAGACACACACAGACGGACACACACACACAAACACATAAATAACATACACAAAGAGACACATAGACACATATGACTGCAGACACACATACAGATACACACACACACATACATACACACCACGCACAGACAAACACACATAAATGGGGCATCATGGTGGCATGGAGTGGCATAGTGGCACAATACTTGGCACTGCTGCCTCACAGCGTCAGGGACCAGGCTTCAATTCCCAGCTTGGGTCACTGTCTGTGTGAAG
The DNA here is from genome assembly GCF_965287045.1 of Carcharhinus amblyrhynchos. Lineage (NCBI taxonomy): Eukaryota > Metazoa > Chordata > Chondrichthyes > Carcharhiniformes > Carcharhinidae > Carcharhinus > Carcharhinus amblyrhynchos. The sequence continues at coordinate 10,659,016 of NC_137345.1, read as the reverse complement.
TTTGCACATTCTCCCCGTGTCTGTTTCCTCTAAGTGCCCTGGTTTCCTCCCACAGTCCAAAGATGTGTGGGTTAGGTGGATTGGCCATGCTAAGTTGCCCCTTAGTGTTAGGGGATTAGTAGGGTAAATAAGTAGGGCTATGGGGAGAGGGTCTGGGTGGGATTGTGGTGGGTGCAGACTCGATGGGCCGAATGGCCTCCTTCTGCATTTTAACATTAAGCAGCGTTTGCCAGCGCCGCCCATTCGCCTTGAAGCAAGAGGTGCTGCATATTCAGGCGGGGGTGGGTGGGGAGGTTGGGGGTAAGTGGCGGTAACTCTGTCCTGGCTGCTGACTGTGCGGTACTGGGGCAGGAGCTGCCCTATGGGTGGGGCAAGAGGGGTGGGGGTTCAGCACGGTCTGATGATAGTGCACAAGCACATGCGTGAAGTGGTGGTTGGGGGGGAGACAGGGAATCAGCCCCGCTCTGAGGAAAGCTTGTATAAGGTGTGCATTATTCCGCAGCGCAGACAGTTCATCACAACGCAGTTGCCATGCCTGGAGTTGGGCAAGAACCAGCTTTCCATGGGAGATCTTTCCTATCCAAATGTAGAATTGCTGCGAGATCAGGAAGGATGCGAATTCAGAGGGAATCCCCTTCCTCCAATTTGACTCCCCCTTACATAAAAGCCAGCCAGCGGGGGAGGTTAGTGTAAAAATCTGTAAATATCAGGCTTCCTGATATGATGGCTGACTCACATATTCACCAAGATGCTTAGGTCAGTCGAATAGATTTCAGTTTCACAAAAGAACTAAACAGGAATTGAAGGGTTGATGATTAAAAGAAGTCGTTTCGTTAATTAAGATATAAAAGTAAAATACTGCAGATGCTGGAATCTGAAACCAAAAGAGGAAACGCTGGAAAACTCTCAGCAGCTTCCGTAAGGAGAGAAAAGAGCTGAAGTTTCGAGCCCAGACAACCTTCAAAGGGTCCCTCCACTTATCCCTCTGCCAGGCCAACGTCTCAACATTTCAATAATTAATGAAGAGGAGAAAAGAGAAAATGCTGGAAAATCTCAGCAGGCCAGGCAGCCTCTGTAAGTTAAATAAAAGGGCTGACGTTTCGAGTCCAGACGACCCTCAAAGGATCATCTGGACTCGAAACGTCAGCTCTTTCCTCCCCTTACACATGCTGCCCGACCTGTTGAGATTTTCCAGCATTTTCTCTCTTCTCCCCCTCATTAATTGTTGAGATGTTGCGACGTTGGCCTGGCGGAGGGATAGGTCAATGCTGGAGTTTGGGCTGGCAACCCAGGTCGAAATGCAGCAACAGTTGCTGCCAGGGGAAGGGGGGGTGGGGGTGGTGAGGTTGTCGTAAATGCCCAGCTCAGCGTCATGAAATTTTGTCCCAGCTTAAATCAAAACACAAGGTCCTCTCAATCCTTCACTCCTCACAACTGGGGGGTGGGTGGAAGGGCAAAGCTTGGCAATGAGGAGGAATGAGGACATATGGAGCTGGATAGAAGAGCACAAGGTTCATGAGGGAACCTAGAGCATGGTTAGGGATTGAGATTTGCCAAAGGGGGCATGGGGATAACATTTTTAACTCAACTTTTCGACGGGCCCGTCATGCAGACTGGGGTTAGCGACTCCTTCTGGCAGTCAATAAACCAAACCTCCCTCAAGGTCTGGCCAGGTTGCATGAACATGGCAGAGGAGCTGGAGGTGTCTTGCTCACCAATGGAAGCAGCGGTGGGCTATTGTTAGGACCCTTGAAAATAACTCTTAAAATCTCACAGACTGGGGATGCGGTCAGGAATTAGGAGCAACCGGCATTTTTAGAGGGCTCGCAATTCAATGTGATTTGGTGAAAAGCCAGCTCATTATCTTCCCAAACAGACCTGCAGCTCAGGATCAAAGTCATTTTCTATTTTTCTATCTCCCCCCCAACCACCACTTCACGCATGTGCTTGTGCACTATCATCAGACTGTGCTGAACCCCCACCCCTCTTGCCCCACCCATAGGGCAGCTCCTGCCCCAGCACCGCACAGTCAGCAGCCAGGACAGAGTTACCGCCACTTACCCCCAACCTCCCCACCCACCCCCGCCTGAATATGCAGCACCTCTTGCTTCAAGGCGAATGGGCAGCGCTCGTAAACGCTGCTTAATGTTAATCTGAGGTGGAGCAACTGGAGTAGACTGGGGTGAAGGGTCAAAAGGCCTGTTTCTGAGCTGTAATTTTCTATGGTTCTCAGCCTTTTGGCTAAGATCCAGTGTGTAGTATCGACATGCTGCACTTGGTTGAAATCTTTAGGTTACATTTCAGCTTCATTTGAAGCAATTTTTTAAAGCGGTATCTTGGCCTTTTGGCTAAGATGCAAATTAGATCAAGCCTTGGAGGAGGGGCCACACCTAATCCAATCAGCTTGGATCGAGTAGATCGAGCCCAAGACAGGAGGTGAGAGCTCTGTCTTGTCAGCTTGGATCGGGAATGTCCCAACTTGTTGGGACTCTGAATTGGCTTTAATTTGACTTGATTGGATTGGAATAAAGTAAACAAAACAAAAAGACCAGGGTGTGATCTCTGCCATTCTTCGAACGGTGTGGCTGACCCTACACTATTCCAATAATTCAGGCCTATGGATCCTGTTAAGTTCTGTGTATTTAGAACATAAGAACATAAGAACATAAGAAATAGGAGCAGGAGTAGGCCATCTAGCCCTTTTTATTCTATTTTATTATGTTGGAATAATTTGCACCATTAGTAGTGACTGGCTATTCAGGGATTTAGAATCCCCGCATTGCAGGAAGAGGCCATTTGGCTGATCGAGTCTGTGTGGACTCTCTGAAAGCACTTCCCACCCAGGCCCACCACTCCGCCCTGTCTCTGTAACCCCACACTTTAACCATGACTATTCCCTCTAACCTACACATCTTGGGGCACTAAGAGGCAATTTAGCATGGGCAATCTACCTAACCGGCACATCTTTGGGCTGTGGGAGGAAACCAGAGCAGCTGGAGGAAACCCACGCAGGCACGAGGAGAATGCGCAAACACCGTTGTCCAAGGCTGGAATAGAACCAGGGTGCCTGGTGCTGTGAGACAGCAGTGCCTACCACTGTGCCACCCACAAATTAGGCATCCAGCATGGGGCTTTTTGTCTTTTAGTTTTAATTGGAAAGCAAACACCCGACACAGTGACAAGTTGGAAAGAGCAGGAATTGGGTTTTGTGTGAGTCAGATTTCCCGACTTCTGCCTCCACCTGCCAGAGTCTGCACTGCAGTGGACCCTTGGGATACCGGAACTGTCAATGTTTCCTCCCAGAGAAAAGCATGGCCTGAATTTTTTGCTCGTTGTTTGTGTGCGTGTATGTGTGTGTGTGTGTGTATGTTTGTGAATGTGTGTGTGTGTGTGTGTGTGTGTGTGTGTGTGTGTGTATGTATGTTTGTGTGTGTGTGTGTGCGCTCAGCGAGTCTGGGCCCAGGTACGAAAGCCCAGCCCCGGAGTGCAGTTTCACTCTGGCTGTCCAATGAATGGGGGAAAAGCCACTGTGGAGCTGTCTTCAGGGAGCTGTTGACCTGTGAAAAATATCAATGTCAAAGCGATACCGTGAGTGTTAGGGCAGCGCAATCACACACACAGCTCAGGCCCCAGACACAATTGTTACTTTAATATGAACCCTGACCTTTCATTTCGCCCTGGATTGAGGTTGCAGCTAAAATGTAAAGGTCACCTGACCAATTGGGCCGCCCGCCAACTGTAAAGGCAGACGGACAACTTAAAGTTCTGGACGATTGATGTTTAATGAATTTAAATTGAATTTTGGATGGCTGGCAGGCGCACTTCCAACTTGCTCATGTATCTGGCGACTGAGATACTGAGCGAAGGCATATTGCCATCGGGGTCTGATTTTATCCACATTTGGATAGGGCATGTGTCTGATCTTTATACAAAAAATTCTGGCCATCGATCAGAGATTTCAGGAGAGAGTAATTAAGATAATCACTGAGAATAACGTACTGTTAGATATTTGTAGTTTTACATTATACAATGGATCGAGGCCAGGTGTTTCAATTCCACAGCTGTACCATCCTGCATCTCCTGAGCGAAGATCCTTCATAGTGACAACAAATACTCCTCGTGTCTTGTTATCTGTGATTGATATTCTGCCATTTTGCCAATTTGTCTTTGCTATAACCTCACACTGGCGAGTCCAGCCGTGACACCAATATTTCACATTTGACCGGTACTCTGCCCCATAGTGACAATCGATTGTGATCGCTCTTCCCACAATTCCTCTTACTTCCTTTTTTGCCCACAATGCACCTGAAACTGAGGAGACAACATTTCAGAAATCGAACAGGAAACAATTGCTTCATTCAAATACATACATTCTAATGAATTAAATTCCACCTAGCTTGCAATGAAAATAAACATTAATATAAACATTTATCACAGTCTCAGGGTGTCCCAATGCATTTCTCTCAAGGATTTATTCTTTTTTAAATATTCGGTGCATTTTCCTGACCCACTGACAGGGCCTGGGTGAACAGGGATGGGGTGGGGGGTCTGGAAATTGGGGATCTGCCTCACACTGTGGGCCTTCACTCCAGAGTGTGATTGTGAGACATCATCAAGAGGTTTCAGACCAAGAAACAAAACTACCTGACAGGTCCAACTTGCAGTTAGTTGGTGAGCAGCCCGCAGGAGATGGCAGTAGCGAAGAGGTCCTTGATCTAACCTGAGAGGTGGTGTAGGCAGTAGGGGTGGGATGTGACACATACATTAAATCCTGGCAGGAGGGGGGTTTTCAGATCTTGGGTGGGTTTGGGATTTCAGATTGCCGACCTTGGTGATGGTGCATAGGATTGGTGGCCTTGGAGGATGGCCGGAGGCCTTAGGTATCGATTTAGATGCCTGCTGAGGAGGAGACTGGAAACCTGGGACACTTGGATGAATCAGGGAAACTGGATTGGGGCCATGGGTGGCCCGGGGGGTGGTGGTGAGGGGTGGGGGGGTGGAGGGGCGGGGGAATGAGACCCCTTGGAAGGATGGCAGTGGAATGATGGGAGTGTGGTAAGTTTGAAAGCAGGTTCTGTTGGGAATGATGCAGATTTCATGGGGAGGTCAGGTGACAATTTGCAATGAATGGGGTGGTGAATGGTTTCGCAGCAAGTGGGAGTTGAGCAGGTAACCATCATGAAACGATCTGCCCTCCCCGGTGGGTGTAAACCTTCCCATGGTGGTATTGTGAAGAGGAGCAGGCGAATTCTCCAGAGTGTCTTCACCAATATTTATCTTGCCGGGAAAAGAGATTATTCAGTCGTTATTGTGTTGCTGTTTGAGGAAAAAGATTCTTTTTTCTCCATTACAATAACAACGCTATGGAAATGCAATTCTTCCTTTCAAACAGTAGCAGCAACTTAATTCAGAGAGTCTTCTCCAATTCAAACAGTGAACCGTAAACAGTCGAGTGAATTTCCAACCTCTTGTCCTTGTTTTCTGTGGCCTATTCTGAAGGAGGATTTGGAAAGGGGAGGTTCAGGCGACCAAGAACATAGAAAAGCAGAGAGCTGAGAAGGTTCAGAAACTTGGAGACTGATCACTGAGCAGAACCTGGAGGGGAATAAACACAGAATCTTTCCTATTGGTCAGGATAAGAATAGTAAGAAAACAAAAGGAAGGATTTTTCAGGCAAGATGATTCATGAGGAAAGCGAGAAAAGTGAGATTCCTGCCACATTGATCTCAAGAGTAGAAGAGGAGCAGCCTGAGGAATGGGCTTTAGAAGAGTTATTAGACCAATGGCCTTACTGGGAGAGGAACTCTTGAGGAAAGAATTTATAGTAAATGACAGGATGGAGATTCCAAACAATTAAAAGACTCAAGGGAAAGGAAGAAAACGGAAAAGATGCAGGAAGGATTAAAGATGAAAATGTAATGGAAAAGAGATCAGGTCAGAATGAAGAAGGATTGAACAGATGAAGGTTGTCACAGACAGAAGCACATTTCAGTTGTCTGTCCATACGTACATGAAATAATCTGCATCAGATTGGTAAACTGAAGGCACACCACATTGTGGGGAGGTTTGATGTATAGAATTAGTAAAGTAGAGGCTTGGAGAAGATGGGATTAGGAGTTTGATGTTGCTTGTGAGAAGGTAGATCTAATGTAAATGGTGGAGGGTTGATGACGTTGATCAAGAACTCCATTGCAATGTAGAATTAGATAATCATAGAATCAGAGAATCCCTACAGTGCAGAAGGAGGCCATTTAGCCCATGGAACCAGCACTGACAACAATCCCGCCTAGCCCCAATCCCCATAACTCCAAGTAATTACCTTGCTAATCCCCCTGACATTAAGGGGCAATTTAGCATGGCCAGTCCACCCAACCTGCACATCTTTGGAGTGTGGGAGGAAAGTGGAGCACCCGGAGGAAACCCACGCAGACACGGAGAGAATGTGCAAACCTCACCCAGACAGTCAACCAAGGCCGGAATTGAACCGGGTCCCTGGCTTTGTGAGGCAACAGCGCTAACCACTGTGCCACCGTGCCACCCTTAAAATGGGCAGGAATGAAAAGGGAAATTCGGTTTAAAAAATTAAAGAATTAAAAGGACTAAATTGAAAGAAAAAGAGCAGGGAAGAGTAATAGAAGTATATAGACCAAGTAAGGGCAGAAGGATTTATTTGAGTTAGGGCATCATGATTGGCACAGGCTTGGAGGGCCGTACATAACTTTGGTCTCTTTGTTCTAACATAGACCAACCATCTACTATAGAGGAACAAAGTTACTGACAGACCCTCATAAAATCGTGTCTCTACAAATTTACATTCAACAACAGAAACAATAGCAAACTAGAGACAAGTTCTGTTTACAGGATTATTACCATTGCGCTTTTCAGTATGTATTTCACAACAGATATTTCAAATGATTACCAATTAAAAACAGCTTCCATTTTTAAAATGTTACTTGCCTGGATTGTTTAAAAATTCTTAATTCCCATTCACAACTATTAACACATGAGGGACATCACTCCACATCAAGACATGACTGAGTATCTCTCCCTCTTACCGCCTGCCTCCAGTGCATTGGAACAGTTATCACATTGATAATCAAACTGTTTGGCCTTGTTAGAGTCCACCTTCCATTCCCATCAATAACAGAAGCAGGACTCAAACCTGGAGCTTCTGCTCAGAGAAAGAGACTCCACCCACTGCAACACAAAACTTCCTTTTGTGCCTTTACAAGTTCTCCAAATATTTAAACATCTCTGCTGTATAAGCCGTAGACTGGAGTTAAACTAACACTGATTATCTGACTGTCCGGCTCTGGCTGTTACTCACTGGGCAGAGAGGAAATGAGGAGAATCAAAATCCACATCGTTCTGTTGGAGATCAGATCAGTGCTTCTCGTCAGTCCCCCAGCTCCTGTGCCTCACACTGAAATAAGTATATAATATAAGTTGTAGAAGGAATTTTAAAAGGGGAAGGAGCCAGCAGGAAGTTGTGTCACGCAACCACAGTGAGCCAAATAATGCAATCTGGCTCATAAGGTCTTGAACTTTTCCAGTCATACCTAACAAAAGAATTACACCAGCTTGTATTGAGAGAATAATAAATAAAGCACCGATATGAAGGTGGCTATTGGTGGCTCAGGCTAATTCCTTCTAATGAATTGTGAGGCATGTTTTATTAATATTTTGTTTTATTTGCTTAATCTCAATCTTGTTGTTGATGATGAGGAACAATTCTGTCAGGGTGAGGAGATCTGAGCTCCTTGATGTCAGGTAGAACAATCTCCATTGTTCCATTTACCAGACACATAAATGCGTTCTGAGGCAGATAGGAACCTCAATTCACAGAGAGAAGACTCTGGGTGTAAGTAAATTGTGATTGACTAACTGTTCCAATGCGATGATAGTTGTTCTCAACTCCCTGACATAGAAACCCTACAGTGCAGAAAGAGGCCATTTGGCCCATCGAGCCTGCACTGACCACAATCCCACCCAGGCCCTACCCCCCCCCTGCCAAATATCCCTACACATTTACCCACTACTCCCTCTAACCTACTCATCTCAGGACACTAAGGGGCAATTTTAGCATGGCCAATCAACCTAACCGGCACACCTTTGGACTGTGAGATGAAACCGGAGCACCCTGAGGAAACCCATGCAGACACAGGGAGAATGTGCAAACTCGACACCAACAGTGACCCAAGCTGGGAATTGAACCCAGGTCCCTGGAGCTGTGAAGCAGCAGTGCTAACCTCTGTGCTACTGTCCCACCCTGACATGGGGCTGTGTATTTCCCTTAATGTACTTGGTGGTGAGTGAGACTGGAGAATGGCACTTTCTTCAAACAATGGGAATATTAAACTGACTAAACCCCAGCCATCAGCTCTGTGTGTCTTGACACACTATGTCCAAGTAAATTCCCTGATCTGAAGAGGAAACTCCGAGACACGGGAAGAGATTGAGTCTGATTGACCCAGCAGGAACCTAAAGTTAAAGTTTAGGTTTATATTTATTAGTCGCAAGTACGCTTACATTAACACTGCGGTGAAGTTACTGTGAAAATTCCCTAGTTGCCACACTCTGGCACCTGTTCAGGTACACTGAGGGAAAATTTAGCATGACCGATCCACCTAACCAGTACGTCTTTCGGAGTGTGGGAGGAAACCCAGGCAAACATGGGAGAATATGCTGACACCACAACAGACAGTGACCAAAGCAGAGAATCAAACCCAGTTCCCTGGCACAGTGAGGTAGCAATGCTAACCACTGTGCCACCTGATGATGTGCTCTGAACTGGGAAACGTGTCTGGTACTCTGGGTAAACTCCACTGGAACACTTGGACACATTTGGTGATCCAAACTCCGAGCCTCTGCCATCAAGCACCTTAACTCTCTGCTGTCACATCAAGAGAATGAGAGTCAGGAGTTGAGTTTGGAATGCCTCTCTGGAGCCTGTACCTGTTTCTTGGCCCTGGTTTATTGGAATCATTGATCTCCCTGTTGCCCCTCCCTCATTCTACTCTGGCTCAAAACATGTCTGTTGGTGTTTTTCATTACCCCAGTTCGGAGAAGGGTCTGAGAAGCTTGAATTTGAGTTTTATTCTCCTTGAACCTGTCCCCTTTCTGTGGCTGTGCTCGGATAACACTGTGTTGAGTATTGACTCAAAGATACGGGGATTGGAGGATCTGTTCTAACGTCTTTGTTATTCAGGGGTTTGAACAGTTGTTTGAATGAGATTGAATGCTTTGTGTCAGATAATTTGCAGTAAATTTGGAAATGTCCAGGTTTGATGTGGAGAAAGAGAATATCAATGGTTAAATCTGTTTAAGCTGCCTGTCCATTTTCACCCACACGGTCACATATTTCACCAGCTGATGGGGAGTTGTTTCTGAATCGCTTCTCAAGCCCTGTCTAATTCAGGATGAGGAACGCAGAGGGACTCTGCTAAAGTGAATGAGCCATATGGTTGGTGTGTTGCCCCCTAGGTGCCAGGGTCCATGATGTCTCCGCTCGTGTGTTTGAGATCCTTAACGGGGAGGGGAACCAGCCCCAAGTCGTGGTTCACATCGACACCCATGATGTAGGTAGCAAAAGGGATGGGGATGTAAGACAGAAATTCAGGGAGTTAGGGTGGAAGCTTAGGGCTAAAACAAACAGAGTTGTTATCTCTGGTTTGTTACCCATGCCACGGGATAGCGAGGAGAAGAATAGAGAGATAGAGAGTGTTTGAACTCGTGGCTGAAGGGATGGTGCAGGAGGGAGGGTTTCAGATACCTGGACAACTGGGGCTCATTCTGGGGTAGGTGGGACCTCTACAAAAGGGATGGTCTACACCTCAACCAGAGGGGTACCAATACTCTGGGGGAAAATTTGCCAATGCTCTTTGGGAGGGTTTAAACTGATTCAGAATGGGGATGGGAACCTGAATTGTCGCTCCAATGTACAGGAGGTTGAAAATAGGGAGGCCATGGATAAGGTTTCAAGGTCGCAGCAGTGTATTGGCAGGCGGGAAGGTGGTTTGAAGTGTGTATACTTTAATGCTAGGAGCATACAGAATAAGGTGGGTGAACTTGTAGTCTGGGTTGGTACCTGGCACTTTGATGCTGTGGCCATTTTGGAGACATGGATAGAGCAGGGACAGGAATGGTTGTTGCAGGTTCCAGGGTTCAGATGTTTCAGTAAGAGCAGAGAAGGTGATAAAAGAGGCGTAAGTGTGACATTGTTAGTCAAGGACAGTATTACGGTGGCAGAAAGGACATTTGATGAGGACCCGTCTACTGAGGTAGTATGGGCTGAGATTAGAAACAGGAAAGGAGAGGTCACCCTGCTGGGAGTTTTTTATCGGCCTCCAAAAAGCTCCAGAGACGTAGAGAAAAGGATTGCAAAGATGATCCTTGATAGGAGCGAAAGTAACAGGGTAGTTGTTATGGGGGACTTTAACTTTACAAATATTGATTGGAAAAGCTATAGTCCGAGTACGTTGCAGGGGTCAGTTTTTGTCCAATGTGTGCAGGAAGGTTTCCTGACACAGTATGTAGATAGGCCAACAAGAGGTGAGGCCACATTGGAATTGGTACTGGGGAATGAACCAGACCAGGTGTTAAACTTGGAGGTAGGTGAGCACTTTGGTGATAGTGACCACAATTCAGTTACGTTTACTTTAGTGATGGCAAGGGATAGGTAGATACCGAAGGGCAGAAGTTATAGCTGGGGGAAAGGAAATTATGAGGCGATTAGGCGAGATTTAGGATACATAGGTTGGAGAAGGAAACTGCAGGGGATGGGAACAATCAAAATGTGGAGCTTGTTCAAGGAGCAGCTACTGCGAGTCCTTGATAAATATGTATCTGTCAGGCAGGGAGGAAGTGGTCGAGCGAGGGAACCATGGTTTACTGAGGAAGTTGAATCTCTGGTGAAGAGGAAGAAGGAGACTTATGTAAAGATGAGACGTGAAGGCTCAGTTAGGGCACTGGAGAGTTACAAATTAGCCAGCAAGGAACTAAAGTGAGAGTTAAGAAGAGCCAGAAGAGAAAATGAGAAGACTTTGGCAGATAGGATCAAGGAGAACTCTAAAGCTTTCTATAGGTATGTCAGGAATAAAAGAATGATTAGGGCAAGATTAGGGCCAGTCAGAGACAGTAGTGGGAAGTTGTGCATGGAGCCTGAAGAGATAGGAGAGGCACTAAATGAATATTTTTCGTCAGTGTTCATGCAGGAAAAAGTCAATGTAGGTGAGAATACTGAGAGGAGAATATGGATAATATTGGAATAGTTTAGGTTAGAAGGTCATTAGATTGGTTCCACTGGTTGGCGCAACATCGAGGGCCGAAGGGCCTGTACTGCGCTGTAATGTTCTATGTTCCATGATGCTTGGCTGTCAGTCAACCAGCCTGTTTTCAACATTTTCCCATCTGGTAAAGAGAAATACTCAAAGAAAATGACCCAAAAAGATACTGTTAAATGTGCTGATGATTTTTCTTCAGGGATGCACTTGGCAGTGTCCTGGAGATTGAGCTTCAATTCTTGGAGACCCCAGGCCAATTCTGGAGGGTTGGTAACCCTAGTGGGTGCCTTGCCCGCGATTGGATCATTCCATCCCCCATTTTGCTACTTTGTCGATGATTTTTTTCCTGCTCTGTCCCAACCGTATGAATGCTGTTTTTAGGCCCAACCTCAAGTGAAGACTTTTGTGATAGCCGATGAGACAGGTTTTCAATATTCCTGCTGTTTCAATCCCTACAGTGCAGAAGGAGGCCATTCAGCCCATCAAGCCTGCATTGACATCAATCCCACCTAGGCCTCCTTAACCCAACATATTTATCCTACGAACCCCCCTGACACTAAGTGGCAATTTTAGCATGGCCAATCAAACTAGCCTGTACATCTTTGGACTGTGGGAGGAAACTGGAGATTCCAGGGGAAGCCCACGCAGACACGGAGAGAACTTACTAATTCCATGCAGACTCTTGGATGGCACGGTAGCACAGTGGTTAGTGCTGCTGCTTCACAGCTCCAGAGACCTGGGTTCGATTCCTGGCTTGGGTCACTGTCTGTGAGGAATTTGCACATTCTCCTTGTGTCTGCGTGGGTTTCCTCTAGGTGCCCCGATTTCCTCCCACATTCCAAAATGTACAGGTTAGGTGGATTGGCCATGCTAAAATTGCCCCTTAGCACTCTGAGATATGTAGGTTAGAGGGATTAGTAGGTAAATATGTAGGGATATGGGGGTAGGGAATGGTTGGGATTGTGGTCAGTGCAGACTCGATGGGCCAAATTGCCTCTTTCTGCACTGTAGGGTTTCTATGATTTCTATTGCTCAAGGCTGGAATTGAACCCGGGTCCCGGGTGCTATGAGGCATCACTGCGAACCATGGTGCTACGGTGCCGATGGTTACTGGATTCACTACTGTTCCCGTGTGTGACCCCTGAAGGCTCTGGAATTTTTTCAGAAACTACTTTATTGGCTTACAAAAGCATTCGTTTCACTTCCATTCATGACAAATAATAGAAGTTATTGTACAGAGTAAACTTGAGAAATATCTGTAGCATCATAACAAAATAAAGAGTAACATCAACTGACGTTGGAAACTATTGCCTAACCAACCTGCATGACTTCTTTGAGTAACAAACACCTCCCTCATTGACTCTGGTTAGCTTTATAACTTTCAAAATGCACTTGCCAAAGTCCCTGAAGTTATAATCCGACCCAAAGTTCTGAGTGTTCAGAGTAAACACTAGGAATTGAAAAGAAACTGTCGCAATGAAAAATTCAGTAGAAAAGAGGAACTTGCAATTTACACAATGCCTTTCATGGCCAGTGAAGTATTTTTGAAATAGAGAGATGTAGCTTATGTGCATCACACAATGAAGAATCCCAAATTAGATGAAAAAGCAGATGATCAATTCCATTGATGTTGGTTACAGAATAATTATTCTCACCGGGAGAACTATTTGAATAATGCCGCTGGATTTTTTTTTAATGAGCTAAGGAAGCGGAAGGCGTTTTAGGTTAATGTCCCAACCAAAACAAAAATGACAGTTCCAACAATGCAGCATTCTCTCAGTACTGCAATGAAAGTTCAGTCTGAATTGTACGATCAATCTCAGAGTTAAAGCATGACTTTCTGTCATGGAATCAAGGCTTAGATGTGAAGCCAAATTTGTTCCCTTAGCCCTTTTGTGTCAAAGGAAAGAAAGTTGTGCATTTATATCATGCTTTTTATGATCACCAGACATCATTCGTCAATGTAATACTTCTGAAGTGCAGTCATTGCTGTAAAGTAGAAGACACAGCAACCAATCCGCAGATACAAGGACCAAGAAATAGAAGCAGTGGTGGCTACCATGCCCCTCAAGCCCGTCCCACCATTCAATATGATCATGGCTGATCGATGCTAATCTCAAGTCCTTTTCTGTGCCATTTCCCCAGAGCCCTCTATTCCTCAAACTATCAAGTATTTATCCATCTCCACTTTAAATACTTCTGACAATCAAGCCTCCATTACGCATTGGGGCAAAAAATTCGAGAGATTCACCAAACTCTGCAAGAAGTATTTTCTACACACCTCACTTTTAAATGACCTGCCCTGTGTCTTGGTTAAATGATGGTGTGCTGGGGTCAGAGGGGGTGAAGTGGGATGGGGGGTGCTTTGGAGTGAGCTGGGGTGTTGATGGGTACTGAGTGGGGTGCGACAAACCTTGGTCGTGGGACCACTCTCTCTGAATCGATTAACCTGGGCTCAGAAACTCCAGGCGAATTGATTACGTTGATATCAAACTGGGAGGAGCAGTGGGAATGCCGAGAACAACTCCAAAGCTCCTGAAGGAGTTGGACAAAAGTAAATAGGTGGGCAGCTCACGGCAGAAGGAATTGAATGGAACTGATATACAGAGAAAGGAGCAGTAAGCAGCAGGAACGGTTTTCCTAACGAGTGAAGTTAGCATAAACTGTCATTTCGGATTCTTGCGGAGTGAGCAGCCTTGGAGTTTTTGGACTTTTCCGTTGTGGCTGGCTCGGAATGCTGACGGCACTGTAGATGACACTGTCTGGGTTGTTAATTGAGTGACGTGACACTTCACTGCTCTGTGTAGACGTTTTCTTCTCAAACTGCACTGCTGCATATGTGATTCCATCATTATCCAATGGGGTGTTTCTCTTTCTGTGCTTTCCTGCTGCTTTCCTGCCATCGTGGTAAATATGTGAATACACAATGCTCTCTTCCAATGCTGCCAACTGCTAAAATAACAAAAATATCACATTTGTTTCTGATGAACTTGAGTGGTGGATTGTGCTGTTATGAGAAGGAAATTATTTATCAATTATTCTTAATCAGGTTATAAAGTATTGCAAGTTATTACAAATTATTTACAACAAATTCAGCCTAATTATTATTATTCACTTCTGACCCGAAGCATAGAAACATCGAAAATAGGAGAAGGTGTAGGCCATTCAGCCCTTCGAGTCTGCACTGTCATTCATTACGATCCTGGTTGATTCTCCAGCTCAGTAACCTGTTCCTGTTTTCCCCTCATATCCTTTGAACCCATTAGCCCCAAGAGCTATATCTAACTTCTTCTTGAAAACATACAATGTGCTGTTCTCCAATGCAAAGAATTCCACAAGCTGACCACTCTCTGGGTGATAATATTTCTCCTCATCTCAGCCCTAAGTGGTTTACCCCATTTCCTGAAACTCTGACCCCTAGTTGTGGGCACCCCCACCACTGGGAAATTCCTTCATGCATCTACCTTGTCTCGTCCTGTTTGAATTTTAATAGGTTGTTATGAGATTCCCCCCTCATTCCTCAGAACTCCAGAATCCTAATCAATTCAATCTCTCTTCAGTCAATCCCATCATCCCAGGAAGAGTCTGGTTAACCTTCACGACACTCCCTCCATAGCAAGAACATTCTTCGTCAGATAAGGTGATGCAAACAGCACACAATATTCCAGGTGTGGTCTCTCCAAGGCAGCAAGACATTCCTGCACTTGTATTCAAACCTTCTCGCTATGAACAGTAAGAAGTCTCGCAACACCAGGTTAAATTCCAACAGGTTTATGTGGAATCACGAACTTTCGGAACACTGCTCCTTCATCAGGTGGGTTCACATGAGGAAAGAGCAGCGCTGCGAAAGTTGATGATTTGACCTGGTATTGTGAGATTTCTTATTGTGCCCACCCCAGTCCAACGCCGGCATCTCCATATCTTGCTCCGAAGGCCAACATACCATTTGCCATTTTCACAGCTTGATGCACCTACTTGCTTACTTTTAGCGACTGGTGTACAAGGACACCCAGGTCTTGTTACACATTCTCCTCTCCCAATCTATAACCATTGCGATAATAATCTGCCTTCCTGTATTTGCTACCAAAGTGGATAACCTCACATTTATCCACATTATACAGTGTCTGTATGCATTTGCTCACTCACTCAATTTGTCCAAGACGCAATGACGCATCTCTGCATCCTCCTCACATCTCACCCTCCCACCCAGCTTTGAGTCATTCCCTCTTTGTCTAACCCCTTTCTATTTCTATCCCCCCTCAACTATTTATTCAGCTTCTCCCTGAATGTATTTATGCTATGTACTTCAACTAACCTTTCAAGGTAATGAATTTCAGATAGTGACTCTCGGTAAAGATGTTTCTCCCGAATTCCTTATCCCTTCCATGTAAATTGAGTCATTTAGCATTACTGCATTTCAGGGAAGGCCAGATAATCACAAAAGGGAGAAAGAGACAGAGGGATATGCAGATAGTGTGAGATGGTTAGGGGTGGGAGGAGACTCAAATGGAGCATAAGACCAGCA
This sequence comes from Carcharhinus amblyrhynchos, assembly GCF_965287045.1. Taxonomy (NCBI): domain Eukaryota; kingdom Metazoa; phylum Chordata; class Chondrichthyes; order Carcharhiniformes; family Carcharhinidae; genus Carcharhinus; species Carcharhinus amblyrhynchos. The sequence continues at coordinate 10,643,209 of NC_137345.1, read as the reverse complement.
TTAAGCAGGTGGGCTGAATGGCCTATTCCTGCTGCAAATTCTCAGCAAGTTCTGTATCATCCAGCTTTGGAAATTTCCAACTATTCATGTTCATATTTATCATCCTTACCAGATTATCATGCGGAGTCTTGTCTCTTCGATGACATAGAATGCCAATTGAGCCTGAAAATGACAATACAACCATTGAAAGAGCAGCAACAGGAATGGTTAATGTTTAAAACCTCGAAATTGAACATGAGTTGCAAATGTGCATAATCTTCTGGTGGCACAGTGGTTAGCACTGCTGTCTCACAGCGCCAGGGATCCGGGTTCGATTCCCAGCTTGGGTTATTGCCTGTGTGGGGCCAGCACATTCCCCCCGTGTCTGGGTGGGTTTCCTGTGGGTGCTCCGGTTTCCTCTCACAGCTTGAAAGACGTGCCGGTGAGGTGCATTGGCTGTGCTAAATTCTCCCTCAGTGTGCCCGAACAGGTGCCGGTGTGTGGTGACAAGGGGACTTTTACAGTAACTTCATTGCAGTGTTAATGTCAGCCTACTTGTGACTAATAAATAAATAAATAAAGTAGCATTCTGTCAGATTAACAACCAAAAATCAGCCTTGCTATTGAAAGACCAAAGCCTGTGGGTGGTGGGGGAAGGGGGGAACCTTCCCATTGTGCCCTGCCGGCTGATGGGCTCGCTGAGAAACAGACCCAAACCTCTCCCCCTGTATCTCACTTTGACCCAATCACTTCATACTATACGCCTCTACCATTCCCAATGCATGGAGGGTTTTACTTCCAATAGAGTGCAGGGGGTTATTTGTTGTTTCATAACAAGAATAATAACTTCGGTATTCATGGTCGTTTGGTTGTGTTGAAAAAGGGATGCACTGTTGAAACTTTAGACCATGCACTCATCAGGACAATTTGCAAGAATAACAATAGTAAAGGGAACAACAATTTATACTGTAAGTGAAGAGAGGGTGGATTGCTTTGAAAGAATGTCTCTTTATTCAGCAATATTTGCTGTATACTGGAGAATGACACCCGGGAACATGGAGAGTTTGAACCAACGCAGCTTTACTTACAGGTATGTGTTGTCTTACATGGCTGCTCCTTCTCAGCTTGTTTCCCATGATAGGGAATTGAGAAGTCATTTCCGGTGAATACGTGATTGCATTAATTTAACAGCGTTTCAGTAAGGGTTAATACAAATATATAACAATATATACTCATTAGAATTCAGAGGGGACATCTTATAGAAACATCTAAGGTTATGAAGGAAATAAGTAAGAAGTTGTTTCCACTGGTGGATGAAACTAGAACTAGGGGGCATGGCCTCAAAATAAGATGGAGCAGATTCAGGACTGAGTTGAGGAGGAACTTCTTCACACAAAGGTTTGTGAATCTGTGGAATTCCCTGCCCAGTGAAGCAATTGAGTCTACCTTATTGAATGTTTTTAAGGCAAGGATAGATACATTTTTGAACAGTCAAGGAATTAAGGGTTATGGTGAGCGGGTGGGTAAGTGGAGCTGAGTCCACAAAGCCATAATTTTTTTGATTGGTGGAGCAGGCTCGAGGGGCCGGATGACCTACTGCTCCTAATTCTTATGTTCTCAAGTTCTTCATATTCATGTGCCAACCCCCGATTGATATCACGTACCATCCAACTCAACAAAGGCTTCTACTCTGCTTTTGAATGGACTTCCCATATATTATGTTGATCTTTCTCTGCACTCCAGTTACAACTGTAACATTATATTCTACACTCTCTCCTTCCCTTCTCCCCAATGTACTCTGTGATTTGATTTAATCTGATTTATTATTGTCACTTGTATTAGCATACAGTAAAAAGTATTGCTTCTTGTGTGCTGTACGGACAAAACATACTGTTCAAAGAGAAGGAAACGAGAGAGTGTGTGTGCTTTGGGTTTGCTTTGTCTATATAGTGCACAAGAAATTATACTTTTCACTGTGTCCCAACAGATGTGACAATATTAAATCAAATCAAATCAAAAGATATGCGACTTAATTATTCTTCCATGTTCAATTTGTGTTGACTAGAATGAGAATACTACAATCATAGCTGTTTACTGATACATATAACAACTTATATATTCTTTATTTTCTGTGACAAGTTACTGACATATACTGAAATGATTAAAAGGAAATAGAATCTCACCCTTGTCGTTTTGCCTCAGGTACAACACGAGAGAAACAACGAACACGATAAGAATGGCCCCCAGCATGGCGATTGGAATGTAAATCGGACTGTGATACAGAGAATAGGAAAAGGTCAGTGCAGGTTCACAACTGTTTCATGGCCATTCGGTTAAAGAAATTTTTCAAGGATGACATTCATAAATTTGTTTTCATGCACTCAGGACATTCCGAAGCATTTTACAGAAAATGAAATCAAGTTTTAGTGCATAGGAACTTTGTAATGTAACAAACCTGGCAATTAATTTACACACAGCCTGCTCCCACAAACAACAGTTAGATAAATGAACATTGTTTAAAAACAGAAAATGCTGGAAATTCTCAGCAATGGCAGCATTTGTGGAGAGAAGAGCAGAGTTAACGTTTCGATTCGGGATGACTTTTTTAGGGCTGAATATTGCTCAGGGAGAGCCAGCCTTCTCTTCTCTTCTCTGGTGACACGGTAGCACAGTGTTTAGCACTGGTGCTTCACAGCTCCAGGGGTCTGGGTTCAATTCCCGGCTTGGGTCACTAAGGCAGTGGAGGGGAGAACCACGCAAAGGTCCATTAAACTCGGGCGGGATTCTCCAGTTTTGGGATGAGCGTGGCTGAAGAATCCCACCCAGGATCTTTCAATTATGCCCCCCCATCAAAACAGATCAGGATTTAACTAAGCTGCATCCCGCCACTGGGATGCAAATGAAAGGCCAACTAGAAACTCCCCACTATGTCCAATTCTCTGTTATGCCAGTGGGAACACACACCAGTCCAGAACACGTCTGGTCCAGCGTGGCATGAACATTCAAGACCCGAACAAAGCTTGGGGCTGCCTTCAGGGTTTGTGATGGAGTCCGCTCGTGACCCTGGCTCCTGAAACACCATCTCAATGGGTGGGTGAAGTGTCTATCAGGTGGATCTTCCAGCTTCAGTGGGAGTGTCCACCTTCCAGCCTCAGAGTGTTTCTGGAGGTCCATTTTCTTTCTTCAAGGGATCCATCCTCTTTGTTCAATGATAACTCAGTGATACCTGATGCTGTTACAATATGTCACCCACATCTGATAGTGGGACACATGCCCTCAAGTCCACCCTGCCAGGGAAGACGGTGCAAAACCCCCAGGTGCAAAATTAATTGCACAGTAAAAAAAATTGAAGTTTATTTATTAGTCATAAGGAGGCTTACATTAACACTGCAATGAAGTTACTGTGGAAATCCCCTAGTTGCCACACTCTGGCGCTTGTTTGAGGGAGGGTTTAGCATGGCCAATGTACCTAAAAAGCATGGCTTTCGGACTGTGGGAGGAAACTGGAGCACCTGGACGAAACCCACGCAGACATGGGGAGAGTGTGCAGACTCTGCACAGAGAGAGACCCAAGCTAGGTATTGAACCTGAGTCCCTGGCGCTGTGAGGCAACAGTGTTAACTGCTGTGCCACCATGTTGACCTATTGGATGGAAGATAAGGCCTGGTTTGCCATTGAGCTGTGCAGTGGGAAACAATGGGTAAGACAGCACGATGTGGGCCCAGCCACCATTTCCATTCTGATCAGCCACATTACAAAACAATAAACAACGGAGTCTCCAAATGTTTAAAGAACATTTCACCCATTGCATAGAAATCCGTGCCAGTTATTACATCCCCAATGAGAACATTGTACCTTTCATCATTTTCTGTTTCTGAAGATTTGCTGTAGCTGCCAGTGGAAATAATATTTGTACTTGTGGGATGTGTCGTAGTTGGTGATTCTGTTGTAGAAACTTCACATAAATGTTTAGATTCTGTTGAAACAGAGGAATAACATTCAGATTCACCTCATTTTCACTTGTCACCAACTGAGAGAGTGTCGTTGTGAAATGGAACTTCAGTCCTTGAGGAAAGATCTGATTTCTGTGTCATTTTTCCCTCTCTGGTCACAATAGAGAAGCGGCTTATATCTGGCCCATTTTTACTGGAAATTTCATTTTATTTCCCATATCTGAGAGTTGGAAGTGGACAGTTACTCATGGGCCTGTTAATGAGCTCAGATTGGTGAATTTCAATCCAGATATCCCCCTTTTTGTCATCAATTTCTCATGAATACATTAAACCGTCACTTGCCACCATTGAGAACGGTCATCACCTGGGGTCAGTTTTATGAGCTTGCCGTCACAAGGGGAATCTTCACTCACTGACCGTGAACATCATAAACCAGCCAGCGATTTTCTGTCCGTTTAATTATAATGGTCCATGTTATCGGTGGGAGACCCTCTCCTCTCCACCCTTTCCCCAACCATCCTCCACTAGGCACTGACTGTCTCAGAGCATTTTAGTAAATCATTTGTTCCAAAATGTAAGAAAGATATAGCATTGCTTTTGCAGTTCTCACAATCTTAAGCGGCAAATGGAATTTCTGGCCATTTTGCTCTTTTTTTTTAACCAGAACGAACGCTGGGAAACATGTTTCTCCCACTCTGCAGAAAACAAAACTGCAACATTCACATAGACTAAAATGGAAGGGTGTAACTTTTAAAGAATGGAGATCTGTAGCTCATGACATTCCACAGGGATCAGTGCTGGGACCTCTGCAGTTGGTATATAAATGATCTGGAGGAAAATGTGGGTGGTCTGATTCGTAAATTTATGGACGACACAAAGATTGGTGGAGTTACTGATAGTGCCGGGGATTGTCAGAGGATACAACAAAATATAGATAGATTGGAGACTTGTGTACAGAAATGGCAGATGGATTTTAATCCGGACAAATGCGAGGTGATGCATTTTGGAGGATCAGGTTTAGGCATGAATTACACTGTAAATGGTAGAGCCCCTGAGGGACATTAACATACAGAGAGACCTGGACATGCAGGTTCACAGTTCACTAAAAGCGGCAACACAGGTGGCCAAAGTAATTAAGAAGACATGTGACATGCTTGCCTTCATCGGGTGGAGCACTGAGTATGAGTCGCATGGGAAATCATGTTGCATCTATATAAAACCTTGGTTAGGTCATATTTGGAGTATTGCATGCAGTTCTGGTCACCACACTACCAGAAGCACTTGGAAGCTTTGGAAAAAGCGCAAAGAAGGTTCATAAGGATGTTGTGTGGCCTCGAGGGCACCTACAGGAACTAAATCTCCACCCCATCAAAATCAGCACTTCTAAAACAGTCAAACAACCCATGGAGACACCTAAAATTACCATAGTTAAGGAAATGTCCCTGGCCCCTCAAACCTCTTTTGAGGTCAATGACACACCTATGGTTCAAACCCCAGAGATTCTGGACCATTAATAACCAATCAGACAAAAATGATTAACACACACTTAAAACAATTGCTCCAACACTCGAAAACATCGAGACAGGATGGCTGAAGTCAAATACTGTAAATAAAGGATTAGCATTTGAATTGTGTACTACACCGAAGTTCAGGTATAACTGTAGCCCGTTGTGGCAGAATCTTTAGAGCGCTTTCGGGACAGTCCGATTGTATGTCCTGACTGCGCTTCTCCGTTGGCGTAAAAGAAAATAAAGCTGTGCCGTTACTGAACTTCACCCTGAGTCCGTAGTGGTCGTTTCGTATACTCGCGCTAACAGGGTTGAATAAACTAGGATTATTTTCACTGGAAAGATGGAGACTGAGAGGAGATCTGATAGAGATCTACACAATTATGAGCGGCACAGACAGGGTGGATAGTGAGAGGCTTTTTTGCAAGGCGGAAGTGTCAATTACAAGGGGGGACAGGTTCACGGTGAGGGGGAGATAATTTAAGGGAGATATTTGGGGGGAGTTTTTCGCTCAGAGAGTGATGAGTGCCTGGAATGCGCTGCCAGAGGAGATGGTGGAAACAGGCACAGAAGCAACATTTAAGAGACATCTGGATGAGTACATGAATAGGGAGGGATTAGAGGGATATGGATTGAGTAAGGGCAGAAGATTTTTTAAAATTTAGTTGAGGCATCATGATTGGCAGAGGTTTGGAAGGCCAAAGGGTCTGTTCCTGTGTTGTACTCTTCTTGGTTGTTTATAAGCATTTTTTTTTGGGGGGGTGGGTGATGGAATTTGAAACATTTAATTTTTAGGACAATGAAATTTTCTGGAGCGATGGAATTTTACAGCCCAGAGGGAAGAGATTCTGCCATCACTTTAACGCTGATTCACTGGAGGATCTTCCCAGTTAATCTCATTTCATTGTCCTTTCCTCAGACCCTCATTAATTTGCTTTCTTCACTCCTCTTTCATAAAGTATTATTGAACTTGTTTGTCACCTTATTTGAGTTGGGCACTACACATGCCATGTCGATTTGCGTTAGTTACGTGCTCCTAATTTCTCCCTTTGTTCTTTTGTCTCTGACATCATTCACCATCCAGACACAAGAGTTCAGCATTGTGGAGGTGGGGGTAGGGGTGGGGGATGGGTGAATATTTGGGCCTGTCCACTGTGGGCGCAAATCCCATTATGGCCGGAAACTCTTATGAGAAAAACATTTCCTCAAAAATTCAATAACCAAATGGTTTGTTTACAGTCAAACTTACCAATACTTTTTATTTGTATCTCATAACTGTAGTTCTTCCCTGTTCTGTTGTTCGCTGACACATTAACCATTTCACTGGATTTGTTTCCCTGGTTATTTGAGGCTGTGCAGTAATATTGATGATGTTGCTGTGTGAAGTGTTGACAATCTCGATCCAGTTTACTGGTGTCAGAGACCTTTGAATCTTCAGACGGGGTCTTTTCATACCATGTGTACTGAATGGGAAGTGATCCCTGGACAGACTCACAGGAGACGGACACTGAGTCCCCAGAACTTGAGGCATTTGGTGGTGATAAAAATGTAAGTTTAGGAACAGACACGGGCTCTGTGGAGAAGAAACAAACATTTAGATATTGACTGTACATCTAAAAATCAAATACTCTCCTATTCTCTGCCCTTCAGAATCTCAGGCGTGGTTGGCCTTGTTGGAATCTGACATCGACTCCTCCATGGGGTGGATGCCAACACAATTGATACCATCCAGGACAAACCAGCCTGCTTGATTGGCACCAAACCCACAAACATCCATCCCCTCCACCACCGACACTCAGTAGCAGCATTGTTTACCATCTACAAGATCAGCAATTCATCAAAGATCCTTAGGCAGCACCTTCCAAACCCATGACTGCTTCCATCTAGAAGAACAAGGGCAGCAGATACATGGGAACACCACCACCTGCAAGCCACTCACCATCCTGACTTGGAAATATATCTCCATTCCTCCGCAGTCGCTGGGTCAAAATCCTGGAATTACCTCCCTCATGGCATTGTGAATCAACCCACAGCATGTGGACTGCAGTGATTCAAGAAGGCAGCTCACCACCACCTTCTCAAGGGCAACGAGGGATGGGCAATAAATGCTGGCCAGCCGGCGATGCCCAAGTCCCATGAATGAATAAAGAAAATACTTAATCAGGGTTTGTGATCGGGACACGGGAGAGAGTCTGGGCCCAGACACCACACGCTGCACTTTAGGAATGCCCATTGCTATCTCCAATGCTCCAGCCAATTAAAGGTCAGGGACTGAGCTCATCATCCAATCAGGGAGAGTGGGTGGGGTCCTGGTGATGGAGGGTCTCACCTGGCTGAGGTGGGAGTTGCTGATCTGAGAATGGAGACAGTGAGGGGCAAGCCCGGGTGAGTTTACTTTATCCTTGAATATCCCACAGCTGCCTGACCCTAATCCTGACCGGACAATGTGGCCTGTCTGCGTTGCTAACTGAAAACCCCAGTTGGCATGGCAACGAGATCTTATGAGGCCCCATTGGGAAATTTCTTCCTCGTGTTGACTGTCCACGCAGTTACTTTTGAATGTAAGTCAATGATGATCAGAATTGTGTGAGTTTTATTGCTGCACCTTCCTGTACAATAAAAAATATGTAATTATTTAGTAAATCTGCTGAAATGGGCAGTTTTCCAATAAAGTTATTAAAACTCAAAACCAAAGATCATCAATTTCCAGTAAACTTAATTTCAACAGAATGGAAAGTGATTCCTGTAGAAACTAAAGGAAATATTTCTGACTGAGTTCTTCGCAATCAGCGTGTAAACAGTTAAAGCTCTTAAACCGAATTGGCACATTCATCCTTTTAAATTTCCAAAGCTGTTACAATCAATTGTGTGAGAAAAAGAGGGTCGTACATCCACCCTTACTCATGTGGTCACAGCAACCCATACCTTTCGTATTTGTCTAGCTTTCTGATGAGACGTGTGTCCTGGAACAGATCTATGGCCGGAATTTTCTGACTGCTCACACCAGGAGGATTGAACATTTTAGTCGAGGTAAACAAAGATAATCACTGAGAAACATACCGTCAGATATTTGAAGCTCAACGGCATAATGTAGATCGCGACCAGTTTGTTCTATCCCACAGCTGTACCATCCTGCATCTCCTGAGCGAAGATCCTTCATAGTGACAACAAATACTCCTCGTGTCTGGTCATCTACGATTGATATTCTGTCATTTTGCCTGTTTGTCGCTGTGACAACTCCACACTGGCAAGTCCAGCCGCGACACCAATGTTTAATATGTGACTTGTACACTGCATCATAGTGACAATTTATTGTGATCGCTCTTCCCACAATTCCTGTTCCTTTTGTTTCTGCCCACAATGCACCTGAAACTGAGGAGACAACATTTCAGAAATTGAACAGGAAATAATTGCTTCATTCAAATACGTACATTCTTATGAGTTAAATTCCATGCAGATTAACATAATCATTAAATAGAGATTTTTCACAATCTCAGAATGTCCCAAAGTATTTCACAATCAATGGTTTACTTTTGAAACATTTTGGGGTATTTTCTTGACTCACAGGTAGGAGCTGGGAGAGCGGAGGGGAGCTGGAAATTGAGGTCCTGCCTCACACTGTGGGGTTTCACTCCAGTGTGGAACTTCATCAAAAGATTTTTCACACAGAAATAGACATGGGGTGGCACAGTGGTTAGCATTGCTGTCTCAGAGCGCCAGGGACTTGGGTTCGATTCCCGGCGTGGGTCACTATCTGTGTGGAGTTTGCTCGTTCTCCCCGTGTCTGTGTGGTTTCCTCCAGGTGCTCTGGTTTCCTCCCACATCCTGAAAGACGTGCTGGTTAGGTGCATTGACCTGAACAAGTGCCGGATTATGGTGATGAGAGACCTTTCACAGGAACTTCATTGCAGTGTTAATGTAAGCCTTGCTTTTGATTAATAAATAAACTTTAACTTTTAGACCCTTGTACAGACCTGAGAATTTTGGGACATTGCCAGTGGGTGCGTTGGGGGTTAGACATGAATTTGATGCTGGCAAGGAGAGATATTTGGATCGTGGGTGGGCTGCGGATGTCAGGGGGTTATCTTTGCAGGCCTTGGTGATGGGTGGCCTAGGGGAATGGCTGGAGGTCTGTCGGGATTTAAATGCCTCCTGGGGAGGTGAGTGGAAATCAGGGGGAGGTTTGGGTGAATTTGGGGAAACAGAGTCCTTTTTGTTTGCCGTGGGTGGGGTTTGGGGGTGGTGGGAGGTCTGGGGAGGGTGAGAGGGGAATGAAGGGAGTGTGGAAAACTGGAAGTGTGGTGTTGTGTGAGGTTTCAGCAGAATTTCCATCTTCTCAACTTTGTTGCTGCAACCTGTACTGCAGGAGGAATTGGAGATGATGAGAACATTGCTGACAAACATAGAAAGGAAAGAGATTGAGGTTTGGTCAGGGAAGATTCAGAAATTTGGAGACTGATCACTGAGCAGGACCGAAGGAACTTAGAAACTAGAAACAGGAGTAGGCCATTCGGCCCTTCGAGCCTGCTCCACCATTCATTTTGAACATGGCTGATCATTGAATTCAATATCCTGATCCCCTCTTCCCCCTACATCCCTTTGACCGCTTTAGCCCCAAGAAATATATCTAATTTCTTCTCAAAACATTTTGGCCTCAATTACATTCTGTGGGAGTGAATTCCACATTCACCGCCCTCTGGGTGAAGAAAATTCTCCTCATCTCAGTTGAAAAAGGTTTACCCCTTAAACTATGACCCCCTAGTTCAGGACCCCCCCACCATTGGGAACATTCTTGGTGAATTTACCTTTTCTAATCCTGTTCGAATTTTATAAGTTTCTATGAGATCCCCCTCTCACCCTTCTAAATTCCAGTGAATATAACCCTAACCGACTTAGTCTCCCCTCATATTACAGACCTGCCATCCCAGCAGTCAGCCTGGTAAACCTTTGCTGTATTCCGTTTATAGCAAGGACATCCTCCCACCAAAACTGTACACAATACTCGAGCTGTGGCCTCACCTATACAATTGCAGTAAAACATCCCGAACAATACAATCAAATCCTCTCGATATGATGGCCTTCTTTACTGCCTGCTTTATCTGTGCGCTTACTTTCAGCGACTGATGGACGAAGACTCAAAAGTCTTGTTGAGTACATCTCTCAATTTACATCCATTCAAGCAATAATCTATCTCTCTATTATTGCTATCAAAGTGGATAACCTCACATTAATCCACGTTACACTGCATCTGCCATGCAGATGCCCACACACTCACCCTGTCTGAATCAAGCTGAAGCATCTCTGCATCCTCCTCACAGCTCACCCTCCCATCCAACTTTGTATCATCTGCAAATCTGGAGATAATACATTCAGTTCCCTCTTCCAAATCATTAACATATAATGTGAACAATTGGGGTCCTGGAACAGATCCCTGCAGAACCTCACGAGTCACTGACTGCCAATCAATCATTGCTTCCTATCTGCCAACCAGCTTTCTATCTCATCTCAAGACGTTATTAACAATCCCATGTGCTTTAACTTTACAAAGTCGTCTGTTATGTGAGACCTTATCGAAAGTCTTCTGAAAGGGTAAATAAGCCACATTCATTGGTTCTCCTCAGTCAAATCTACTAGTTACAGCCTCAAAGAACTCTAATAGTTTCATCAAGCATGATTTCTCTTCTGGAATTCCATGCTGACTTTGTCTGATACCACTGCCTTCCAAATGCCGAGTTATAAAGTTCTTGGTGATCGACACGAACAACTTCCCCTCGACCGACGTTAGTCTCACTGGTCTATAGTTCCCTGTTTTATCTTTACCTCCCTTTGTGAACAGAGGGCTTACATTAACTATCCTCCAATCTGTAGGAACCAATCCAGAGTCTAAAGAATTTTGGAAAATAATCGCAAATGGATCTACTATTTCCCGGGCCACTTCTTTAAGTACTCTGGGATGAAGGTGATCAGGACCTGGAATAACATTGCTTTTGCAGTTCTTACAATCTCCAGCAGCAAATGGAATTTCTGGCCATTTTGCTCTTTTTTTGACCAGAACAAACACCGGGGAACGTGTTTCTCTCAGTCTGCGGAAAACAAATCAGCAACATTCGCACAGACTAAAGTGGAAGTGAGTAATTTTAAAGAATGGAGATCTGTAGCTCGTAGTCCAGTGCTGGGACCTCTGCAGTTGGTATATAAATGATCTGGAGGAAAATGTGGGTGGTCTTATTCATAAATTTATGGACGACACAAAGATTGGTGGAGTTGCTGACAGTGCCGGGGATTGTCAGAGGATACAACAAAATACAGATAGATTGGAGACTTGTGTACAGAAATGGCAGATGGATTTTAATCCGGACAAATGCGAGGTGATGCATTTTGGAGGATCAGGTTCAGGCATGAATTACACCGTAAATGGTAGAGCCCCTCAGGGACATTAACATACAGAGAGACCTGGACAGGCAGGTTCACAGTTCACTGCAAGTGGCAACACAGGTGGTCAAGGAGATTAAGAAGACATATGGCATACTTTCCTTCATCGGCTGGAGCACTGATTACAAGAGTTGGGAAATCATGTTGCATCTATATACAACCTTGGTTAGGTCGCATTTGGAGTATTGCGTGCAGTTCTGGTCACCCCACTACCAGAAGGACATGGAAGCTTCGGAGAGAGCGCAAAGAAGGTTCATAAGGATGTTGTCATAAGGTCGCGAGGGTGTTGACTATGAGGAGAGGTTGAATTAACTAGGATTATTTTCACTGGAAAGATGGAGACTGAGAGGAGATCTGATAGAGGTCGACACAATTATGAGCGGCACAGACAGGGTGGATAGTGAGAGGCTTTTTTGCAAGGCGGAAGTGTCAATTACAAGGGGGGACAGGTTCACGGTGAGGGGGAGAAAATTTAAGGGAGATATTTGGGGGGAGTTTTTCGCTCAGAGAGTGATGAGTGCCTGGAATGCGCTGCCAGAGGAGATGGTGGAAACAGGCACATTAGCAACATTTAAGAGACATCTGGATGGGTACATGAATAGGGAGGGATTAGAGGGATATGGATTGAGTAAGGGCAGAAGATTTTTTAAAATTTAGTTGGGGCATCATGATTGGCAGGGGTTTGGAAGGCCGAAGGTTCTGTTCCTGTGCTGTACTCTTCTTGGTTCTTTGTAAGCAGGGACATTTTTTTTGTGGGGCACGGGAAGGATGGAATTTGAAACATTTAATATTTAGAACGAGGTAATTTTCTGGAGTGATGGAATTTTACAGCCCAGAGGGAGGAGATTCTGCCATCACTTTAATGCTGATTCACTGGAGGATCTTCCCAGTTAATCTCATTTCATTGTCCTTTCCTCAGACCCTCATTAATTTACTTTCTTCACTCCTCTTTCGTAAAGTATTATTGAACTTGTTTGTCAACTTATTTGAGTTGGGCTCTACACATGCCATGTCGATTTGCGTTAGTTATGTTCTCCTAATTTCTCCCTTTGTTCTTTTGTCTCTGACATCATTCACCATCCAGACACAAGAGTTCAGCATTGTGGAGGTGGGGGTAGGGGTGGGGGATGGGTGACTATTTGGCCCTGTCCACTGTGGGCGCAAATCCCGTTATGGCCGGAAACTCTTATGAGATAAACATTTCTTCAAAAATTCAATCACCAAATGGTTTGTTTACAGTCACACTTACCAATACTTTTTATTTGTATCTCATAACTGCAATTCTCCCCTGATCTGTTGATCACTGACACTGTAACCATTTCACTGGATTTGTCTCCCTGGTTATTTGAGGCTGTGCAGTAATATTGATGATGTTGCTGTGTGAAGGATTGACATTGTAGATCCAGTTTACTGGTGTCAGAGATCTTTGAATCTTCAGACGGGGTCTTTTCATACCATGTGTACTGAATGGGAAGTGATCCCTGGACAGACTCACAGGAGACGGACACTGAGCCCCCAGAACATGACGCATCTGGTGGAGGTAGAAATCCAAGCACAGGAACAGACACAGGTTCTGTGGGAAAGAAACAAACATTTAGATACTGACTAAATATCTAAAAATCAAATACTCTCCTGTTCTCTGACCTTCAGAATCTCAGGTGTGGTTGGCCATGTTGGAATCTGACATCGACTCCTCCATGGGGTGGATGCCAACACAACTGATACCATCCAGGACAAACCAGCCTGCTTGATTGGCACCAAATCCACAAACATCTATTCCCTCCACCACCGACACTCAGTAGCAGCATTGTTTACCATCTACAAGATCAGCAATTCATCAAAGATCCTTAGGCAGCACCTTCCAAACCCATGATTGCTTCCATCTAGAAGGGCAAGGGCAGCAGATGCATGGGGACACCACCACCTGCAAGCCACTCGCCATCCTGACTTGCAAATATATCTCCGTTCCTTCGCAGTCGCTGGGTCAAAATCCTGGAATTACCTCCCTCGTGGCATTGTGGATCAACCCACAGCACATGGACTGCAGTGATTCAAGAAGGCAGCTCACCACCACCTTCTCAAGGGCAACGAGGGATTGGCAATAAATGCTGGCCAGCCGGCGATGCCCAAGTCCCGTGAATGAATAAAGAAAATACTGAATCAGGGTTTGTGATCAGGACACGGGAGAGAGTCTGGGCCCAGACACCACACGCTGCACTTTAGGAATGCCCATTAAATGCTCCAGCCAATTAAAGGCCAGGGACTGAGCTCATCATCCAATCAGGGAGAGTGGGTGGGGTCCTGGTGATGGAGGGTCTCACCTGGCTGAGGTGGGAGTTGCTGATGTGAGAATGGAGACAGTGAGGGGCAAGCCCGGGTGAGTTTACTTTATCCTTAAAATCCCACAGCTGCCTGACCCTGATCCTGACCGGACAATGTGGCCTGTCTGCATTGCTAACTGAAAACCCCAGTTGGCATGGCAACGAGATCTTATGAGGCCCCATTGGGAAATTCCTTCCTCGTGTCGACTGTCCACGCAGTTACTTTTGAATGTAAGTCAATGATGATCAGAATTGTGTGAGTTTTTATTGCTGCACCTTCCTGTACAATAAAAAATTTGTACTTATTTAGTAAATCTGCTGAAATGGGCAGTTTTCCAATAAAGTTATTAAAACTCAAAACCAAAGACCATCAATTTCCAGTAAACTTAATTTCAACAGAACGGAAAGTGTTTCCTGTAGAAACTGAAGGAAATATTTCTGACTGAGTTCTTCGCAATCAGCATGTAAACAGTTAAAGCTCTTAAACCGAATTGGCACATTCATCCTTTTAAATTTCCAAAGCTGTTACAATCAATTGTGTGAGAAAAAGAGGGTCGTACATCCACCCTTACTCATGTGGTCACAGCAAACCCATACCATTAGTATTTGTCTAACTTTCTGATGAGACGTGAGTTGTGTCGTCCTGGAACGGAACTATGGCCGGAATTTTCTGACTGCTCACACCAGTAGGATTTTCCCATCCCGCTACATTTGGAACATGGCGGTAAGATCGCGCCCTCTGTGCCTGGAACTCTCTCTATTGAGATGAGGAAGTACATATTTTAGGCTGTGGGTTGGAAGAAGGTTGGTGTACAGCACAGGAAACAGGTGTTGCAAACTTAGTCACATAAGAACATAAGAACATAAGAACATAAGAAATAGGAGCAGGAGTAGGCCATCTAGCCCTTCGAGCCTGCCCCGCCATTCAATAAGATCATGGCTGATCTGTTGTGGCTCAGTTCCACTTTCCCGCCCTCTCCCCATAACCCTTAATCCCCTCTCTTATCAAGAACCCATCAACCCGCTTCTTAAAAATATTTAGCGAGGCAGCCTCCACCACTTCAACGGGCAGAGAATTCCAGAGATTCACCACCCTTTGAGTGAAGAAGTTCCTCCTCAACTCCGTTCTAAACCGCCTCCCCTTTATCTTGAGGCTGTGCCCCCTAGTCCTACTGTCTTTTTTGAGCGGGAAGAGTCTCTCCACCTCTATCCTATCCATCCCATTCATCATCTTATACGTCTCACATATACTTATCACTTATCACTTATCTCACTTATACTTATCACATATGTCGAATGAAATTTTGTGATAGGTTTGTCCAGGTTTACTTTGTTCACTATAGTTATTCTTAATAACTATTGTTCATTGCTGCTTAATGTTCTCGAACAATATATAGGGCCCTGCTCTGAGCTGATCACTGCTGGGGTCGTGAGGCAGCCGATGGGTTTTGAATGTAAGTCAATGATGATCAGAATTGTACGAGTTTTTATTGCTTCGCTTTCCTGTACGATAAAAACTCTACATCTATTTACCAAATGTCGAAGCACCTTCTGAAATGGCCAGTTTTTCAATAAAATTAATAAAACCCAAAACCAGAGACCATCAGCTTCCTGTGAACTGAATTTCGAAGAGCAGAATGGGTTCAAACTACTTTGCTGATCTACTTTCAATCCGAAATTATTTCATCTGACACAGAATATTAGCAAGTGTTTTTTTTGGTGCTGGGATAATCAGGAGATAAATGCAAAATATTGCGGATGCTGAAAACTGAAAAAAACCAGAAAAGTGCGGGAAAATCTCTGCAGGTCTGACAACATCTGTGGAGCGAGAATAGAGCCAACATTTCGAGCCTCGATGACCTTTAGTCAGCTCTGACCAAGGGTCGTCTCGACTCGAAACATTGGCACTATTCTCTCTCCACGTGCTATCAGAGCTGCTGAGATTTTCCAGCTTCATTCTTGTAACAATCAGGGGATTTGCTATAAGCACTGTCAAATGTTACATCTTCAAACCAGCTTTCCAAAGAGAGATGCAGCACATAGATCGACAGACAGCAGAAACATAAACTGATCTTGGACAGTGAAATTAGATTGTCAGTCAGTCAGTCTGTCGCAATGTCAAACCGCACAGCAGACAGACCCTTTCTACAATATGTTTAATTTTAGCAACATAGAGGAAACATCTTCCCATTCAGGAGCAGGAGTTACAACACCTGCATGGGTTAGCACTGCTTCTCCACAGTGCCAGGGATCCCTGGTTTGATTCTGGCCTTGGATCACTGTCTGTATGGAATTTGCACATTCTCTCCGCGTCTTGCCTGGGTTTCCCCCGGGTGCTGCGTTTTCCTCGTTAGTGTGTGCTTAAACTGGACCAGATGCTGGGCAACACGACAGCTCAGTGAATATCACTGTTTGCGGTGCAGACACATGGATTTGGGCCAGTGTCTGTGGGAGTTTGCGCATTCTCCCTGTGCTAGCGTGGGTTTTCTCCGGGTGTTCCAGTTTCCTCCCACACCCCAAAGATGTGCTATTCGGCTGATTGGAAGTAATAAACTGTCCCTAAATTGGCTTTCCTCAATGTGGATTGCCATAAAAACAATAGATCGGGGTCATGAGTGGAGGGGGGGGACTGGTAATATTGAAATGGCGGCGCGGGCTCATTGGGCTGAAGGGCCTGTTTCCCGGGCTGTTTTTGTTCTTCTTTGTTCTTTGATCCAAAGGTTAGGTTGATTGGCCATGCTAAATTGACCATAGTATCAGGGGATTCGCAAGGTAAATGTGTGGGGCTACAGGGATGGGAGGTGGGATTGTGGTTGTTACAGACTCGACGGGCCAAATGGGCTCCTTCTGTACTGTAGGGATTCTATGAGGATTTATGATGACTTTCACCTCCTCCCTTCCCGCTGTCCAGGGGCTGCACATCTGAGAATCATTCCTCATCAGTTACCTCTGGTGAGTATCTAGAATCTTCAGTTTGGAAATCAAGAATGGGAGATTTATTTACAATAAATGATCAAGTATTATCTTTTCTTTAGAGTTAAAATTGAACATTTCAATGATGCCAACACACACTCGAACATGAATTCAGAATCTAATCTGACAATTCCATCACTGAGTAAAGGAGTAAATGAGAATGAAAAATCAACACCCAAAAATCAAAATAAAGGCTCTTAAAATCAAAACATTACCCATGAACAAATCTCAAGAAGCCCCTGTGAAAATAGCGATGATTTTGACTCTGATCTGGAGGTTTGCTCGGGATAGTGAGTGGGATTTTCTCCGAGTCATTTTAAGTTAAGCGAAGTTAAAAAGAGTCCTCATCGTCCACCCTGCCACCCTCCATGTCCTCTCATGAAGTAAATGCCCCTTTACCTTCACCCAGTCAGAGCTCTGCACTGCCCTTTTGCCCAATCCCGGTGTCCCCAATGCCACTTCCATCCAAGCCCTTCCCATCCATCCACATTTTTTGTGGGCTGTGAGGGGTGACGGATGGAGGGCCCTTGGATTTTCCTGGGACAAAATCCCATGACATGAGGGGGACATTTTGAACAGTCTGTCACCACACTGCATGGCACAGTTGTTCGCACTGCTGTCTCACAGCACCAGGGACCTGGGTTTGATTCCTGGCTTAGGTCACTGTCCGTGTGGAGTTTGCACGTTCTCCCCGTGTCTGCATGGATTTCCTCCGGGTGCTCTGGTTTCTACTGACAGTCCAAAAGATGTGCTAGTTAGGTGCATTGTTCATGAGAATTTATCGCTCAGTGTGGGTGACTTGGTGCTGGAGTGTGGTGAGTAGGGGAATTTCACAGAAACACCATTACAGTGTTAATGTAAGCCTACTTGTGACTAATAAATAAACTTTTTTTTTAACTTTGACTCTGTGCCTATCTTCTTGTGCCGACTGGCCTGTAACCAGTCCACAACCAACACCCCCCCACCCCTGTCCCCCGCAGCAATGATGATCCGATGGTCAAAAAGGACAGTAGGAGGAGAGGTAATGAGCCATGGATAACGAAGGAAGTGAAGGAAAGTGTTAAACTAAAAGCAGAGGAATTTAGAGTAGCTAAGAGTAGTGGGCGAGAAGAGGATTGGGAGAGGTTTAAATGTCAACAAAGAATGACAAAGAAGTTGATAAAGAAGGGTAGGAGAAACTATGAAGCTGGGCTAGCGCTTAATATAAAAAAGGATAACAAGAGTTTTTATAAATATATAAAAAGGAAGAGGCTGGCTAGGGTGAATGTTGGTCCTTTAGAGGATGAGAAAGGGGACCTAGTGGTAGGGGATGGGGATATGGCTAAGGTATTGAATAACTTTTTTGTTTCTGTCTTCACGGAGGAGGACGTGAATAATTTGCCGGGTGTTAGCGATGGAAAGGTGGTAGGACTGGAGGGTCTTAATGACATTACTGTTACTAGAGAGGCGGTGCTCGACAGACTGGAGGGGCTGATTGTGGACAAGTCCCCAGGACTGGATGGAATGCATCCGAGGATTCTGAAAGAAATGGCGGAGGTGATAGTGGATGCCTTGGTGGTTATTTTGCAGACGTCGCTGGATTCCGGGGAAGTGCCGGATGATTGGAAAACGGCTAATGTTACGCCGTTGTTTAAGAAGGGTGCCAGGCAAAAGGCGGGGAATTATAGGCCGGTTAGTTTAACGTCTGTGGTAGGTAAAATGTTAGAATCTGTCATTAAGGAGGAAATTGCGAGGCATCTTGAAGGGAATTGCTTGATAGAGCAGACGCAGCACGGTTTCATTAAAGGGAAGTCGTGTCTGACAAATTTACTGGAGTTCTATGAGGATGTGTCTAGGGCGGTGGATAGAGGAGAGCCGGTGGATGTGGTCTTTCTAGATTTTCAGAAGGTGTTTGACAAAGTACCTCACAAGAGGTTATTGCAGAAGGTCGAGGGACATGGAGTTGGGGGTAGGGTGCTAGCGTGGATAGAGGATTGGTTGTCAAATAGGAGGCAGAGAGTGGGGGTCAACGGGTGCTATTCGGATTGGCGGATAGTGACTAGTGGAGTGCCCCAGGGGTCGGTGCTGGGGCCTCAGCTTTTTACCATTTATACAGATGATCTGGAGGAGGGAACCGAGTGTAGGGTGTCGAAATTTGCTGATGACACCAAGATTGGGGGAACGGCAAATTGTGCGGAGGGTGTGGAGAGTCTGCAGAAGGATCTAGATAGGCTGGGCGAATGGGCCAGGAAATGGCAAATGGAATTTAATGTTGGCAAGTGTGAGGTGGCCCACTTTGGTAGGAAGAATGGTAGGAAGGACTATTACTTACGGGGTGAAAAACTGCAGCAGGCGACGGTGCAGAGGGACCTCGGGGTCCTTGTGCATGAGTCGCAAAAACCCAGCTTGCAAGTGCAGCAGGTGGTCAGGAAGGCGAATGGGATGCTGGCCTTCATAGCGAGGGGGATTGAATATAAAAGTAGGGAGGTCTTGCTGCAGCTGTATAGGGCATTGGTGAGGCCGCAGCTGGAGTACTGTGTGCAGTTTTGGGCGCCGCACCTGCGCAAAGATATTTTGACCACGGAGGGAGTGCAGAGGAGGTTTACTAGGCTGATACCGGAGTTGAGGGGGTTGAGCTATGAGGAGAGGCTGAATAAACTGGGCTTGTACTCGTTAGAGTTTAGAAGAATGAGGGGAGATCTCATTGAGACGTATAAGATGATGAATGGGATGGATAGGATAGAGGTGGAGAGACTCTTCCCACTCAAAAAAGACAGTAGGACTAGAGGGCACAGCCTCAAGATAAAAGGGGGGCGGTTTAGAACGGAGTTGAGGAGGAACTTCTTCACTCAAAGGGTGGTGAATCTCTGGAATTCTCTGCCCGTTGAAGTGGTGGAGGCTGCCTCGCTAAATATTTTTAAGACGCGGGTTGATGGGTTTTTGATAAGAGAGGGGATTAAGGGTTATGGGGAGAGGGCGGGAAAGTGGAACTGAGCCACAACAGATCAGCCATGATCTTATTGAATGGCGGGGCAGGCTCGAAGGGCCAGATGGCCTACTCCTGCTCCTATTTCTTATGTTCTTATCTCGTCATTTGTGCGCAGTTTCTCCCGAGGCGGGCAGGTTGAGTTGGGAATTTTCCAAATTCTCCCGACCTGCCTCCGGAATGAAAATCGAGGCCAATGTCTCAACAGTTAATAAAGATGCTGCTTTTACCATCCAAACAATGTGACAACTCCAGGTTAATTCACTTGTAAAGTTGGACTCTGTTCGGCTGACCTCAGTATCTTGAGTCACCCATTATATCAGGAAGCCTCTGGATCTTGGTCAATTCTTTGGAGGGGTTCTATAGGGGAGGTGATGGCCCAGTGGTATTATTGCTGGACTGTTTGGAAACTGAGTGAATGTTCTGGGGATTTGAGTTTGAATCCTGCCATGGCAGATAGCAGAATTCAAATTCAATAAAAAGTAACTGGGATATAGAATCACCTGATGACCACGAAAGTGTTGTTATTGTCTGAATTTTACTTTTTTCCTAAATGTGAGCTCCCGACATTGGATGAATGTAACATAAGTCAGTTTCCCCGACCGCTGCCTTCTCGCTGCCAGACTCTGCACTGCTCGGGATATCGGAGCTGTCTATGTTTCCCCACGGATAAAACATGGATCGAACATTTCAGTCGAGATGAATAAAGATAATCACTGAGAAACGTACCGTCAGATATTTGAAGCTCGACAGCCCACATTGGATCGAGAAGCCCAGTTCTTTCAATCCCACAGCTGTACCATCCTGCATCTCCTGAGCGAAGATCCTTCATAGTGACAACAAATACTCCTCGTGTCTTGTTATCTCTGATTGATATTCTGTGATTTCGAGAAATTGTCTTTGCGATAACCTCACACTGGCGAGATTTGCCGTGACACCAATATTTAATATGTGACTTGTACACTGCATCATAGTGACAATTTATTGTGATTGTTCTTCCCACAATTCCTGTTACTTTCTGTTTTGCCCACAATGCACCTGAAACTGAGGAGACAACATTTCAGAAATTGAACAGGAAATAATTGCTTCATTCAAATACGTACATTCTTATGAGTTAAATTCCATGCAGATTAACATGATCATTTAAATAGAGACTTTTCACAATCTCAGAATGTCGCAAAGTATTTCACAATCAATGGTTTACTTTTGAAACATTTTGGGGTATTTTCTTGACTCACAGGTAGGAGCTGGGAGAGCGGAGGGGAGCTGGAAATTGAGGTTCTGCCTCACACTGTGGGGTTTCACTCCAGTGTGTGACTTCATCAAAAGATTTTGCACACAGAAATAGACATGGGGCAGCACAGTGATTAGCATTGCTATCTCAGAGCGCCAGGGACTTGGGTTCGATTCCCGGCGTGGGTCACTATCCGTGTGGAGTTTGCTCATTCTCCCCGTGTCTGCGTGGTTTCCTCCAGGTGCTCTGGTTTCCTCCCACATCCTGAAAGACGTGCTGGTTAGGTGCATTGACCTGAACAGGTGCCGGAGTGTGGCGACTAGAGACCTTTCACAGGAACTTCATTGCAGTGTTAATGTAAGCCTTGTTTTTGATTAATAAATAAAGTTTAACTTTTAGACCCTTGTACAGACCTGAGAATTTTGGGGCGTTGCCAGTGGGTGCGTTGGGGGTTAGATATGAATTTGATGCTGGCAAGGAGGGATATTCGGATCGTGGGTGGGCTGCGGATGTCAGGGGGTTATCTTTGCAGGCCTTGGTGATGGGTGGCCTAGGGGAATGGCTGGAGGTCTGTCGGGATTTAAATGCCTCCTGGGGAGGTGAGTGGAAATCAGGGGGAGGTTTGGGTGAATTTGGGGAAACAGAGTCCTTTTTGTTTGCTGTGGGGTGGGGTTTGGGGGTGGTGAGAGGTCTGGGGAGGGTGAGAGGGGAATGAAGGGAGTGTGGAAAACTGGAAGTGTGGTGTTGTGTGAGGTTTCAGCAGAATTTCCATCTTCCCAACTTTGTTGCTGCAACCTGTACTGCAGGAGGAATTGGAGATGATGAGAACATTGCTGACAAACAGAGAAAGGAAAGAGATTGAGGTTTGGTCAGGGAAGAATCAGAAATTTGGAGACTGATCACTGAGCAGGACCGAAGGAACTTAGAAACTAGAAACAGGAGTAGGCCATTCGGCCCTTCGAGCCTGCTCCACCATTCATTTTGATCATGGCCCATCACTGAATTCAATATCCTGATTCCCTCTTCCCCCTACATCCCTTTGACCTCTTTAGCCCCAAGAACTATATCTAATTTCTTCTCGAAACATTTTGGCCTCAATTACATTCTGTGGGAGTGAATTCCACATTCACCGCCCTCTGGGTGAAGAAATTTCTCCTCACCTCAGTTCTAAAAGGTTTATCCCTTAAACTGTGACCCCCTAGTTCAGGATTCCCCCACCATTGGGAACATTCTTGGTGAATTTACCTTTTCTAATCCTGTTAGAATTTTATAAGTTTCTATGAGATCCCCCTGCATCCTTCTAAATTCCAGTGAATCTAACCCTAACCGACTTAGTCTCCCCTCATATAAACCACATCCACTGGTTCTCCTCAATCAAATCTACCAGTTACATCCTCAAAGAATTCTAATAGTTTCATCAAGCATGATTTAGCTTCTGTAAATCCATGCTGACTTTGTCTGATACCACTGCCTTCCAAATGCCGAGTTACGAAATTCTTGATAATCGACGTGAGCAACTTCCCCTCTGCCGACGTTACTCTCACTGGTCTATAGTTCCCTGTTTTGTCTTTACCTCCCTTTGTGAACTGCGGGCTTACATTAACTATCCTCCAATCTGTAGGAACCAGTCCAGAGTCTAAAGAATTTTGTAAAATGCTCACGAATGGATCTACTATTTCCTGGGCCACTTCTTTAAGTACACTGGGATGAAGATTATCAGGACCTGGAGATTTATTCACCTTCAGTCCCACCAATTTCCTCAAAACCATTTCTCTACGAATGCTGATTTCCTTCAGCTCCTCACTTAACCATGTTTCGCGCCATATTTCTGTTATATTATTCATATCTTCCTTTATGAAAACTGAAGCAAAGTACAAGTTTAACTCATCAGCCGTTTCTTTATTCCCCATTATGAACTCTCCCGTTTCTGACTGTAAGGGCCTACATTTGTTTTTGTCAATCTCTTTCTCTTTACATACCTATAGAAACTTTCACACTCAGTTATTATGTTTGCTGCAAGCTTACTTTCATACCCATACTTAAGGGGAGGCAATGGCCTTGTGGTATTATCGCTCGGCAATTAATCCAGTAACTCTGCCAATGATCTGGAGACCCGGGTTCGAATCCCACCACAGCAAATGTTGGAACTTAAATTCAATAAATAAAATATCTGGAATGAAGAATCTACTGATGACCATGAAACCATTGTTGATTGTTGGAAACACTCATCTGATTCACTAATGCCCTTAAGGGAAGGGAATCTGCCTTCCTTACCCGGTCTGGCCTATATGTGACTCCAAATCCACAGCAATGTGGTTGACATTTCAGAAAGACTTTACAATAAATGACAGGATGGGGATTCCAAAACAATTAAAAATCTTGAGTGAAAGTATGAGGATATGAGAAAAAAGATCCGGGAAAAATTAAAGATGAGTTAACAGAGAGGCTGAGTGTAGCTGGGATTGGGAGTGTAACAGTGTTTGTTTGAAATTATATTTCATCATTAATAGCATCGAGGTCATTAACCAAAACCTCACTGCAGTGTAATCTTGTCATGTTAAAATGGGCAGCACGAATAACTAAAATCCAGTGATTGAAAGTTAAACAATGAGGAGAAAAAGGTGACTTATGTGAAAAGTAATATAGATCAACCATCTGTCAGTGAGGAACAGTGACATTGACAGAGCTTCAAAAAATAACATCTTATCAACTCTGAAGTTTATTTCCTCGTCACAAGTCTGCTTACATTAGCACTGCAATGAAGCTACTGTGAAAATCCCCTCGGCTTGACACACTGGCGCCTGTTTGGGTACACTGAGGGAGAATTTAGTACGGCCAGTGCATCTAACCAGCACGTCTTTTGGAGTGTGTGAGAAAACCAGAGCACCCTGAGGAAACCCGTGCCGATATGGGGAGAACATGCGGACTCTGCACAGTCACCCAAGCCTGGAATCAAACCCGGGTCGTTAATGCTGTGAGGCTGCAGTGCAAACCACTGTGCCATCACGCTGCCCCTATTTTAAACTTGTACAAACCTGAGACATATTTGTGGGGTTCTCAATGCTGCAGCCTTCAATATATATTGGACATCAGATTACATTTAAAAAAATACTAAAATGCACATAAAAAGTATATACCAAATAAAAATGGCCGTTCATTTTAAAAATGTGACTCATCGAAATTTTGAAAAACTAAATTGTCCTCAAATTCCCATTAACAATGAATGTTGCTGTTTTGCTTCATTGCTAAATATTTCCATGGTGCGATAATGTAATCACAAGGAGCTACTGTACAAAATCTCACAAATATTAGCAGTTTATATTTGCTGAGTATTTTCATCCATCAAATACAAACGACTTCCCAAATCTATAAAAAGATGAAGCAGGCACAGCAAATGTGTGCGTCTATTCCCAATAGCTTGTTCTTCCGAGAACTGGTCACCAGCCTGAATTTGGAGATGCCGGCGTTGGACTGGGGTAAACTCAGTAAGAAGTCTGATCACACCAGGTTTAAGTCCAACCGATTTATTTGATAGTAAACTCACAAGCTTTCGGGGTTTGCCCCTTTGTCAGGAGAAGGAGAGTTCTGGCCTCAGACAGAGCAGATAACAGCACAGTATTGTCAGACTTCTTACTGTGTTCACCAGCCTGAATCCAGAGACTGTAGCATAAGGGACACCACTCCACATCAAGACATGGCTGATTGAGTATCTCTCCCTCTTGCCTTCACTGTATTGGAAGAATTTTGCAGGTTGACCATGAACCTGTTCCATCCCATCTTCCATTCCCATAAAGAGCAGGAGCCGGAAGACAAGAATCCTCAGGCTGTTCATGTCCCACTGCGGCTGCCAGAGAGGACGGGGAATCAGAAGCTCAGACAAATCTCCGTTCGCTGCAGTGGGATGGGAAAATCCCGGCTGCGAGCGAGGTCGGAGAATCTGCTCCAGAGACTCTACCCACCACAAGGAGAAACCTCCTTTTGTGCTTTTACAGGTCTCCAAATATTTAAACATCTCTCTCTCTCTCATATATTTGCATAACCGGCAGACTAGAGTTAAACTAACACTGATTATCTGACTGTCCAGCTCTGGCTGTTACTCACCGGGCAGAGAGCAAATGAGGAGAATCAAAATCCACATGGTTCTGTTGGAGATCAGATCAGTGCTTGTCGTCAGTCCCCCAGCTCTTGTGTCTCACAACGCTGAAATGAGTGTCAAAAATAAATTGTATCAGAAAATTAAATGAAGAAGAAGACAGCAGGAAATGGAATCATGAAACCACAGTCAGTCACTTTACAAAATCTGGCTCCTCAGAACCTGAAGTTCTGTCAGTTTCATTTAGCAGAAGAAGTAATTATTGTTGAAAGAATGTAAAATTCTGGGAACAAGGTGTTAAAAAGTCAGAGCCTATGGATGTGTGGGTTAGGTTGATTGGCCACGCTAAAAATTGCCCTTAGTGTCCCGCGATTTGTAGGATCGAGGGATCAGTTGGTAAATATGTAGAGATCTCGGGGTAGGGCCTGTGTGGGATTATGGTTGGTGCAGACTCGATGGGCTGAATGTCCTCGTCCTGTACTGTAGGGTTTCTATGATTCTATGACTCCACTCTGCTGATGGCAGCTCCCCCAGCTCCTGGCTGAAGGGCAACTCTGTGACATGTGAGGAGATTGGGTCACTGGAGACATCACCTGGAGTCTGAACCAGTGAGAATATCGCAGTGATCCGTACTGGGAAATGTCCCTGATACTCTGGATAAACTCCACTGGAACATTTGGATACATTTGGGGATCCATTCCCCTTGGCTCTGTCAACAAGCACCTGAACTCTCTGCAGTCGGTTCAACAGAGTCCGAGTGTCAGCAATAGAGGTTGGAATTCAAATCCTGTTTTTTGTATGGAGCTGTGCTCCGATCACATTCTGTTTAATATCGATTCCACAAAGACACTGGGATTGGAGACTCTCGTTGCAACTTTCTTCATATTCAGGAGATTGAACAGTTATTTCAATGAGATTCTCTCCATATCCGTAATTCCCGATGTTCTGTGTCTGACATGTTGCAGTAAATGTCGAAAGTTGACATGGAGAAAGATCGTAAAAGTTTAAAGTTGATTTATTAGTGTCACAAGTAGGCTTACATTAACACTGCAATGAAGTTACTGTGCAAATCCCTTTGTCTCCATACTCTGGCACCTGTTGGGGTACACTGAGGGAGAATTTAGCATGGCCTAACCAGCACGTCTTTCGGACTATGGGAGAAAACCAGAGCACCCGGAGGAAACCCACGCAGACACGGGAAGTAAGTGTAAACTCCACACAGACACCCAATCCGGGAATTGAACCCGAGTCGCTGGTGATATGAGGCAGCAGTGCTAACCACTACGCCACTGTGCCACCCAAATATAAATGGATTAATCTGAGTGACAGTTTAATCAGCTTCTCCTTGCTCACCAACACAATCCTGTATTTGATAAATGAGGCAAATTGTGTCTGCTTTTTAACAGTGGGTCCCCTGAAACATTCTCAGGAACCCCCTGTTTGGAAATTCCTGAGCTGGAATAGAAAATGTATAAAATGATGCAAGTGTTTGACAAGAAGATTCATCATTGCCCCTTCCCACAGAGCGCTGAATGTGTGAAGTAGATTCACAGGTGCACCTGCTAATTCACTGTTTATTTACAACTCGATGAACATCTGAGCAAATGGTTCAACATCCTGTAAAGTGACAGGTTCTGTGGTCAAAACCATATCTGTGCAGGCTGGCACTGAGCAACCTTTTAATTGTCCCTCCCCCTGAGACCAACAATTGCAAGACAAACTCCTGCTGCACGATTCCTGCCTGGGAGGACTTCAGTCCCATTTGCTCAGCAACGGTTCAGTCACCCACCCAGGATATATCGATCAGCCTGAGGCAGGGCTTTCCCTTCCCAGGAACTGTGCTCCGTGGGCCGGGGCTGAAGACTGGTGACGGGCAGCTGAGTGTCACAGCCGGCACTGCCCACAATATCCTGTTTATTAACAGTATTGATGGTGGCCTGAGCTCTCAGTGAACTCCATCCTTCATGTACCTCCAGAATAAACCCCCCAAGTAGTGGAAAGGATTTAGATTAGCAAATAGGCAGGAACATTTCTGAATGCAAAAACAATCGGGCAAAGAACAGTTGGGGCTTCAATCGCCCCGATTATCAACTGGAATATGAACAATGTGAGCAACACAGGGGCACAACATTCTTGAACTGAATTCAAGAGAAGTTTTTTAGCCAGCAGTAACAAGCCCAATGAGAGGAGGAGGGTCAAATCAGTGGAAGGTGAGAGTGTACGGGCACAGTGTTGGAGAATTGGAGATCGGTGAATGCTTTCCTTTATTGGGTGTAATGCTGGAATTGTACAAAACACTGGTTAAGCCTCAGCTGGAGTTTTGTGTACAGTTCTGGTCACCACGTTACAGGAAGGACTGAATAGTTCTGAAGTGAGCAGAGAGGAGGCTTACAAAAATGTAGGCAGGGAAAATTCCAGCTACGAGACAAGTTTAGATGGTCTAATGTTGTTTTCCTTAGAAGAGAACAGGCTGAGGGATGATCTAATTGTGATGTACCAAACTATGAGAGGCCTAGATAAGGTGGATAGGAAAAGGCCTGTTTCTTTTTATTCATTGATGGGTCATGAGTGTCGCTGCCTGGCCAGCATTGATTGCCCATTCCTAGTTGCCCTTGGAGGGCAGTTGAGAGTCAACAGCATTGCTGTGATTCTGGAGTCACATTTAGGCTAGACCAGGTAAGGATAGAAAACTTCCCTCCCTAAAGAATATTAGTGACCAGATGGGTTTTTCTGACAATTGACAGTCGTCTCATGGTCATCAATAGATTCTCAATTCAAGATTATTTTTATTGAATCCAAACTCCACCATCTGCCATCGCAGGATTCGAACCCGGATCCACAGAACATTAGCTGAGTTTCTGGATTAAAACTCCAGCAGTCGGCCATCATCTCCCCCAGCCGAGACATCAGTTCCCTGGGGTCATAGATTTGAGGGAATTTGTAGAAGGATTAGACAAAAAAACCACTTCACACAGAGATTGGTGGGTGTCTGAATTCACTGCCCAAAAAATATAAGTTCTTCACAACTAACTTCACAGGTTTTAAGTCGGTCCACCTTGTGTCCAATGAGGGGCATACACACGATGAGTCGTACTGGGGCTGCTCTTGGTTGTTCAAGATTGGCCTAGTGCTTCATGTCGTTAGTGTGTGCCGAAACTGGACAAGATACTGGGCAAGACGACAGCTCAGTGACTATCGCTGATTGCTGTGCAGACATATGGATTTGGGCTTCCAAGTGAAGACAGGTGAAAATTACTGGCACCGACTGGGACATCTTTTTGTGTAGCCGACTGCACCTGGTATTCCCAGGCAGTCTCCCATCCAAGAACGAACCAGGCCTGAGTCTTTTTAGCTTCTGTGATCAGAAAAGATCAGATCTTTTGAGACGAGTATGGCTGTAGGTAGCTCAGTGACTGGGAGTCTCTAATTGGATTTCTGATGTGTTCAGTAGAATTACCAGTTAATTGGCAAGCTCCAATAAAATCAAGCAGCAACGACTTAAAAAAACAGTTCCTACCAGTTGAGGGCAGATTTATCCTGAATTTATTTTATTTCCTTCTGGGTGGAGTGGAGTTCAAGGACTAAAACTTGCATTTGTATAGAGCCTTTATCCCAGTAAAACTGGCAGAGGGATTTAGATGGGTTGAATTTAATGCAGGGTGGGAGATGCCCAGGCATTGGAATAGCCGAGTGAGGAGGTACCTACAGTGTGGATGAGGACGCGATTGGACAGGGAGATAGATGGAGTCAAAGGTGTTTCTTGTGGGGGACAAAGACAATGGTTTCACTGTTCACAATGTTCGATTGTAATTTTGGATCATCCAGGACTGGCTGTTGTCGAGCAGCTGGAGCAGCTGTCCCACAGCACAGAGACAGTGTGGGGAGGGGGAACAAGAGAGGTGGAGCTCAGACAGGGGATTAGGCTTCAGGCTTGAACCTGAACTGGTCAACATTCGGAAACAGGGAAACTTTCACAGTGTAGATTGCGTTTGCTAAAATGAAGATAAAATCATAACAGAATGAAATTAAGAGAAATTCAGCTTTCTGAAATAAAGGGAAATACATTCTTGATTTGGTTTGATTTATTCTTGTCACAGGTATTGGTACACAGTGAAAAGTTTATTTTCTTGCGCGCTATACAGACAAAGCATACCGTTCATAGAGTAGGAAAGGAGAAAGTGCAGAATGTAATGTTGCATTCATAATTTAAAAGTGTTAGAACAAAGTTTTAAAGCATAGAACGAGAGTAAAAGATAGAATTAGAAAGTATACTGGGCACAGCTTGCAAGAAGTCACCTCACTCTGGTGCCATCTTGAGAAAACAACTGTTTATTTAAACCAGTGTGTCTCCCATCCTATTGTTATCCAGGAACATTCAATGTGGAACTTATCATTGGAGTGAATTGTTTCCAGTGACTGCAAAAATCATGGTGTCTATTTCTTCCAGAATGTGCTAGTCTTTAAATTGAGAGCGATTAAGGTAAGAATATGAAACAAGAATTGTAGGCATTAGGTTAGCAAACAGATCAGTTATTGTCCAGATGTAGATATGCAACTTGAAGGTCGCAGCCACTAAAGTTTTGGTTTGAATCATTAAATGACAGAAAAACATTTTATTTTGTAGATTTGGCAAAAGAAATGTTGAAAGCTGGATGAGGAATGGATATTTGACCAGGATGCAAAATTCCGTCAATGTAGGTGGAATCCCGGAATCTTCAATTTCCCACTTTGGTCCAACAGTGACAATCGGATTCATTGAGTGACTGGAAAAGAAAATCGTCGGATTCATTGAGACTGGGAGAACAATGCATTGATTGACATTTCAGTCTTGAACAGAATTCTGGAAATGGCAACAAATTGGGGCAGTTTTGAGATCACATTGATCACCCATTGCTGGGAAGAACTGTCATTTGTATCCCTCATAAAGACATGTAACATTACTTTCTCATGGGTGACTGATGTTTCCCTCTGGCTGTGATTAATTCTCTGGCAATAATAGTGAAGGCTTCTGCTCCAGAACTTGCCGCACCTCTAGGCAAGCTCTTCCAGTACAGCGACAACACTGGCATCTACCCGGCAATGTGGAAAATTGCTCAGTTATGTTTCCATAAAAAGGAGGACAAATCCAACCTGGCCAATTCCTGCCCCATCAGTCTAATCTCAATAATCAGTAAAGTGATGGAAGAGGTCATCAACAGCACCACCAAGAGGCATTTACTCAGCAATAACCTGCTCATGGATGGTCAGTTTGGGTTCAGCCAGGGACACTCAGCTCCTGGCCCTATTATAGCCTTGGTTAAAACATGGACAAAAAAGCTGAATGCCAGAGGTGAGGTGAGAGTGACTGCCCTGGATATCAAGGCAGCAATTGACTAAGTGTGGTATCAAGGAGCCTGAACAAAATCAGAGTGAATGGGACTCAGGGGAAAGCCCTCCACTGGTTGGAGTGATACCTGGCAGAAAGGAAGGTGGTTGTTATGGTTGGAGTTCAGCCATCTCAGCTCCAGGACATCATGACTCGAGTTACAAATGATTCTCAGCCTAACCATCTTCAGCAATGCCCTTCCTTCCAACATGAGGTCAGAAATGGGGATGTTTGCTGTTGACTGCACAATGTTTAATATGATTTGTGACTCTTCACATACTGAAGCCTCAATGTCCAATTGCAGCAAGATCGAGACAATATCCAGGATTGGCCTGACATGTGGCAAATAACATTCGCGCTTAGAAAGAACTAGAGGGGACAGCCTCAAAATTAGTGGGGGGGGCCGCAGTTTAGATCGGAGTTGAGGAGGAACTTCTTCACTCAAAGGGTGGTGAATCTCTGGAATTCTCTGCCCGTTGAAGTGGTGGAGGCTGCCTTGCTGAATATATTTAAGTCACGGGTAGAAAGGTTTCTGATAGACAAGGGAATTAAGGGTTATGGGGAGCAGGCGGGCAAGTGGAACTGATCCACTTCAGATCAGCCATGAACTTATTGAATGGCGGGGCAGGCTCGAAGGGCTAGATGGCTGACCTCTGCTCCTATTTCTTATGTTCTTATGTTCTTATTACAACTTGGCTGGGGGAAATACCAGGGAAGTTGCCAAGCAATGCCGGGAGCAGTGTTGGGAGTGGGGGGACAGTGGGGTGGAGGTATTACATGGTGTTTGAGGTGGGAGGGTGGTGAATGTGGGGATAGCAGTACCATCTTAACATTTATAAATCTGGCCAGGCTTTAAAAATAGCGTTTCAATCTTTAGGAAACTAAGTTGCTGGCAGGGTGGGCTCAGTCACAGCCTGTCCTGCCAACGTGACACCGTGGCACTCGTTCCGAGTAATACGGGAGAACAAAGAACAATATAGGAACAGCCCACCAAGTCTGTGCTGGTACAGATACCTCTCTAATCTAATATTTTCTTGCCTCTCCATGGTCCATATCCCTCTATTCACTGCCTTCTCATGTCTCCATCCAGGTGTCTTTTGAATGTTGTTATAGAGTCTGCTTCCACCACCTCCTCTGGCCGTGCATTCACCGCCCTCTGTGTGAAAAACCTCCCCCTTACATCTCTTTTAAAAAAGCCAGCAGTGGTGCCGATGGCTTTGTTTCCCCCCGTGGACATTGATTTCAATGCAACCTTCTCTTTACAATATCTGTGATCAATGTTGTTTTAAATAATTGATGGAGAACTTGCAGAATGATTGTTGTAAAGTCCATAATCCTCACCTGAGATTTTTTCGTGCACCATGTGACCGAAATAACACAAATCACCAGGAGGGTAAAGAGCCCCCAGCGAATCACATTCCAGATAACGAAACTGAGCAAACTGGAAGAAATACAGAATGATTTGAAGGGAATGAGGCAGCTTCATGTTTGAAACATTAATCTCCTCTTTACACTCTGACCTATTGTAGCAGCACCGCACAGACAAGGCACGTTAGCTGGAGCAATCAACTGGAGTTTCACTGATCAACTTCATGATGATTAGATACAGATCAAATGGAGCTGGTTTCATTAAATTTCCTCAGTATATCTGTAATGCTGAGTAAAATCTTCGAAGTAAGAATGTTATGAATTGACTGGTCACTGGGACAGCAACATTGTCTGGTGCAATATAACAATGGTGAGATATCTGTTCAGTGAGTAAGAAACTTCAAATAACATCATCCCACACTGTTCCAAAATAGAATCTTATCCACTCAATAT
Source organism: Carcharhinus amblyrhynchos (assembly GCF_965287045.1). Lineage (NCBI taxonomy): Eukaryota > Metazoa > Chordata > Chondrichthyes > Carcharhiniformes > Carcharhinidae > Carcharhinus > Carcharhinus amblyrhynchos. Next base: position 10,610,565 of record NC_137345.1, on the reverse strand, counting down.
TAACTCTGCTCCTCTCTCCACAGATGCTGCCAGACCTGCTGAGATTGGGTTGATGGTGAAATGATTAACATGAATAATGAAAACTGCACCATTGAAGGTGTGGCAAACAGAAGAAGCTCGCTTCTTCATCTGAATTTCCACTGACGGAAACAAGGAGGTGATTTTCTGAGAAAAATTCTCAGTGTCCAGCTGGAATCATGGAATCATACAATCCCGATGGTGCAGAAGGAGGCAATTCAGCCCACTGAGTTTGCACCAACCACAATCCCACCCAGGCCCTATTCCCGTAACCCCACATATTACTAATCCCCCTGACACTAGGGTCAATTTGGCATGGTCAATCAACGTAATGCACACATCTTTGGACTGCTAGCATGAAGACAGGAGAGTTTCAGATTCATTTTGTGGGTGAGTTTAAGTTTCATATCATTTGCACTCAGAGCAGGACAAAATGGACTAGACCGCTTCTAACCACGAGAGTGAAGGGTTATGCTTAACCTACCAGAAAGGCTGCTGCAGCAGCAGAGGGAGCCATTGCGCATGTGCAGACTAAAGTGGTTGCACATGCGCAAAGGCATCCAGCAGAGCGTTGACAGGTTTGAGAGAAATTCTGTCAGCACTTTGCTAATGCAGCTGACCTCAGGAACGCACCCCCCCAATCTATCCAGGGGTCCATGGCTGATCGCGATTGGCTGCCCTGAAAATGTCACCTCTGTCCACCCCCTCACAACACCCAGACTTATCACTCCTCCCCTCCTACCACCACCACTCGCATGCAGAGTGCCAGCAGGCCCCATCTACCCCAGTATGGCTTATGGGCAGGGTGGCAGCGGGCCCTCCGACCATCCTCAACAATTGTGTGCAGTTTGGCATCCCCCCCACCCACCATACCCTTAGGCACTGCGCAAGGAGCAGCTCCTCCTCTTGCCCTCGACCTCCTGGGGACATCAACGGCCTCCAGTTCTACTGCCGAGGCCATCACCACTGGTCCCTGTTTATGAGGTCCAGGTGTTTTCCTGATCAGAGAGTCTCCCGGCCAGGCCTCAAAGGCAAGTGAGCCAGAACGATTACGTCCCGGGGTGGCTAATTTCATTTAAATTAGGTTTATCATCGACTTAACAAATGTATTCAGCCTCTCTCCGGAAATGGGCTGGAGACTGCACGTGCCGGATACCTGGTACTGGTAAGATTGTGAGAGGTGAGAAATCGGACTCAAATGATTTCTTGGCTCTCTGGTATTTTTAGCAGTTCAAGATGCCCATCAATGGGTGGGAGTGGGGGTGGAGGGGGGGGGGGGGAGGTGGTGGGGGTAGTGCGCTGGTGGCAGTGGGTGGGGTTGGGGGGGTGCACCATTTCCATTCTGGTCGGCCACATTACAAAACAATAAACAACTTTGTCTCCAAATGTTTAAAGAACATTTCATCCATTGCATAGAAATCCGTGCCAATCATTACATCCCAACTGAATACATTGTACCTTTCAATATTTCCACATTCTGAGGATTGACAGTAGATGCCATTGCAAATAATATTTGTGCTTGTGGAGTGTGTCGTATTTGATGATTCTGTTGTAGAAACTTCACATAAATATTTCGATTCTGTTGAAAGATAGAAATAACATTCAGATTCACCTTTTCAATTGTCGTCAACTGATTCCTCCTTTTGTTCTTTTGTCTCTGACATCATTCACCATCCAGACACAAGAGTTCAGCATTGTGGAGGTGGGGGTAGGGGTGGGGGATGGGTGACTATTTGGGCCTGTCCACTGTGGGTGCAAATCCGGTTATGGCCGGAAACTCTTATGAGATAAACATTTCTTCAGAAATTCAATCACCAAATGGTTTGTTTACAGTCACACTTAACATTGCTTTTTATTTGTATCTCATAACTGCAATTCTCCCCTGATCTGCTGATCACTGACACTGTAACCATTTCACTGGATTTGTCTCCCTGGTTATTTGAGGCTGTGCAGTAATATTGATGATGTTGCTGTGTGAAGGATAGACAATGTAGATCCAGTTTATTGGTGTCAGAGATCTTTGAATCTTCAGACGGGGTCTTTTCATACCATGTGTACTGAATGGGAAGTGATCCCTGGACAGACTCACAGGAGACGGACACTGAGCCCCCAGAGCAGAAGGCATTTGGCTGTGTTAAAAATCTAAGTTCAGAAACAGACACTTGTTCTGTGGAAAAGAAACAAACATTTAGATACTGACTGAACATCTAAAAATTAAATACTCTCCTATTCTCTGTCCTTCAGGATCTCAGGCGCGGTTGGCCATGTTGGAATTTGACATCTACTCCTCTATGGGGTGGATGCCAACACAACTGATACCATCCAGGACAAACCAGCCGGCTTGATTGGCACCAAATCCACAAACATCCACCTCGACACTCAGTAGCAGCATTGTTTACCATCTACAAGATCAGCAATTCATCAAAGATCCTTAGGCAGCATCTTCCAAACTCATGACTGCTTCCACCTAGAAGAACAAGGGCAGCAGATACATGGGGACACCACCACCTGCAAACCACTCATCATCCTGACTTGGAAATATATCGCTGTTCGTTTGCAGTCGCTGGGTCAAAATCCTGGAATTACCTCCCTCGTGGCATTGTGGATCAATCCACAGCACGTGGACTGCCGTGATTCCAGAAGGCAGCTCACCACCACCTTCTCAAGGGCAACTAGGGATGGGCAATAAATGCTGGCCAGCCAGCGATGCCCAAATCCCATGAATGAATAAAGAAAATACTTAATCAGGGTTTGTGATCGGGACACAGGAGAGAGTCTGGGCCCAGACACTACACGCTGCACTTTAGGAATGCCCATTGCTATCTTCACATCGACACCCATGACATAGGTAGGAAAGGGGATGGGGATGTAAGACAGAAATTCGGGGAGTTCGGGTGGAAGCTTAGGGCTAAAACAAACAGAATTGTTATCTCTGGTTTGTTACCCATGCCACGGGATAGCGAGGAGAAGAATAGAGAGATAGAGAGCGTTTGAACTCGTGGCTGAAGGGATGGTGCAGGAGGGAGGGTTTCAGATACCTGGACAACTGGGGCTCATTCTGGGGTAGGTGGGACCTCTACAAAAGGGATGGTCTACACCTCAACCAGAGGGGTACCAATACTCGGGGGGAAAATAGCCAATGCTCTTTGGGAGGGTTTAAACTGATTCAGAATGGGGATGGGAACCTGAATTGTCGCTCCAATGTACAGGAGGTTGAGAATAGGGAGGACATGGATAAGATTTCAAGGTCGCAGCAGTGTATTGGCAGGTGGGAAGGTGGCTTGAAGTGTGTAGACTTTAATGCTAGGAGCATACAGAATAAGGTGGGTGAACTTGTAGTCTGGGTTGGTACTTGGCACTTTGATGCTGTGGCCATTTTGGAGACATGGATAGAGCAGGGACAGGAATGGTTGTTGCAGGTTCCAGGGTTCAGATGTTTCAGTAAGAGCAGAGAAGGTGGTAAAAGAGGCGAAAGTGTGACATTGTTAGTCAAGGACAGTATTACGGTGGCAGAAAGGACGTTTGATGAGGACCCGTCTACTGAGGTAGTATGGGCTGAGATTAGAAACAGGAAAGGAGAGGTCACCCTGCTGGGAGTTTTTTATAGGCCCCCAAAAAGCTCCAGAGATGTAGAGAAAAGGATTACAAAGATGATCCTTGATAGGAGCGAAAGTAACAGGGTAGTTGTTATGGGGGACTTTAACTTTACAAATATTGATCGGAAAAGCTATAGTTCGAGTACGTTAGAGGGGTCAGTTTTTGTCCAATGTGTGCAGGAAGGTTTCCTGACACAATATGTAGATAGGCCAACAAGAGGTGCGGCCACATTGGAATTGGTACTGGGTAATGAACCAGACCAGGTGTTAAACTTGGAGGTAGGTGAGCACTTTGGTGACAGTGACCACAATTTGGTTACGTTTACCTTAGTGATGGCAAGGGACAGGTATATACCGAAGGGCAGAAGTTATAGCTGGGGGAAAGGAAATTATGAGGCGATTAGGCAAGATTTAGGATACATAGGCTGGAGAAGGAAACTGCAGGGGATGGGAACAATCAAAATGTGGAGCTTGTTCAAGGAGCAGCTACTGCGAGTCCTTGATAAATATGTATCTGTCAGGCAGGGAGGAAGTGGTCGAGCGAGGGAACCACGGTTTACTGAGGAAGTTGAATCTCTGGTGAAGAGGAAGAAGGAGACTTATGTAAAGATGAGACGTGAAGGCTCAGTTAGGGCACTGGAGAGTTACAAATTAGCCAGGAAGGAACTAAAGAGAGAGTTAAGAAGAGCCAGAAGAGAAAATGAGAAGACTTTGGCAGATAGGATCAAGGAGAACCCTAAAGCTTTCTATAGGTATGTCAGGAATAAAAGAATGATTAGGGCAAGATTAGGGCCAGTCAGAGACAGTAGTGGGAAGTTGTGCATGGAGCCTGAAGAGATAGGAGAGGCACTAAATGAATATTTTTCGTCAGTGTTCATGCAGGAAAAAGTCAATGTAGTCGAGGAGAATACTGAGAGGAGAATATGGATAATGTTGGAATAGTTTAGGTTAGAAGGTCATTAGATTGGTTCCACTGGTCGGCGCAACATCGAGGGCCGAAGGGCCTGTACTGCGCTGTAATGTTCTATGTTCTATGATGCTTGGCTGTCAGTCAACCAGCCTGTTTTCAACATTTTCCCATCTGGTAAAGAGAAATACTCAAAGAAAATGACCCAAAAAGATACTGTTAAATGTGCTGATGATTTTTCTCCAGGGATGCACTTGGCAGTGTCCTGGAGATTGAGCTTCAATTCTTGGAGACCCCAGGCCAATTCTGGAGGGTTGGTAACCCTAGTGGGTGCCTTGCCCACGCTTGGATCATTCCATCCCCCATTTTGCTACTTTGTCGATGATTTTTTTCCTGCTCTGTCCCCACCGTATGAATGCCCAACCTCAAGTGAAGACTTTTGTGATAGCCGATGGGACAGATTTTCAATATTCCTGCTGTTTCAATCCCTACAGTGCAGAAGGAGGCCATTCAGCCCATCAAGCCTGCATTGACATCAATCCCACCTCGGCCTCCTTAACCCAACATATTTATGCTACGAACCCCCCTGACACTAAGTGGCAATTTTAGCATGGCCAATCAAACTAGCCTGTACATCTTTGGACTGTGGGAGGAAACTGGAGATTCCAGGGGAAGCCCATGCAGACACGGAGAGAACTTACTAATTCCCTGCAGACTACTGGGTGGCACGGTAGCACAGTGGTTAGTGCTGCTGCTTCACAGGAATTGGGTTCAATTCCTGGCTTGGGTCACTGTCTGTGAGGAATTTGCACATTCTCCTCATGTCTGCGTGGGTTTCCTCTAGGTGCCCCGATTTCCTCCCACATTCCAAAATGTACAGGTTAGGTGGATTGGCCATGCTAAAATTGCCCCTTAGCACTCTGAGATATGTAGGTTAGAGGGATTAGTAGGTAAATATGTAGGGATATGGGGGTAGGGAATGGTTGGGATTGTGGTCAGTGCAGACTCGATGGGCCAAATTGCCTCTTTCTGCACTGTAGGGTTTCTATGATTTCTATTGCTCAAGGCTGGAATTGAACCCGGGTCCCGGGTGCTATGAGGCATCACTGCTAACCATGGTGCTACGGTGCCGATGGTTCCTGGATTCACAACTGTTCCCGTGTGTGACCCCTGAAGGCTCTGGAATTTTTTCAGAAACTACTTTATTGGCTTACAAAAGCATTAGTTTCACTTCCATTCATGACAAATAATAGAAGTTATTTTACAGAGTAAACTTGAGAAATATCTGTAGCATAATAACAAAATAAAGAGTAACATCGACTGACGTTGGAAGCTATTGCCTAACCAAGCTTCATGACATCTTTGAGTAACAAACACCACCCTCATTGACTCTGGTTAGCTTTATAACTTTCAAAATGCATTTGCCAAAGTCCCTGAAGTTATAATCCGACCCAAAGTTCTGAGTGTTCAGAGTAAACGCTAGGAATTGAAAAGAAACTGTCACAATGAAAAATTCAGTAGAAAAGAGGAACTTGCAATTTACACAATGCCTTTCATGGCCAGTGAAGTATTTTTGAAATAGAGAGATGTAGCTTATATGCATCACACAATGAAGAACCTCAAATTAGATGAAAAAGCAGATTATTAATTCCATTGATGTTGGTTACAGAATAATTATTCTCACTGGGAGAACTATTTGAATAATACCGCTGGATTTTTTTTTAATGAGCTAAGGAAGCGGAAGGCGTTTTTGGTTAATGTCCCAACCAAAACAAAAATGACAGTTCCAACAATGCAGCATTCTCTCAGTACTGCAATGAAAGTTCAGTCTGAATTGTACGATCAATCTCAGAGTTAAAGCATGACTTTCTGTCATGAAGGCAAGACTTAGATGTGAAGCCAAATTTTTTCCCTTAGCCCTTTTGTGTCAAAGGAAAGAAAGTTGTGCATTTATATCATGCTTTTTATGATCACCAGACATCATTCGTCAAAGTAATACTTTTGAAGTGCAGTCACTGCTGTAAAGTAGAAGACACAGCAACCAATCCGCAGATACAAGGACCAAGAAATAGAAGCAGTGGTGGCTACCATGCCCCTCAAGCCCGTCCCACCATTCAATATGATCATGGCTGATCGATGCTAATCTCAAGTCCTTTTCTGTGCCATTTCCCCAGAGCCCTCTATTCCTCAAACTATCAACTATTTATCCATCTCCACTTTAAATACTTCTGACAATCAAGCCTCCATTACGCACTGGGGCCAAAAATTCGAGAGATTCACCAACCTCTGCAAGAAGAATTTTCTACACACCTCACTTTTAAATGATCTGCCCTGTGTCTTGGTTAAATTATGGTATGCTGGGGTCAGAGGGGGTGAAGTGGGGTGGGGGGGGCTCTTTGGAGTGAGTTGGGGTGTTGATGGGTACTGAGTGGGGTGCGACAAACCTTGGTCGTGGGACCACTCTCTCTGAATCGATTAACCTGGACTCAGAAACTCCAGGCGAATTGATTACGTTGATATCAAACTGGGAGGAGCAGTGGGAATGCCAAGAACAACTCCAAAGCTCCTGAAGGAGTTGGACAAAAGTAAATAGGTGGGCAGCTCACGGCAGAAGGAATTGAATGGAACTGATATACAGAGAAAGGAGCAGTAAGCAGCAGGAACGGTTTTCCTAACGAGTGAAGTTAGCATACACTGTCATTTTGGATTCCTGCAGAGTGAGCAGCCTTGGAGTTTTTGGACTTTTCCGTTGTGGCTGGCTCGGAATGCTGACGGCACTGTAGATGACACTGTCTGGGTTGTTAATTGAGTGACGTGACACTTCACCGCTCTGTGTAGACCTGTTCTTCTCAAAATGCACTGCTGCATATGTGATTCCATCATTATCCAATGGGGCGTTTCTCTTTCTGTGCTTTCCTGCTGCTTTCCTGCCATCGTGGTTAATATGTGAATACACAATGCTCTCTTCCAATGCTGCCAACTGCTAAAATAACAAAAAGATCACATTTGTTTCTGATTAACTTGAGTGGTGGATTGTGCTGTTATGAGACGGAAGTTATTTATCAATTATTCTTAATCAGGTTATAAAGTATTGCAAGTTATTACAAATTATTTACAACAAATTCAGCCCAATTATTATTATTCACTTTTGACCCTAAACATAGAAACATCGAAAATAGGAGAAGGCGTAGGCCATTCAGCCCTTCGAGTCTGCACTGTCATTCATTACGGTCCTGGTTGATTCTCCAACTCAGTAACCTGTTCCTGTTTTCCCCTCATATCCTTTGAACCCATTAGCCCCAAGAGCTATATCTAACTTCTTCTTGAAAACATACAATGTGCTGTTCTCCAATGCAAAGAATTCCACAAGCTGACCACTCTCTGGGTGATAATATTTCTCCTCATCTCAGCTCTAAGTGGTTTACCCCATTTCCTGAAACTCTGACCCCTAGTTGTGGGCACCCCGACCACTGGGAAATTCCTTCATGCATCTACCTTGTCTCGTCCTGTTTGAATTTTAATAGGTTGTTATGAGATTCCCCCCTCATTCCTCAGAACTCCAGAATCCTAATCAATTCAATCTCTCTTCAGTCAATCCCATCATCCCAGGAAGAGTCTGGTTAACCTTCACGACACTCCCTCCATGGCAAGAACATTCTTCCTCAGATAAGGTGATGCAAACAGCACACAATATTCCAGGTGTGGTCTCTCCAAGGCAGCAAGACATTCCTGCACTTGTGTTCAAACCTTCTTGCTATGAACAGTAAGAAGTCTCGCAACACCAGGTTAAATTCCAACAGGTTTATGTGGAATCACGAACTTTCGGAACACTGCTCCTTCATCAGGTGGGTTCACATGAGGAAAGAACAGCGCTGCGAAAGTTGATGATTTGACCTGGTATTGTGAGACTTCTTATTGTGCCCACCCCAGTCCAACGCCGGCATCTCCATACTTTGCTATGAAGGCCAACATACCATTTGCCATTTTCACAGCTTGATGCACCTACTTGCTTACTTTTAGCGACTGGTGTACAAGGACACCCAGGTCTTGTTGCACACTCTCCTCTCCCAATCTATAACTATTGAGATAATAATCTGCCTTCCTGTATTTGCTATCAAAGTGGATAACCTCACATTTATCCACATTATACTGTGTCTGTATGCATTTGCTCACTCACTCAATTTGTCCAAGACACAATGACGCATCTCTGCATCGTCCTCACACTCACCCTCCCACCCAGCTTTGAGTCATTCCCTCTTTGTCTAACCCCTTTCTATTTGTATCCCCTCTCAACTATTTATTCAGCTTCTCCCTGAATGTATTTATTCTATGTACTTCAACTAACCTTTCAAGGTAATGAATTTCAGATAGTGACTCTCTGTAAAGATGTTTCTCTCGAATTCCTTATCCCTTCCATGTAAATTGAGTCATTTAGCATTACTGCATTTCAGGGAAGGCCAGATAATCACAAAAGGGAGAAAGAGACAGAAGGATATGCAGATAGTGTGAGATAGTTAGGGGTGGGAGGAGACTCAAATGGAGCATAAGACCAGCATTGAGCAGGTGGGCTGAATGGCCTATTCCTGCTGCAAATTGTCAGCAAATTCTGTATCATCCAGCTTTGGAAATTTCCAACTATTCATGTTCATATTTATTATCCTTACCAGATTATCATGCGGAGTCTTGTCTCTTCGATGACATAGAATGCCAATTGAGCCTGAAAATGACAATGTAACCATTGAAAGAGCTGCAACAGGAATGGTTAATGTTTAAAACCTCTAAATTGAACATGAGTTGCAAACGTGCATAATCTTCTGGTGGCACAGTGGTTAGCATTGCTGTCTCACAGCGTCAGGGATCCGGGTTTGATTCCCAGCTTGGGTTATCACCTGTGTGGGGCCAGCACATTCCCCCCGTGTCTGGGTGGGTTTCCTGTGGGTGCTCCGGTTTCCTCTCACAGCTTGTAAGATGTGCCGGTGAGGTGCATTGGCCGTGCTAAATTCTCCCTCGGTGTACCTGAACAGGTGCCGGTGTGTAGTGACAAGGGGACCTTTACAGTAACTTCATTGCAGTGTTAATGTGAGCCTACTTGTGACACAAATATATAAATTTTAAGAGCAGGATTTTCTGACCTTGCTCGCCCTGAAACGGAAAACCCCATCTGAGGTCAACGGACCTCTCCATGGTGCACCCCTTGCCCGTTCCGATTCCCGTGGCGAGCAGGACAGTAAAATTCACCCTAAAAACTTAAAATCTATATTGATGTAAATCACCTACATTGCACCCATGATTCCCAACATGGAGTCAAGAATTGGACTGATAATTATGCAAAATATTCATGACAATCAGAGATAGATTTCACCCTCGCCGTCTGACAAAACAGACCGTCTGTGGAGAAGACACCCAAATTTCATTACATTGATTTGGTTGGCGCGCTGGCACAGTGGTTTGTACTGCTGCTTCACAGCGCCAGGTACCCGGGTTTGCTTCCTGGCTTATGTCACTGTCTGTGTGGAGTTTACTTGTTCTCCCCGTGTCTGAGTTGTTTGCTTTACTGTTTGCTGAACAAATTGATGACTTCACTGTCCAATAAACCAGGCCGTGGGTTTCCTCCGTGTGCTCCAGTTTCCTCTCACATTTCAAAGATGTGAGGGTGAGATGGATTGGTCAAGCTAAATTGCTATTAGTATCCAAAATAGTTCAGGGGGATTGGCAGGGTAAATATGTAATGTTAGGGCCTGGGTAAGATACTCTGCCGGAGGGTTGGTGCAGACTTGATTGGCCAAATGGCCTCCTTCTGCACAGGAGAGATTTTTTTCTTGGGGCAAGATCTGTTTGCCACATAGGCCAGAGACCCATCTTTGGTTCCCGGCTCAGGTCACTGTGTGGAGTTTGCACGTTCTCCCTGTGTCTGCGTGGGTTTCCACTGTGTGCTCTCCTTTCCTCCCATAGTCTGAAAGACGTGCTGGATAGGCGCATTGACCATGCTAAATTCTCCCTCGGTGTTCCCAAACAGGCGCCAGAGTGTGGCGACTGGGGGACTTTCACAGTAACTTCATTGCATTGTTAATGTCAGCCTACTTGTGACTAATAAATAAATAAATAAAGTAGCATTCTGTCAGATTAACAACCAGGGTGTGAATGTGAAAATTAACTCCTGTATGTTTAAGACGTAATGACAGACAGATTGATCCACTCAATCCTGCGAATGATTCTGTTATCGTTAGATAGGCAAATAAGCCATCAGAGGCCCAATTCTCACTCACTCAAATCCCATTAAGACAGAGTTACAATTGGACCCTCAGTCTGGAGTGTCTGCTGACACCACAGTGAGGGTTGGAGGTGGGCTTGCCGAGTTTATTGGATAGCAAAGTCATCTATTTGTTCAGCAAATAGCAAAGTAAACAACTCAGTAGAGCCTATTTAAACAGAGCTCTGTAATGACACTCACTTCTGGAGTGAACCGAGAAACAGCTTGACTAAACAAACAGATGTTCCAATGTTGTTCACCTGGCTCAGAAACTCATGCTCTTGAAGAGGAAATATCTGTCCTGAGTTTGATTGCACCTTATTGTAATTGATGTGACTGGGAGACGTTTAGCATTTTAAACCCTGACAGCATTCAATTATCATGGAGTCAAAGAGGTTTACCGCATGGAAACAGACCCTTTGGCCCAACTTGCCCATGCACCCTTTTTTTTAAGAACCCTTAAGCTCATCCCAATTGCCCGTATTTGTCCCATATCTCTCTATACTCATCATACCCACGTAACTATCTAAATGCTTTTCAAAAAACAAAATTGTACCCACCTCCACTACTGCTGGCAGTTTGTTCCAGACACTCACCACCCTCTGTGTCAAATATTGCCCCTCCGGACAATTTTGTATCTCTCCCTCTCGCCTGAAACCTATGCCCTCTAGCTTAAGACTCCCCAACCATTGGGAAAAGATATTGACTACCTTAATGTCAATATATTATGATACACTATTGATTATCTATTAATTAGGATGGCCAACTGTCAAAAATCAGCCTTGCCATTGAAAGACCAAAGCCTGTGGGTGGTGGGGGGAAGGGGGGAACCTTCCCATTGTGCCCTGCCGGCTGATGGGCTCGCTGAGAAACAGATCCAAACCTCACCCCCTGTATCTCACTTTGACCCAATCACTTCATACTATACGCCTCGATCATTCCCAATGCATGGAGGGTTTTACTTCCAATAGAGTGCAAGGAGTTATTTGTTGTTTCATAACAAGAATAATAACTTTGGTATTCATGGTCGTTTGGTTGTGTTGAAAAAGGGATGCACTGTTGAAACTTTAGGCCATACACTCGTCAGGGCAATTCACAAGAATAACAATAGTAAAGGGAACAACAATTTATACTGTACGTGAAGAGAGGGTGGATTGCTTTGAAAGAATGTCTCTTTATTCAGCAATATTTGCTGTATACTGGAGAATGACACCCGGGAACATGGAGAGTTTGAACCAACGCAGCTTCACTTACAGGTATGTGTTGTCTTACATGGCTGCTCCTTCTCAGCTTGTTTCCCATGGTAGGGAATTGAGAAGTCATTTCCGGTGAATACGTGATTGAATTAATTTAACAGCGTTTCAGCAAGGATTAATACAAATATATAACAATATATACTCATTAGAATTCAGAGGGGACATCTTATAGAAACGTCTAAGGTTATGAAGGGAATAAGTAAGAAGTTGTTTCCACTGGCGGGTGAAACTAGAACTAGGGGGCATGGCCTCAAAATAAGATGGAGCAGATTCAAGACTGAGTTGAGGAGGAACTTCTTCACACAAAGGTTTGTGAATCTGTGGAATTTCCTGCCCAGTGAAGCAATTGAGTCTACCTCATTGAATGTTTTTAAGGCAAGGATAGATACATTTTTGAACAGTCAAGGAATTAAGGGTTATGGTGAGCGGGTGGGTAAGTGGAGCTGAGTCCACAAAGCCATAATTTTTTTGATTGGTGGAGCAGGCTCGAGGGGCCGGATGACCTACTGCTCCTAATTCTTATGTTCTTAAGTTCTTAATATTCATGTGCCAACCCCCGATTGATATCATGTACCATCCAACTCAACAAAGGCTTCTACTCTGCTTTTGAATGGACTTACCATATATTATGTTGATCTTTCTCTGCACTCCAGTTACAACTGTAACATTATATTCTACACTCTCTCCTTCCCTTCTCCCCAATGTACTCTGTGATTTGATTTAATCTGATTTATTATTGTCACTTGTATTAGCATACAGTAAGAAGTATTGTTTCTTGTGTGCTATACAGACAAAACACACCATTCAAAGAGAAGGAAACGAGAGAGTGTGTGTGCTTTGGGTTTGCTTTGTCGATATAGTGCACAAGAAACTATACTTTTCACTGTGTCCCAACAGATGTGACAATATTAAATCAAATCAAATCAAAAGATATGCAACTTAATTATGCTTCCATGTTCAATTTGTGTTGACTAGAATGAGAATACTACAATCATAGCTGTTTACTGATACATATAACAACTTATATATTCTTTATTTTCTGTGACAAGCTACTGACATATACTGAAATGATTAAAAGGAAATAGAATCTCACCCTTGTTGTTCTGCCTCAGGTACAACAGGAGAGAAACAACGAACACGATAAGAATGGCCCCCAGCACTGCGAGCGCAATGTAAATCTGACTGTGATACAGAGAATAGGAAAAGGTCAGTGCAGGTTCACAACTGTTTCATGGCCATTCGGTTAAAGAAATATTTCAAGGATGACATTCATAAATTTGTTTTCATGCACTCAGGACATTCCGAAGCATTTTACAGAAAATGAAATCAAGCTTTGGTGCGCAGGAACTATTGTGACGTGACAAACCTGGCAATTAATTTACACACAGCCTGCTCCCACAAACAACAGTTAGATAAATGAACAAATACATTGTTTAAAAACAGAAAATGCTGGAAATTCTCAGCAATGGCAGCATTTGTGGAGAGAAGAGCAGAGAACCACTCAAAGGTCCATTAAACTCGGGCGGGATTCTCCAGTTTTGGGATGAGCGTGGCTGAAGAATCCCACCCAGGATCTTTCAATTATGCCCCCCCATCAAAACAGATCAGGAATCCCGCTGGAGGCTGGCATTTAACTAAGCTGCATCCCGCTACTGGGATGCAAATGGAAGGTCAACTAGAAACTCCCCACTATGTCCAATTCTCTGTTATGCCAGTGGGAACACACACCAGTCCAGAACACGTCTGGTCCAGCGTGGCATGAACATTCAAGACCTGAACAAAGCTTGGGGCAGCCTTCAGGGATTGTGATGGAGTCCGCTCGTGACCCTGGCTCCTGAAACACCATCTCAATGGGTGGGCAAAGTGTCTATCAGGTGGATCTTCCAGCTTCAGTGGGAGTGCCCACCTTCCAGCCTCAGAGTGTTTCTGGAGGTCCATTTTCTTTCTTCAAGGGATCCATCCTCTTTCTTCAATGATAACTCAGTGATACCTGATGCTGTTACAATATGTCACCCGCATCTGATAGTGGGACACATGCCCTCAAGTCCACCCTGCCAAGGAAGACGTTGCAAAACCCCCAGGTGCAAAATTAATTGCACAGTAAAAAAAATTAAAGTTTATTTATTAGTCATAAGGAGGCTTACATTAACATTGCAATGAAGTTACTGTGAGAATCCCCTAGTTGCCACACTCTGGCGCTTGATTGAGGGAGGATTTAGCATGGCCAATGTAGCTAAAAAGCACGGCTTTCGGACTGTGGGTGGAAACTGGAGCACCTGGATGAAACCCACGCAGACATGGGGAGAGTGTGCAGACTCTGCACAGACAGAGACCCAAGCTAGGTATTGAACCTGGGTCCCTGGCACTGTGAGGCAACAGTGTTAACTGCTGTGCCACGATGCTGCCCTCTTGGATGGAAGATAAGGCCTGGTTTGCCATTGAGCTGTGCAGTGGGAAACACTGGGTAAGACAATTCTGCCCCTTATTTGTAATTTCCAATGACAAAGAATTGGACCTTGGTTGGAATGCTGACACAACAGCACGATGTGGGCCCGGCCATCATTTCCATTCTGATCGGCCACATTACAAAATAATAAACAATGTCATCTCCAAATGTTTAAAGAGCATTTCACCCGTTGCACTGAAATCTGAGCCAGTTATTACATCCCCAATGAGAACATTGTACCTTTTATTATTTTCTGATTCTGAAGATTTGGTGTGGCTGCCGTTGGTAATAATAGTTGTGCTTGTGGGATGTGTCGTAGTTGGTGATTCTGTTGTAGAAACTTCACATAAATGTTTAGATTCTGTTGAAACAGAGGAATAACATTCAGATTCACCTCATTTTCACTTGTCACCAACTGAGAGAGTGTCGTTGTGAAATGGAACTTCAGTCCTTGAGGAAAGATCTGATTTCTGTGTAATTTTTCCCTCTCTGGTCACAATAGAGAAGCGGCTGATATCTGGCCCATTTTTACTGGAAATTTCATTTTATTCCCCATATCTGAGAGTTGGTAGTGGACAGTTACTCATGGGCCAGTTAATGAGCTCAGATTGGTGAATCTCAATCCAGATATCCCCCTTTTTGTCATTAATTTCTCATGAATACATTAAACCGTCACTTGCCACCATTGAGAATGGTCATCACCTGGGGTCAGTTTTATGAGCTTGCTGTCACAAGGGGAATCTTCACTCACTGACCGTGAACATTACAAACCAGCCAGCGATTTTCTGTCCGTTTAATTATAATGGTCCATGTTATCGGTGGGAGACCCTCTCCTCTCCACCGTTCACCCAAACACCCTCCACTAGGCACTAATTGTCTCAGAGCATTTTAGTAAATCATTTGTTCCAAAATGTAAGGAAGATATAGCATTGCTTTTGCAGTTCTTACAATCTCCAGTAGCAAATGGAATTTCTGGCCATTTTGCTCTTTTTTTTAACCAGAACAAACACTGGGAAACATGTTTCTCTCACTCTGCAGAAAACAAAACTGCAACATTCACATAGATTAAAGTGGAAGGGTGTAATTTTAAAGAATGGAGATCTTTCACTCATGATATTCCGCAGGGATCAGTGCTGGGACCTCTGCAGTTGGTATATAAATGATCTGGAGTAAAATGTGGGTGGTCTTATTCGTAAATTTATGGACGACACAAAGATTGGTGGATTTGCTGATAGTGCCGCGGATTGTCAGAGGATAAAACAAAGTACAGATAGATTGGAGACTTGTGCACAGAAATGGCAGATGGAGTTTAATCCGGACAAATGCGAGGTGATGCATTTTGGAGGATCAGGTTCAGGCGTGAATTATACTGTAAATGGTAGAGCCCCTTAGGGACATTAACATACAGAGAGACCTGGACATGCAGGTTCACAGTTCGCTAAAAGCGGCAACACAGGTGGCCAAGGTAATTAAGAAGACATGTGACATGCTTGCCTTCATCGGGTGGAGCACTGAGTACAAGTTGCATGGGAAATCATGTTGCATCTGTATAAAACCTTGGTTAGGTCACATTTGGAGTACTGCGTGTAGTTCTGGTCACCAGACTACCAGAAGGACATGGAAGCTTTGGAAAAAGCGCAAAGAAGGTTCATAAGGATGTTGTCCGGCCTCGAGGGTGTTGACTATGAGGAAGGGTTGTTATCGGACAACAAATTTTATGAAATTGGGCACACAAAATGGAAGCAAACTAAAGCTACCCTCAGAGCCCTCCACTAAAAATCACAAAGTAACAGACACTGATCAGTAGGCAAGAGCATGCTTTTAGAATGCAAATGAGGGCTAGCACATACGGGAAGCTGGACAGGATGGCACCTACAGGAACTAAATCTCCACCCCATCAAAATCAGCACTTCTAAAACAGTCAAACAACCCATGGAGACACCTAAAATTAGCATAGTTAAGGAAATGTCCCTGGCCCCTCAAATCTCTTTTGAGATCAATGACACACCTATGGTTCAAACCCTAGAGATTCTGGACCATTAATAACCAATCAGACAAAAACGATGAACACACACTTAAAACAATTGCTCCAACACTCGAAAACATCGAGACAGGATGGCTGAAGTCAAATACTGTAATTAACGGATTAGCATTTGAATTGTGTACTACACCGAAGTTCAGGTATAACTGTAGCCCGTTGTGGGGGAATCTTTAGAGCGCTTTCGGGACAGTCCGATTGTATGTCCTGACTGTGCTTCTCCGTTGACGTGAAAGAAAATAAAGCTGTGCCGTTGTTGAACTTCACCCTGAGTCTGTAGTGGTCGTTTCGTATACTCGTGCTAACAGGGTTGAATAAACTAGAATTATTTTCACTGGAAAGATGGAGACTGAGAGGAGATCTGATAGAGGTCTACACAATTATGAGCGGCACAGACAGGGTGGATAGCGAGAGGCGTTTTTGCAAGGCGGAAGTGTCAATTACAAGAGGGGACAGGTTCACGGTGAGGGGGAGAAAGTTTAAGGGAGATATTTGGGGGGAGTTTTTCGCTCAGAGAGTGATGAGTGCCTGGAATGCGCTGCCAGAGGAGATGGTGGAAGCAGGCACATTAGCAACATTTAAGAGACATCTGGATGGGTACATGAATAGGGAGGGATTAGAGGGATATGGATTGAGTAAGGGCAGAAGATTTTTTAAAATTTATTTGAGGCATCATGATTGGCAGAGGCTTGGAAGGTCGAAGGGTCTGTTCCTGTGTTGTACTCTTCTTGGTTGTTTTTAAGCATTTTTTTTTGGGGGGTGGGTGATGGAATTTGAAACATTTCATTTTTAGGACAATGAAATTTTCTGGAGTGATGGAATTTTATAGCCCAGAGCGAAGAGATTCTGCCATCACTTTACTGCTGGTTCACTGGAGGATCTTCCCAGTTAACCTCATTTCATTGTCCTTTCCTCATACACTCATTAATTTACTTTCTTCACTCCTCTTTCGTAAAGTATTATTGAACTTGTTTGTCACCTTATTTGAGTTAGGCACTACACATGTCATGTCGATTTGCGTTAGTTACATGCTCCTAATTTCTCCCTTTGTTCTTTTGTCTCTGACATCATTCACCATCCAGACACAAGAGTTCAGCATTGTGGAGGTGGGGGTAGGGGTTGGGGATGGGTGAATATTTGGGCCTGTCCACTGTGGGCGCAAATCCCATTATGGCCGGAAACTCTTATGAGATAAACATTTCTTCAAAAATTCAATCACCAAATGGTTTGTTTACAGTCACACTTACCAATACTTTTTATTTGTATCTCATAATTGTAGTTCTTCCCTGTTCTGTTGATCACTGACACATTAACCATTTCACTGGATTTGTTTCCCTGGTTATTTGAGGCTGTGCAGTAATATTGATGATGTTGCTGTGTGAAGTTTTGACAATGTAGATCCAGTTTACTGGTGTCAGAGATCTTTGAATCTTCAGACGGGGTCTTTTCATACCATGCGTACTGAATGGGAAGTGATCCCTGGACAGACTCACAGGAGACGGACACTGAGCCTCCAGAACTTGAGGCATTTGGTGGTGATAAAAATCTAAGTTCAGGAACAGACACGGGCTCTGTGGAGAAGAAACAAACATTTAGATACTGACTGAACATCTAAAAATCAAATACTCTCCTATTCGCTGCTCTTCAGAATCTCAGGCGTGGTTGGCCTTGTTGGAACCTGACATTGACTCCTCCATGGGGTGGATGCCAACGCAATTGATCCAGGACAAACCAGCCTGCTTGATTGGCACCAAACCCACAAACATCCATCCCCTCCACCACCGACACTCAGTAGCAGCATTGTTTACCATCTACAAGATCAGCAATTCATCAAAGATCCTTAGGCAGCACCTTCCAAACCCATGACTGCTTCCATCTAGAAGAACAAGGGCAGCAGATACATGGGAACACCACTACCTGCAAGCCACTCACCATCCTGACTTGGAAATATATCACCGTTCCTCCGCAGTCGCTGGGTCAAAATCCTGGAATTACCTCCCTTGTGGCATTGTGGATCAACCCACAGCACGTGGACTGCAGTGATTCAAGAAGGCAGCTCACCACCACCTTCTCAAGGGCAACGAGGGATGGGCAATAAATGCTGGCCAGCCGGCGATGCCCAAGTCCCGTGAATGAATAAAGAAAACACTTAATCAGGGTTTGTGATCGGGACACGGGAGAGAGTCTGGGCCCAGACACCACACGCTGCACTTTAGGAATGCCCATTGCTATCTCCAATGCTCCAGCCAATTAAAGGCCAGGGTCTGAGCTCATTATCCAATCAGGGAGAGTGGGTGGGGTCCTGGTGATGGAGGGTCTCGCCTGGCTGAGGTGGGAGTTGCTGATCTGAGAATGGAGACAGTGAGGGGCAAGCCCGGGTGAGTTTACTTTATCCTTGAAAATCCCACAGCTGCCTGACCCTGATCCTGACCGGACAATGCGGCCTGTCTGCATTGCTAACTGAAAACCCCAGTTGGCATGGCAACGAGATCTTATGAGGCCCCATTGGGAAATTTCTTCCTCGTGTTGACTGTCCACGCAGTTACTTTTGAATGTAAGTCAATGATGATCAGAATTGTGTGAGTTTTTATTGCTGCACCTTCCTGTATGATAAAAAATATGTACTTATTTAGTAAATCTGCTGAAATGGGCAGTTTTCCAATAAAGTTATTAAAACTCAAAACCAAAGACCATCAATTTCCAGGAAACTTAATTTCAACAGAATGGAAAATGTTTCCTGTAGAAACTGAAGGAAATATTTCTGACTGAGTTCTTCGCAATCAGCATGTAAACAGTTAAAGTTCTTAAACCAAATTGGCACATTCATCCTTTTAAATTTCCAAAGCTGTTACAATCAATTGTGTGAGAAAAAGAGGGTCGTACATCCACCCTTCCTCATGTGGTCACAGCAAACCCATACCATTAGTATTTGTCTAACTTTCTGATGAGACGTGAGTCGTGTCTTCCTGGAACGGAACAATGGCCGGAATTTTCTGACTGCTCACACCAGTAGGATTTTCCCATCCCGCTGCAGTGGGAACATGGCGGTAAGATCGCGCCCTATGTGTCTGGAACTCTCTCCATTGTGATGAGGAAGTACATATCTTCGGCTGTGGGTTGGAAAAAGGGTGGTGAACAGCACAGGAAACAGGTGTTGCAAACTCAGTCACTTATCACATATGTCGAGTGAAATTTTGTGATAGGTTTGTCCGGGTTTACATTGTTCACTATAGTTATTCTTAATAACTATTGTTTGTTGCTGCTTAATGCTCTCGAACAATATATAGGGCCCTGCTCTGGGCTGATAACTGCTGGGGTAGTGAGGCAGCCAATGGGTTTTGAATGTAAGTCAACGATGATCAGAATTGTATGAGTTTTTATTGCTTCGCCTTCCTATACAATAAAAACTCCACATCTATTTACGAAATCTCTAAGCACCTTCTGAAATGGGCAGTTCTTCAATAAAATTAATAAAACTCAAAACCAGAGACCATCAGCTTCCAGTTAACTTAATTTCGACAGGACAGAATGGGTTCAATCTACTTTGCTGATTGCAACAGACCTATTTTTTAATCCAAAAGTATTTCGTTTGACATAGAATATTAGCAAGTTTTTTTTGGTGCTGGGATAATCAGGAGATAAATGCAAAATATTGCAGATGCTGAAATCTGAAACAAAAACAGAAAAATGCTAGAAAATCTCTGCAGGTCTGACAGCATCTGTGGAACAAGAGTAAAGCCAACATTTCGAGCCTAGATGACCTTGAGCCAGCTCTGACCAAAGGTCATCTCGACTCGAAACATTGGCACTATTCTCTCTCCACATACTGTCAGACTTGCTGAGATTTTCCAGCTTTTTTCTTGTAACAATCAGGGGATTTGCTATAAGCACTGTCAAATGTTACATCTTCAAACCAGATTTCCAAAGAGAGATGCAGCACATAGATAGACAGACAGCAGAAACATAAACTGATCTTGGACAGTGAAAATAGATTGTCAGTCAGTCAACCTGTCGCACTGTCAAACCGCACAGCAGACAGAACCTTTCTACAATATGTTTAATTTTAGCAACATAGAGGAAGCATCTTCCCATTCAGGAGCAGGAGTTACAACACCTGCATGGGTTAGCACTGCTTCTCCACAGTGCCAGGGATCCCCGGTTTGATTCTGGCCTTGGATCACTGTCTGTCTGGAATTTGCACATTCTCTCCACGTCTTGCCTGGGTTTCCCCCGGGTGCTGCGTTTTCCTCCCACGATCCAAAGGTTAGGTTTATTGGCCACGCTAAATTGACCATAGTGTCAGGGGATTCGCAAGGTAAATGTGTGGGGCGACAGGGAATAGAGGTGGGATTGTGGTTGTTACAGACTCGACGGGCCAAATGGGCTCCTTCTGTACTGTAGGGATTCTATGAGGATTTATGATGACTTTCACCTCCTCCCTTCCCGCTGTCCAGGGGCTGCACATCTGAGAATCATTCCTAATCAGTTACCTCTGGCGAGTATCGAGAATCTTCAGTTTGGAAATCAAGAATGGGAGATTTATTTACAATAAATGATCAAGTATTATCTTTTCTTTCGAGTTAAAATTGAATGTTTCAATGATGCCAACACACATTCACGCAAGGAAGAAACTCTAAAAACGAACATGAATTCAGAATCTAATCTGACAATTCCATCACTGAGTAAAGGAGTAAATGAGAATGAAAAATCAACACCCAAAAATCAAAATAGAGGTTCTTAAAATCAAAACATTACCTATGAACAAACCTCAAGAAGGCCCTGTGAAAATAGCGATGATTTTGACTCTGATCTGGAGGTTTGCTTGGGATAGTGAGTGGGATTTTCACCGAGTTGTTTTAAGTGAAGCAAAGTTTAAAAAAATGTCCTCGTCCACTTTGCCACCCTCCATGTCCTCTCATGAAGCAAATGCTCCTTTACCCACACCCAGTCAGAGCTCGGATCTGCCCTTTTGCCCAATCCCGATGCCCCCAAAGCCCCTTCCAGCCAAGCCCTTCCCATCCATCCACATCTTTTGTGGGCTGTGAGGGATGACGGATGGAGGGCCCTTGGTGTTTCCTGGGACAAAATCCCATGACATGAGGGGGACATTTTGAACAGTCTGTCACCACACTGCATTGCACAGTTGTTCGCACTGCTGCCTCACCACGCCAGGGGCCTGGGTTCGATTCCTGGTTTGGGTCACTGTCCGTGTGGAGTTTGCATGTTCTCCCCGTGTCTGCATGGATTTCCTCCGGGTGCTCTGGATTCTTCTGACAGTCCAAGTGATGTCCTAGTTCGGCGCATTGGCCATGCTAAGTTCTTGCTCAGTGTGGGTGACTTGGTGCTGGATTTTCACAGAAACTTCATTACAGTGTTAATGTCAGCCTACTTGTGACTAATAAATAAACTTTTTTTTTAACTTTGACTCTCTGTGCCTATCTTCTTGTGCCGACTGGCCTGTAACCAGTCCACAACCAACACCCCCCACCCCTGTCCCCCGCAGCAATGATGATCTCGTCATTTGTGCGCAGTTTCTCCCGAGGCGGGCAGGTTGAGTTGGGAATTTTCCAAATTTTCCCGACCTGCCTCCGGAATGAAAATCGAGGCCAATGTCTCAACAGTTAATAAAGAGGCTGCTTTTACCATCCAAACAATGTGACAACTCCAGGTTAATTCACTTGTAAAGTTGGACTCTGTTCGGCTGACCTCAGTATCTTGAGTCACCCATTATATCAGGAAGCCTCTGGATCTTGGTCAATTCTTTGGAGGGATTCTATAGGGGAGGTGATGGCCCAGTGGTATTATTGCTGGACTGTTTGGAAACTTAGTGAGTGTTCTGGGGATTTGGGTTTGAATCCTGCCATGGCAGGTAGCCGAATTCAAATTCAATAAAAAGTAACTGGGATATAGAATCACCTGATGACCACGAAAGTGTTGTCATTGTCTGAATTTTACTTTTTTCCTGAATGCGAGCTCCCGACATTGGATTTATATAACGTAAGTCAGTTTCCCCAACGACTGCTTCTAGCTGCCAGACTCTGCACTGCTCGGGATATCGGAGCTGTCTCTGTTTCCCCATGGATAAAACATGAATCGAACATTTCAGTCGAGGTGAATAAAGATAATCACTGAGAAACGTACCATGAATTATTTGAAGCTCGACAGCACACAGTGGAACGAGACGCCCAGCTCTTTCAATCCCACAGCTGTACCATCCTGCATCTTCTGCGCGAAGATCCTTCATAGTGACAATAAATACTCCTCGTGTCTTGTCATCTCTGATTGATATTCTGCCCTTTCGCCAATTTATCTTTCGTACAACCTTACACTGGCGAGGCCTGCTGCTACACCAATATTTAATATGTGACTTGTACACTGCATCATAGTGACAATTTATTGTGATCGCTCTTCCCACAATTCCTGTTACTTTCTGTTCTGCCCACAATGCACCTGAAACTGAGGAGACAACATTTCAGAAATTGAACAGGAAATAATTGCTTCATTCAAATACCTACATTCTTATGAGTTAAATTCCATGCAGATTAACATAATCATTAAATAGAGATTTTTCACAATCTCAGAATGTCCCAAAGTATTTCACAATCAATGGTTTACTTTTGAAACATTTTGGGGTATTTTCTTGACTCACAGGTAGGAGCTGGGAGAGCGGAGGGGAGCTGGAAATTGAGGTTCTGCCTCACACTGTGGGGTTTCACTCAGTGTGTGACTTCATCAAAAGATTTTGCACACGGAAATAGACATGGGGCAGCACAGTGATTAGCATTGCTGTCTCAGAGCGCCAGGGACCTGGGTTCGATTCCCGGCGTGGGTCACTATCCGTGTGGAGTTTACTTGTTCTCCCCGTGTCTGCGTGGTTTCCTCCAGGTGCTCTGGTTTCCTCCCACATCCTGAAAGACGTGCTGGTTAGGTGCATTGACCTGAACAGGTGCCGGAGTGTGGTGACTATAGACCTTTCACAGTAACTTCATTGCAGTGTTAATGTAAGCCTTGCTTTTGATTAATAAATAAACTTTAACTTTTAGACCCTTGTACAGACCTGAGAATTTTGGGACGTTGCCAGTGGGTGCGTTGGGGGTTAGACATGAATTTGATGCTGGCAAGGAGGGATATTCGGATCGTGGGTGGGCTGCGGATGTCAGGGAGTTATCTTTGCAGGCCTTGGTGATGGGTGGCCTAGGGGAATGGCTGGAGGTCTGTCGGGATTTAAATGCCTCCTGGGGAGGTGAGTGGAAATCAGGGGGAGGTTTGGGTGAATTTGGGGAAACAGAGTCCTTTTTGTTTGCCGTGGGGTGGGGTTTGGGGGTGGTGAGAGGTCTGGGGAGGGTGAGAGGGGAATGAAGGGAGTGTGGAAAACTGGAAGTGTGGTGTTGTGTGAGGTTTCAGCAGAATTTCCATCTTCTCAACGTTGTTGCTGCAACCTGTACTGCAGGAGGAATTGGAGATGATGAGAACATTGCTGACAAACAGAGAAAGGAAAGAGATTGAGGTTTGGTCAGGGAAGATTCAGAAATTTGGAGACTGATCACTGAGCAGGACCGAAGGAACTTAGAAACTAGAAACAGGAGTAGGCCATTCGGCCCTTCGAGCCTGCTCCACCATTCATTTTGATCATGGCTGATCATTGAATTCAATATCCTGATCCCCTCTTCCCCCTACATCCCTTTGACCTCTTTAGCCCCAAGAACTATATCTAATTTCTTCTTGAAACGTTTCAGCCTCAATTACATTCTGTGGGAGTGAATTCCACATTCACCGCCCTCTGGGTGAAGAAATTTCTCCTCACTTCAGTTCTAAAAAGTTTACCCCTTAAACTATGACCCCCTAGTTCAGGACCCCCCCACCATTGGGAACATTCTTGGTGAATTTACCTTTTCTAATCCTGTTAGTATTTTATAAGTTTCTATGAGATCCCCCTGCATCCTTCTAAATTCCAGTGAATATAACCCTAACCGACTTAGTCTCCCCTCATATAAACCACATCCACTGGTTCTCCTCAATCAAATCTACCAGTTACATCCTCAAAGAATTCTAATAGTTTCATCAAGCATGATTTAGCTTCTGTAATTCCATGCTGACTTTGTCTGATACCACTGCCTTCCAAATGCCGAGTTCCTAAATTCTTGATAATCGTCGCGAGCAACTTCCCCTCGACCGACGTTAGTCTCACTGGTCTATAGTTCCCTGTTTTGTCTTTACCTCCCTTTGTGAACTGCGGGCTTACATTAACTATCCTCCAATCTGTAGGAACCAGTCCAGAGTCTAAAGAATTCTGGAAAATGCTCGCTAATGGATCTACTATTTCCTGGGCCACTTCTTTAAGTATTTTGGGATGAAGATTATCAGGACCTGGAGATTTACTCACCTTCAATCCCATCAATTTTCTCAAAACCATTTCTCTACAAATGCTGATTTCCTTCAGTTTCTCACTTAAGCACGTTTCTCTCCATACTTCAATTACATTATTCATATCTTCCTTTATGAAAACTGAAGGAAACTACAAATTTAATTCATCAGCCGTTGCTTTATTCCCCATTATGAACTCTCCTGTTTCTGACTGTAAGGGCCTACATTTGTTTTTGTCAATCTCTTTCTCTTTACGTACCTATAGAAACTTTCACACTCAGTTATTATGTTTGCTGCAAGCTTACTTTCATACTCATACTTAAGGGGAGGCAATGGCCTTGTGGTATTATTGCTCGGCAATTAATCCAGTAACTCTGCCAATGATCTGGAGACCTGGGTTCGAATCCCACCACAGCAAATGTTGGAACTTAAATTCAATAAATAAAATATCTGGAATGAAGAATCTTCTGATGACCATGAAACCACTGTCGATTGTTGGAAACACTCATCTGATTCACTAATGCCGTTAAGGGAAGGGAATCTGCCTTCCTTACCCGGTCTGGCCTATATGTGACTCCAGATCCACAGCAATGTGGTTGACATTTCAGAAAGAGTTTACAATAAATGACAGGATGGGGATTCCAAAACAATTAAAAAACTTGAGTGAAAATATGAGGATATGAGATAAAAGATCCGGGAAAAATTAAAGATGAGTTAACAGAGAGGCTGAGTGTAGCTGGGATTGGGAGTGTAATGGTGTTTGTTTGAAATTATATTTCACCATTAACGGCATCGAGGTCATTAACCAAAACCTCACTGAAGCGTAATCTTGTCATGTTAAAATGGGCAGCACGAATAACTAAAATCCAGTGATTGAAAGTTAAACAATGAGAAGAAAAAGGTTACTTATGAGAAAAGTAATATAAATCAACCATCTGTCAGTGAGGAACAGTAACATTGACAGAGCTTCATAAAATAACACCTCATCAACTCTGAAGTTTATTTCCTCGTCACAAGTCGGCTTACATTAGCACTGCAATGAAGCTACTGTGAAAATCCCCTTGGCTTGACACCCTGGCGCCTGTTTGGGTACACTGAGGGAGAATTTAGTACGGCCAATGCATCTAACTAGCACGTCTTTTGGAGTGTGGGAGAAAACCAGAGCACCCTGAGGAAACCCGCGCCGACACGGGGAGAACATGCGGACTCTGCACAGTCACCCAAGCCTGGAATGAAACCTGGGTCCCTGATGCTGTGAAACAGCAGTGCAAACCACTGTGCCATCATGCTGCCCCTATTTTAAACATGTACAAACCTGAGACGTGGGGTTCTCAATGCTGCAGCCTTCAATATATATTGGACATCAGGTTACATTTAAAAAAATACTAAAATGTGCATAAAAAGCAATAACAAAATAAAAAAGGCGTTTCATTTTAAAAATGTGACTCATCTAAATTTTGAAAAACTAAATTGTCCTCAAATTCCCATTCACAATGAATGTTGCTGTTTTGCTTAGTTGCTAAATATTTCCATGGTGCGATAATATAATCACAAGGAGTTACTGTACAAAATCTCACAAATATTAGCAATTTATATTTGCTGAGTATTTCATCCTTTAAATACAAACGACTTCCCAAATCTATAAAAAGATGAAGCAGACTCAGCAAATGTGTATTTCTGTTCCCAATAGCTTGTTCTTCAGAGAACTGGTCACCAGCCTGAATTTGGAGATGCTGGCGTTGGACTGGGGTAAACTCAGTAAGAAGTCTGATCACACCAGGTTTAAGTCCAACCGATTTATTTGATAGTAAACTCACAAGCTTTCGGGGTTTGCCCCTTCGTCAGGAGAATGGAGAGTTCTGGCCTCAGACAGAGCATATAACAGCACAGTGTTGTCAGACTTCTTACTGTGTTCTCCAGCCTGAATCCAGAGACTGTAGCATAAGGGACACCACTCCACATCAAGACATGGCTGATTGAGTATCTCTCCCTCTTGCCTTCACTGTATTGGAAGAATTTTGCAGGTTGACCATGAACCTGTTCCATCCCATCTTCCATTCCCATAAAGAGCAGGAGCCGGAAGGCCAGAATCCTCAGGCTGTCCATGTCCCACTGCGGCTGCCAGAGAGGACGGGGAATCAGAAGCTGAGACAAATCTCCGTTCGCTGCAGTGGGATGGGAAAATCCCGGCTGCGAGCGAGGTCGGAGAATCTGCTCCAGAGACTCTACCCACCGCAAGGAGAAACCTCCTTTTGTGCTTTTACAGGTCTCCAAATATTTAAACATCTCTCTCTCTCTCTCTCTCATATATTTGTATAACCGGCAGACTAGAGTTAAACTAACACTGATTATCTGACTGTCCAGCTCTGGCTGTTACTCACCGGGCAGAGAGGAAATGAGGAGAATCAAAATCCACATCGTTCTGTTGGAGATCAGATCAGTGCTTGTCGTCAGTCCCCCAGCTCCTGTGTCTCACAACGCTGAAATGAGTGTCAAAAATAAATTGTATCAGAAAATTAAATGAAGAAGAAGACAGCAGGAAATGGAGTCATGAAACCACAGTCAGTCACTTCGCAAAATCTGGCTCCTCAGAACCTGAAGTTCTGTCAGTTTCATTTAGTAGAAGAAGTAATTATTGTTGAAAGAATGTAAAATTCTGGAAACAAGGTGTTAAAAAGTCAGAGCCTATGGATGTGCAGGTTAGGTTGATTGGCCACGCTAAAAATTGCCCTTAGTGTCCCGAGATTTGTAGGATCGAGGGATCAGTTGGTAAATGTGTAGAGATCTCGGGGTAGGGCCTGTGTGGGATTGTGGTTGGTGCAGACTCGATGGGCCGAATGGCCTCTTTCTGTACTGTAGGGTTTCTATGATTCTATGATTCCACTCTGCTGAAGGCAGCTCCCCCAGCTCCTGGCTGAAGGGCAACTCTGTGACATGTGAGGAGATTGGGTCACTGGAGACATCACCTGGAGTCTGAACCAGCGAGAATATCGCAGTGATCCGTACTGGGAAATGTCCCTGATACTCTGGATAAACTCCACTGGAACATTTGGATACATTTGGGGATCCATTGCCCTTGGCTCTGTGAACAAGCACCTGAACTCTCTGCAGTTGGTTCAACAGAGACCAAGTGTCAGCAATAGAGTTTGGAATTCAAATCCTGTTTTTTGTAAGGAGCTGTGCTTCAATCACATTCTGTTTAATATCGATTCCACAAAGACACTGGGATTGGAGACTCTCGTTGCAACTTTCTTCATATTCAGGAGATTGAACAGTTATTTCAATGAGATTCCCTCCATATCCGTAATTCCCGATGTTCTGTGTCTGACGTGTTGTAGTAAATGTAGAAAGTTGACATGGAGAAAGATTGTAAAAGTTTAAAGTTTATTTATTAGTGTCACAAGTCGGCTTACATTAACACTGCAATGAAGTTACTGTGAAAATCCCTTTGTCTCCATACTCTGGCACCTGTTGGGGTACACTGAGGGAGAATTTAGCATGGCCTAACCAGCACGTCTTTCGGACTATGGGAGAAAACCAGAGCACCCGGAGGAAACCCACGCAGACACGGGAAGTAAGTGTAAACTCCACACAGACTCCGAATCCGGGAATTGAACCCGAGTCTCTGGTGATATGAGGCAGCAGTGCTAACCACTACGCCACTGTGCCACCCAAATATAAATGGATTAATCTGAGTGACAGTTTAATCAGCTTCTCCTTGTTCACCAACACAATCCTGTATTTGATAAATGAGGCAAATTGTGTCTGCTTTTTAACAGTGGGCCCCCTGAAACATTCTCAGGAACCCCCTGGTTGGAAATTCCTGAGCTGGAATAGAAAATGTATAAAATGATGCAAGTGTTTGACAAGAAGATTCATCATTGCCCCTTCCCACAGAGCGCTGAATGTGTGAAGTAGATTCACAGGTGCACCTGCTAATTCACAGTTCATTTACAACTCAATGAATATCTGAGCAAATGGTTCAACATCCTGTAAAGTGACAGGTTCTGTGGTCAAAACCATATCTGTGCAGGCTGGCACTGAGCAACTTTTTAATTGTCCCTCCCCCTGAGACCAACAATTGCAAGACAAACTCCTGCTCTACGATTCCTGCCTGGGAGGACTTCAGTCCCATTTGCTCAGGAACGGTTCAGTCACCCACCCAGGATATATCGATCAGCCTGAGGCAGGGCTTTACCTTCCCATGAACTGTGCTCCGTGGGCTGGGGCTGAAGACTGTTGATGGGCAGCTGAGTGTCACAGCCGGCACTCCCCACAATATCCTGTTTATTAACAGTATTGATGGTGGCCTGAGCTCTCAGTGAACTCCATCCTTTATGTACCTCCAGAATAAACCCCCCAAGTAGTGGAAAGGATTTAGATCAGCAAATAGGCAGGAACATTTCTGAATGCAAAAACAATAGGGCAAGAACAGTTGGGGCTTCAATCACCCCGATTATCAACTGGAATATGAACAATGTGAGCAACACAGGGGCACAACATTCTTGAACTGAATTCAGGAGAAGTTTTTTAGCCAGCAGTAACAAGCCCAATGAGAGGAGGAGGGTATAGATTTTGTCTCAGGAAATTAATTTGAGTGAGCGGATGAAGTAGCAGTGGGGGCCATTCTGGTGATAGTGAGTTTAATACACTTAGGTTTGGAACCATTACGTAAAAGGACAAAAATAAAGCAGGACTAAAAAACCCTAAAATTTAGAAAGGCAAAATTACTAAGTTCAAAGATCAATGTATCAAAAATGACTGGCTACAGCGATGAAAAGTAAAAACAGGGTCAAATCAGTGGAAGGCGAGAGTGTACGGGCAGCGTTGGAGAATTAGAGATCGGTGAATGCTCTCCTTTATTTGGTGTAATGCTGGAATTGGACAAAACACTGGTTAGGCCACAGCTGGAGTTTTGTGTACAGTTCTGGACACCACGTTACAGGAAGGAGTGAATAGTTCTGAAGTGAGCAGAGAGGAGGTTTACAAAAATGTAGGCAGGGAAAATTCCAGCTACGAGACAAGTTTAGATGGTCGAATGTTGTTTTCCTTAGAAGAGAACAGGCTGAGGGATGATCTAATTGTGATGTACCAAACTATGAGAGGCCGAGATAAGGTGGATAGGAAAAGGCCTGTTACTTTTTATTCATTGATGGGCCATGGGCGTCGCTGCCTGGCCAGCATTGATTGCCCATTCCTAGTTGCCCTTGGAGGGCAGTTGAGAGTCAACAACATTGCTGTGATTGTGGAGTCACATTTAGGCTAGACCAGGTAAGCATGGAAAATTTCCCTTCCTGAAGGATATTAGTGAACCGGATGGGTTTTTCCGACAATCGATAATTGTCCCATGGTCATCAATAGACTCTTAATTCAAGATTATTTTTATTGAATCCAAACTCCGCCATCTGCCATCGTGGGATTCGAACCTGGATCCACAGAACATGAGCTGAGTTTCTGGATTAAAATTCCAGCATTAGGCCATCACCTCCCCCAGCCGAGACATCAGTTCCCTGGGGCATAGATTTGAGGGAATTTGTAGAAGGATTAGACAAAAAAAACCTCTTCACACAGAGATTGGTGGGTGTCTGAATGCACTGCCCAAAAAATGTGACTAATTAAATGTACTAATTAACAGGGTAATTATTATTTCCCCAATGATTATTGTGATTGGCTTGTGAGTGTTATTGCTGAAAACATCACAGTCTGGAACTTACCGATGCATCATGGGGTGTGAACGATGGGCCATTTGATTGGCAGCCCATTCCCAGAACTGGGACTTCCATCCTGAAGGGGGCCTCAATCCCAAAGGGCATTGAATGGGTGAGTGGTAAAGCAGCCAGTTGGGGGCAGACTCACCCCTTACTTTAATGCCAGGCTGTGAGAGACGACACTCTGATCATAAAATCCATGCTCAGCCAACATTTTATCCTTGCCTGGCTCAGTGTGGAATGGTGCGCAGTTGATGAACATACCGATGAGTCCTGAGGAAACTGCCACCCAATTCCGGAAAGGACCATCAATGTTCCGAGCTGCAGGAATACAGCCTCATTTCCCGGCACAGATTAACCGATGAAGGTTTCAGCAATTTTGGTAATCGATGGAGATCAATCCATTCATTTTCACTCAGCTTTGGCCTTTGCTTTTGACTATGATTCATAAGACTTCATCCAGCTCAGTAGCGTTTCCCTCTGGGGTAAGTGACTCATGGTGCGGTTCCAATGAAGCCTGTACACCTGTTCACTGTTTCTCCATCTGGATCACGTGGAGTCCAAAAATGGATCAGTGACCATGATGTTTGCCTCTAACAAGCCCTGTAACAATGCAGATCACCTTCCCCCAATTGCAACCACAACCCTTCATTTAGTACCTAACAGCTATTGTGTATTCACACATCTCTGTCACACATCAACATTGAGACCAGCAACACATTTTTCTCGTGGTTAAACCACCATGAGGTGTAATCAGCTTCAAAATATATTTTTCAGAGTTCAGCTGCTGCTCATCAAACATCAACTTATTTGAGGAGGAAATAAATTGTGGTTAAACTGAGTTTCTGTTCACTTACGATGGAACATTCACTGGCAGCATTCTATATCAAACAAAACCTTTTCAACCATTGAAACCAATAAGAAAATCAGGTCTCGAACAGCAATCTGTTCCATATGGAGAAAGGAACTGACCTCTCTGTTACAATACAGTGAGGGGTGGGATGGTGCTGGTGGGGGAGGGTGGTGGGGATATGGGGGAAGTTGGTGCTGTAAAGAGAGAGGGATGCTGGGAATTCAACCCCAGATACATCAACCCCCACACAGAGAGACATCAAGGCAGGAGCTCCTGTATAAGCCCCACTCACACTGTACTACCAGTAATAGTCTGAGTCTCGGGTTTAGTCATGATGTGGAGATGCCGGAGTTGGACTGGGGTAAACACAGTCAGAAATCTCACAACACCAGGTTAAAGTCCAACAGGTTTATTTGGTCGCAAACACCACGAGCTTTCGGGGCTTTGCCCCTTCGTCAGGTCAATTCCCCACTCACCTGCCAAAGGATCAAAGCCCTGAAAGCGAGTGGCGTTTGTCACCAAATAAACTTCTCGGGTTTAGTGACAGACTGAGGGAGGGAGACATCTTGTAACCTGCACACTGTGAGTCTGAGGGAGAGAGGCCAAATTCACTCCTGAACCTGTCAGACTCCATTCCACACTCAATATCCCAGTCCTGGTATTGGCCCCTCCCTGAATCCGAGTACAATTGACAACAGGTGCCCTGTTTCCAAGTGAAGACAGGTGAAAATTACTGGCACCGACTGGGACATCTTTTTGTGTAGCCGACTGTACCTGGTATTCCCAGGCAGTCTCCCATCCAAAAACTAACCAGGCATGAGTCTTTTAGCTTCTGTGATCAGAAAAGATCAGATCTTTTGAGACGAGTATGGCTGTAGGTAGCTCAGTGACTGGGAGTCTCTAATTGGATTTCTGATGTGTTCAGTAGAATTACCAGTTAATTGGCAAGCTCCAATAAAATCAAGCAGCAACTACTTAGAAAAACAGTTCCTACCAGTTGAGGGCAGATTTATCCTGAATTTATTTTATTTCCTTCTGGGTGGAGTGGAGTTCAAGGACTAAAACTTGCATTTATATAGAGCCTTTATCCCAGTAAAACTGGCAGAGGGATTTGGATGGGTTGAATTTAATGCAGGGTGGGAGATGCCCAGGCATTGGAATAGCCGAGTGAGGAGGTACCGACAGTGTGGATGAGGACGCGATTGGACAGGGAGATAGATGGAGTCAAAGGTGTTTGTTGTGGGGGAAAAAGACAATGGTTTCACTGTTCACAATGTTGGGTTGTAATTTTGGATCATCCAGGACTGGCTGTTGTCGAGCAGCTGGAGCAGCTGTCCCACAGCACAGAGACAGTGTGGGGAGGGGGAACAAGAGAGGTGGAGCTCAGACAGGGGATTAGGCTTCAGGCTTGAACCTGAACTTGTAAACATTCGGAAACAGGGAAACTTTCACAGTGTAGATTGCGCTTTCTGAAATAAAGATAAAATCATAACAGAATGAAATTAAGAGAAATTCAGCTTTCTGAAGGAAAGGGAAATACATTCTTGATTTGATTTGATTTATTGTTGTCACAGGTATTGGTACCCAGTGAAAAGTTTATTATCTTGAGTGCAATACAGACAAAGCATACCGTTCATAGAAAAGGAAAGGGGAAAGTGCAGAATGCAATGTTGCATTCATAATTTAAAAGAGTTAGAACAATGTTTTAAAGCATAGAACGAGAGTAAAAGATAGAATTAGAAAGTATGCTGGGCATAGCTTGCAAGAAGTCACCTCACTCCGGTGCCATCTTGAGAAAACAACTGTTTATTTAACCCAGTGTGTCTCCCATCCTATTGTCATACAGGAACATTCAATGTGGAACTTATCATTGGAGTGAATTGTTTCCAGTAACTGCAAAAATCATGGTGTCCAGAATGTGCTCATCTTTAAATTGAGAGAGATTAAGTTAAGAATATGAAACGAGAATTCTAGGCATCAGGTCAGCAAACAGATCAGTTATTGTCCAGATGTAGATATGCAACTTGAAGGTCACAGCCACTAAAGTTTTGGTTTGAATCATGAAATGACAAAAAACATTTTATTTTGTAGATTTGGCAAAAGAAATGTTGAAAGCTGGATGAGGAATGAGTATTTGACTAGGATGCAAAATTCCGTTAATGTAGATGGAATCCTGGAATCTTCATTTTCCAACAGTGAGAATCGGATTCATTGAGTGACTGGAAAAGAAAATCATCAGATTCATTGAGACTGGGAGAACGATGCATCAATTGACATTTCAGTCTTGAACAGAATTCTGGAAGTGGCAACAGATTGAGGCAAAGCTTGGGGCAGTTTCGAGATCACATTGATCATCCATTGTAAAAGAACTGTCATTTGTATCCCTCATGAAGACATGTAACATTACTTTCTCATGGATAACTGATGTTTCCCTCTGGCTGTGATTAATTCTCTGGCAATAATAGTGAAGGCTTCTGCTCCAGAACTTGCCGCACCTCTAGGCAAGCTCTTCCAGTACAGCGACAACACTGGCATCTACCCGGCAATGTGGAAAATTGCTCAAATAGGTCTCTACAAAAAGGAGGACAGATCCAACCTGGCCAGTTACTGCCCAACAGTCTAATCTCAATAATCAGTAAACTGATGGAAGGGGTCATCAACAGTGCCACCAAGAGGCATTTACTCAGCAATAAACTGCTCATGGATGGTCAGTTTGGGTTCAGCCAGGGTCACTCAGCTCCAGGACCTATTACAGCCTTGGTTAAAACATGGACAAAAGAGCTGAATGCCAGAGAAGGTGAGAGTGACTGCCCTGGACATCAAGGCAGCAATTGACTGAGTGTGGTATTAAGGAGCCTGAACAAAATCGGAGTGAATGGGACTCAGGGGAAAGCCCTCCAATGGTTGGAGTGACACCTGGCAGAAAGGAAGGTGGTTGTTATGGTTGGAGTTCAGCCATCTCAGCTCCAGGACATCACGAACGAGTTACAAAGGATTCTCAGCCCAACCATCTTCAGCAATGCCCTTCCTTCCAACATGAGGTCAGAAATGGGGATGTTTGCTGTTGACTGCACAATGTTTAATATGATTTGTGACTCTTCACATACTGAAGCCTCAATGTCCAATTGCAGCAAGATCGAGACAACATCCAGGATTGGCCTGACATGTGGCAAATAACATTCGCGCTTAGAAAGAACTAGAGGAGACAGCCTCAAAATAATGGGGGGGGGGGAGGGGCGCAGTTTAGATCGGAGTTGAGGAGGAACTTCTTCACTCAAAGGGTGGTGAATCTCTGGAATTCTCTGCCCATTGAAGTGGTGGAGGCTCCCTTGCTGAATATCTTTTAAGTCACCGGTAGATAGGTTTCTGATAGACAAGGGAATTAAGGGTTATGGGGAGCAGGCGGGTAAGTGGAACTGATCCACTTCAGATCAGCCATGATATTGTTGGATGGCGGGGCAGGCTCGACGGGCTAGACGGCCTACTCCTGCTCCTATTTCTTATGTTCTTATTACAACTTGGCTGGGGGAAATACCAGGGAAGTTGCCAAGCAATGTCGGGATCAGTGTTGGGAGTCGGGGGGGGGGACAGTGGGGTGGAGGTATTACATGGTGTTTGAGGTGGGAGGGTGGTGAATGTGGGGATTGCAGTACCATCTTAACATTTATAAATCTGGCCAGGCTTTAAAAATAGCGTTTCAATCTTTAGGAAACTAAGTTGCTGTCAGGGTGGGCTCAGTCACAGACTGTCCTGCCAACGTGACACCGTGGCACTCGTTCCGAGTAATACGGCAGAGCAAAGAACAATATAGGAACAGCCCACCAAGTCTGTGCTGGTACAGATACCTCTCTCATCTAATATTTTCTTGCCTCTCCATGGTCCATATCCCTCTATTCACTGCCTTCTCATGTCTCCATCCAGGTGTCTTTTGAATGTTGTTATAGAGTCTGCTTCCACCACCTCCTCTGGCCGTGCATTCACCGCCCTCTGTGTGAAAAACCTCCCCCTTACATCTCTTTTAAAAAAGCCACCAGTGGTGCCGATGGCTTTGTTTCCCCCTGTGGACATTGATTTCAATGCAACCTTCTCTTTACAATATCTGCGATCAATGTTGTTTTAAATAATTGATGGAGAACTTGCAGAATGATTGTTGTAAAGTCCATAATCCTCACCTGAGATTTCCTCGTGCACCATGTGACCGAAATAACACAAATCACCAGGAGGGTAAAGAGCCCCCAGCGAATCACATTCCAGATAATGAAACTGAGCAAACTGGAAGAAATACAGAATGATTTGAAGGGAATGAGGCAGCTTCATGTTTGAAACATTAATCTCCTCTTTACACTCTGACCTATTGTAGCAGCACCGCACAGACAAGGCACGTTAGCTGGAGCAATCAACTAGAGTTTCACTGATCAACTTCATGATGATTAGATGCAGATCAAATGGAGCTGGTTTCATTAAATTTCCTCAGTATATCTGTAATGCAAAGTAAAATCTTCGAAGTAAGAATGTTATGAATTGACTGGTCACTGGGACAGCAACATTGTCTGGTGCAATATAACAATGGTGAGATATCTGTTCAGTGAGTAAGAAAGTCCCAATAACATCATCCCACACTGTTCCAAAATAGAATCATATTCCACTCAATATTAACTCTGCTCCTCTCTCCACAGATGCTGCCAGACCTGCTGAGATTGGGTTGATGGTGAAGTGATTTACATGAATAATGAAAACTGCACCATCGAATGTGTGGCAAACAGAAAAAGCTCACTGGAAAGATGGAGACTGAGAGGAGATCTGATAGAGGTCTACACAATTATGAGCGGCACAGACAGGGTGGATAGTGAGAGGCTTTTTTGCAAGGCGGAAGTGTCAATTACAAGGGGAAACAGGTTCATGGTGAGGGGGAGAAAGTTAAAGGGAGATATTTGGGGGGAGTTTTTCGCTCAGAGAGTGGTGCGTGCCTGGAATGCGCTGCCAGAGGAGATGGTGGAAGCAGGCACATTAGCAACATTTAAGAGACATCTGGATGGGTACATGAATAGGGAGGGATTAGAGGGATATGGATTGAGTAAGGGCAGAAGATTTTTTTAAATTTATTTGAGGCTTCATGATTGGCAGAGGTTTGGAAGGCCGAAGCGTCTGTTCCTGTGTTGTACTCTTCTTGGTTGTTTCGAAGCAATTTTTTGGGGGGCAGTGGGTGGGTGATGGAATTTGAAACATTTAATTTTTAGGACAATGAAATTTTCTGGAGTGATGGAATTTTATAGCCCAGAGGGAAGAGATTCTGCCATCACTTTAATGCTGATTCACTGGAGGATCTTCCCAGTTAACCTCATTTTGCTCTTTTTTTGACCAGAACAACCACTAGGAAACGTGTTTCTCTCAGTCTGTGGAAAACAAATCAGCAACATTCGCACAGACTAAAGTGGAAGTGTGTAATTTTAAAGAATGGAGATCTGTAGCTTGTAGTATTCCACAGGGATCAGTGCTGGGACCTCTGCAGTTGGTATATAAATGATCTGGAGGAAAATGTGGGTGGTCTTATTCATAAATTTATGGACGACTCAAAGATTGGTGGAGTTGCTGACAGTGCTGGGGATTGTCAGAGGATACAACAAAATATAGATAGATTGGAGACTTGTGTACAGAAATGGCAGATGGATTTTAATCCGGACAAATGCGAGGTGATGCATTTTGGAGAATCAGGTTTAGGCATGAATTACACTGTAAATGGTAGAGCCCCTTAGGGACATTAACATACAGAGAGACCTGGACATGCAGGTTCACAGTTCACTGCAAGTGGCAACACAGGTGGTCAAGGAGATTAAGAAGACATATGGCATACTTTCCCTTCATCGGCTGGAGCACTGATTACAAGAGTTGGGAAATCATGTTGCATCTATATACAACCTTGGTTAGGTCGCATTTGGAGTATTGTGTGCAGTACTGGTCACCCCACTACCAGAAGGACATGGAAGCTTTGGAGAGAGCGCAAAGAAGGTTCATAAGGATGTTGCCAGAAGGTCGCGAGGGTGTTGACTGTGAGGAGAGGTTGAATTAACTAGGATTATTTTCACTGGAAAGATGGAGACTGAGAGGAGACATGATAGAGGTCTTCACAATTATGAATGGCATATACAAAGTGGATAGTCAGAGGCTTTTTTGCAAGGCGGAAGTGTCAATTACAAGGGGGGACAGGTTCACGGTGAGGGGGAGAAAGTTTAAGGGAGATATTTGGGGGGAGTTTTTCGCTCAGAGAGTGATGCGTGCCTGGAATGCACTGCCAGAGGAGATGGTGGATACAGGCACATTAGCAACATTTAAGAGACATAAGAACATAAGAACATAAGAAATAGGAGCAGGAGTAGGCCATCTAGCCCCTCGAGCCTGCCCCGCCATTCAATAAGATCATGGCTGATCTGTCGTGGCTCAGTTCCACATTCCCGCCCTCTCCCCATAACCCTTAATCCCCTCGCTTATCAAAAATTTATCAACCCGCGTCTTAAAAATATTGAGCGAGGCAGCCTCCACCACTTCAACAGGCAGAGAATTCCAGAGATCCACCACCCTTTGAGTGAAGAAGTTCTTCCTCAACTCCGTTCTAAACCGCCCCCCCCCCACCCTTTATCTTGAGGCTGTGCCCTCGAGTCTTACTACCCTTTCTGAGCGGGAAGAGCCTCTCCACCTCTATCCTATCCATCCCATTCATCATCTTATATGTCTCAATGAGATCTCCCCTCTTTCTTCTAAACTCTAACGAGTACAAGCCTAGTTTATTCAGCCTCTCCTCATAGTTCAACCCCCTCAACTCCGGAATCAGCCGAGTAAACCTCCTCTGCACTCCCTCCAAAGCCAAAATATCCTTGAGTAAGTGCGGCGACCAAAACTGCACACAGCACTCCAGCTGCGGCCTCACCAGTACCCCATACAGCTGCAGCAAGACCTCCCTACTTTTATATTCAATCCCCCTCGCTATGAAGGCCAGCATCCCATTTGCCTTCTGACCACCTGCTTCACCTGCAGGCTGGGTTTTTGCGACTCATGCACAAGGACCCCGAGGTCCCTCTGCATCGTCGCATGCTGCAGTTTTTCGCCACGTAAGTAATAGTCCTTCCTACCATTATTCCTACCAAAGTGGACAACCTCACATTTGCCAACATTAAATTCCATTTGCCAGTTCCTGGCCCATTCGCCCAGCCTATCTAGATCCTTCTGCAGAGTCTCCACACCCTCCGCACAATTTGCCGTTCCACCAATCTTGGTGTCATCAGCAAATTTCGACACCATACACTCGGTTCCCTCCTCCAGATCATCTATATAAATGGTAAATAGCTGAGGCCCCAGCACCGACCCCTGGGGCACTCCACTAGTCACCAACCGCCAATCCGAATAGCACCCATTGACCCCCACTCTCTGCCTCCTATTTGACAGCCAATCCTCTATCCACTCGAACACCCTACCCCCAACTCCATGCCCCCTGACCTTCTGTAATAACCTCTTGCGAGGCACCTTGTCAAACGCCTTCCGAAAATCCAGAAACACCACATCCACCGGCACTCCTCTATCCACCGCCCTAGATACACACTCATAGAACTCCAATAAATTCGTCAGACACGACTTCCCCTTAACGAAACCGTGCTGCGTCTGCTCTACCAAACAATTCTCCTCAAGATGCCTCGCTATTTTCTCCTTGATCACGGATTCTAACATTTTTCCTACAACTGACGTTAAACTAACCGGCCTATAATTCCCCACCTTTTGCCTGCCACCCCTCTTAAACAACGGCGTAACATTAGCCGTTTTCCAATCTTCCGGCACTTCCCCGGAATCCAGCGACGTTTGGAAAATAATCACCAAGGCATCCACTATCACCTCCGCCATTTCTTTCAGAACCCTTGGATGCATTCCATCCGGTCCTGGGGACTTGTCCACAATCAGTCCCTCCAGTCTGTCGAGCACCGCCTCTCTCATAACAATAATGTCATTCAGGCCCTCCACTCCTACATCTTTCCATCTTTTCCCGGCAAATTATTCACGTCCTCCTCTGTGAAGACCGAAACAAAAAAGTTATTCAAGGCCTCAGCCATTTCCCCATCCTCTACCACTAAGTCCCCCCTCTCATCCTCTAAGGGTCCAACGTTCACCCTAGCCAGCCTCTTCCTTTTTATGTATTTATAAAAACTCTTGCTATCCTTTTTTATATTAAGCGCTAGCCAAGCTTCATAGTTTATCCTACCCTTCATTATCAACTTCTTTGTCATTCTTTGTTCACATTTAAATCTCTCCCAATCCTCTTCTCGCCCACTACTCTTAGCTCCTCTAAACGCCTCCGCTTTTAATTTAACACTTTCCTTCACCTCCTTTGTTATCCACGGCTGATTATCTCTCCTCCTACGATCCTTTTTAACCATCGGAATAAATTTCTGCTGAGCACCAAGAAAGATCTCCTTAAAGATCCTCCACTGCTCCTCAGCAGACCTACCATCCAACGCGCTCCCCCAATCAACATTCGCCAATTCCTCTCTCATCCTACCGTACTCCCCTCTGTTCAAACAAAGGACACATGTCTGGGAACCCACTTTCTCCTCCTCCATCTGCATCAAAAATTCCACCATACAATGATCACTCTCCCCAAGAGGATCCTTCACCACAAGGTCCCTAATTCTACCCGCCTCATTACATAACACCAGATCCAAGATAGCTCGCTCCCTCGTCGGCTCCAACACACACTGTTCGAGGAAACTATCCCGGCAGCATTCCAAGAACTCTTCCTCGAGCCCACCGCGTCCAACATGGGTCAGCCAATCAATATGTAGATTGAAATCCCCCATAATTATCGCCGTCCCATTCCTGAACGCTGACATCTGGATGGGTACATGAATAGGGAGGGAATAGAGGGATATGGATTGAGTAAGGGCAGATTTTTAAAAAAAAAATTTAGTTGGGGCATTATGATTGGCAGGGGTTTGGAAGGCCGAAGGTTCTGTTCCTGTGTTGTACTCTTCTTGGTTCTTTGTGAGTAGGGACATTTTTTTTGTGGGGCGCCGGGGGGATAGAATATGAAAC
Organism: Carcharhinus amblyrhynchos; assembly: GCF_965287045.1. Taxonomy (NCBI): domain Eukaryota; kingdom Metazoa; phylum Chordata; class Chondrichthyes; order Carcharhiniformes; family Carcharhinidae; genus Carcharhinus; species Carcharhinus amblyrhynchos. The sequence continues at coordinate 10,570,057 of NC_137345.1, read as the reverse complement.
ATTTAATATTTAGAATGGGGAATTTTCTGGAATGATGGAATTTTATAGCCCAGAGGGAGGAGATTCTGCCATCACTTTAATGCTGATTCACTGGAAGATCTTCCCAGTTAATCTCATTTCATTGTCCTTTCCTCATGCCCTCATTAATTTACTTTCTTCACTCCTCTTTCATAAAGTATTATTGAACTTGTTTGTCACCTTATTTGAGTTGGGCACTACACATGCCATGTCGATTTGTGTTAGTTACGTGCTCCTAATTTCTCCCTTTGTTCTTTTGTCTCTGACATCATTTACCATCCAGACACAAGAGTTCAGCATTGTGGAGGTGGGGGTAGGGGTGGGGGATGGGTGACTATTTGGGCCTGTCCACTGTGGGCGCAAATCCCGTTATGGCCGGAAATTCTTATGAGATAAACATTTCTTCAAAAATTCAATCACCAGATGGTTTGTTTACAGTCACACTTACCAATACTTTTTATTTGTATCTCAGAACTGTAGTTCTCCCCTGTTCTGTTGATCACTGACACATTAACCATTTCACTGGATTTGTCTCCCTGGTTATTTGAGGCTGTGCAGTAATAGTGATGATGTTGCTGTGTGAAGGATTGACAATGTAGATCCAGTTTATTGGTGTCAGAGATCTTTGAATCTTCAGACGGGGTCTTTTCATACCATGTGTACTGAATGGGAAGTGATTCCTGGGCAGACTCACAGGAGACGGACACTGAGCCCCCAGAACATGAGGCATTTGGTGGTGATAGAAATTTAACTTCAGGAACAGACATGGGTTCTGTGGAGAAAAAACAAATATTTAGATACTGACTGAACATCTGAAAATTAAATACTCTCCAATTCACTGCCCTTCAGAATCTCAGGTGTGGTTGGCCTTGTTGGAATCTGACATCTACTCCTCTATGGGGTGGATGCCAACACAACAGACACCGTCCAGGACAAACCAGCCAGCTTGACTGGCACCAAATCCATAAACATCCACCTCGACACTCAGTAGCAGCATTGTTTACCATCTACAAGATCAACAATTCGTCAAAGATCCTGAGGCAGCACCTTCCAAACCCATGACTGCTTCCATCTAGGAGGACAAGGGCAGCAGATGCATGGGGACACCACCACCTGCAAGCCACAAACCATCCTGACTTGGAAATATATCGCCGTTCCTTCACAGTCGCTGGGTCAAAATCCTGGAATTACCTCCCTTATGGCATTGTGAACCAACCCACAGCACGTGGACTGCAGTGATTCAAGAAGGCAGCTCACCACCACCTACTCAAGGGCAACGAGGGATGGGCAATAAATGCTGGCCAGCCGGCGATGCCCAAGTCCCATGAATGAATAAAGAAAATATTTAATCAGGGTTTGTGATCGGGACACAGGAGAGAGTCTGGGCCCAGACACCACACGCTGCACTTTAGGAATGCCCATTGCAATTTCCAATGCCCCACCCAATTAAAGGCCAGGGACTGAACTAATCATCCAATCAAGGAGAGTGTGTGGGGTCCTGGTGATGGAGGGTCTCACCTGGCTGAGGTGGGAGTTGCTGATCTGAGAATGGAGACAGTGAGGGGCAAGCCCGGGTGAGTTTACTTTATCCTTGAAAATCCCACAGCTGCCTGACCCTGATCCTGACCGGACAATGTGGCCTGTCTGCATTGCTAACTGAAAACCCCAGTTGGCATGGCAACGAGATCTTATGAGGCCCCATTGGGAAATTTCTTCCTCGTGTTGACTGTCCACGCAGTTACTTTTGAATGTAAGTCAATGATGATCAGAATTGTGTGAGTTTTTATTGCTGCACCTTCCTGTACAATAAAAAATTTGTACTTATTTAGTAAATCTGCTGAAATGGGCAGTTTTCCAATAAAGTTATTAAAGCTCAAAACCAAAGACCATCAATTTCCAGTAAACTTAATTTCAGCAGAATGGAAAGTGTTTCCTGTAGAAACTGAAGGAAATATTTCTGACTGAGTTCTTCGCAATCAGCATGTAAACAGTTAAAGCTCTTAAACCGAATTGGCACATTCATCCTTTTAAATTTCCAAAGCTGTTACAATCAATTGTGTGAGAAAAAGAGGGTCGTACATCCACCCTTACTCATGTGGTCACAACAAACCCATACCATTAGTATTTGTCTAACTTTCTGATGAGACGTGAGTTGTGTCGTCCTGGAACGGAACTATGGCCGGACTTTTCTGACTGCTCACACCAGTAGGATTTTCTCATCCCGCTGCAGTGGGAACATGGCGATAAGATCGCGCCCTATGTGCCTGGAACTCTCTCCATTGTGATGAGGAAGTACATATCTTCGGCTGTGGGTTGGAAAAAGGTTGGTGGACAGCACAGGAAACAGGTGTTGCAAACTCAGTCACTTATCACATATGTCGAATGAGATTTTGTGATAGGTTTGTCCAGGTTTACATTGTTCTCTATAGTTATTCTTAATAACTATTGTTCGTTGCTGCTTAATGTTCTCGAACAATATATAGGGCCCTGCTCTGAGCTGATCACTGCTGGTACAGTGAGGCAGCTGATGAGTTTTGAACGTAAATAATGATGATCAGATTTGTGTGAGTTTTTACTCCTTTGCCTTCCTATAGAATAGAAACTCTACATCTATTTACCAAATCCCGAAGCACCTTCTGAAATGGGCAGTTTTTCAATAAAATGAATAAAGCTCAAAACCAGAGACCATCAGCTTCTCGTTAACTTAATTTCGACAAAGCGGAACGTGTTTAATCTACTTTGCTGATTGCAACAGACCTATTTTTTAATCCGAAAGTATTTCATTTGACACAGAATATTAGCAAGTTTTTTTTTGGTGCTGGGATAGTCAGGAGATAAATGCAAAATATTGCAGATGCTGAAATCTGAAACAAAAACAAAAAAATGCAAGAAAATCTCTGCAGGTCTGACAGCATCTGTGAAGCAAGAGTAAAGCCAACATTTCGAGCCTGGATGACCTTTAGCCAGCTCTGACCAAGGGTCATCTAGACTCAAAACATTGGCACTATTCTCTCTCCACATGCTGTCAGAGCTGCTGAGATTTGCCAGCTTTTTTCTTGTAACAATCAGGGGATTTGCTATTAGCACTGTCAAATGTTACAGCTTCAAACCAGCTTCCCAAAGAGAGAAGAAGCACATCGACAGACAGACAGCAGAAACATAAACTGATCTTGGTCAGTGAAAATAGATGGTCAGTCAGTCAGTCTGTCACACTGTCAAACCGCACAGCAGACAGAACCTTTCTACAATATGTTTAATTTTAGCAATGTAGAGGAAACATCTTCCCATTCAGGAGCAGGAGTTACAACACCTGCATGGGTTAGCACTGCTTCTCCACAGTGCCAGGGACCCCAGGTTTGATTCTGGCCTTGGATCACTGTCTGCATGGAATTTGCACATTCTCTCCACGTCTTTGCCTGGGTTTCCCCCGGGTGCTGCGTTTTCCTCCCACGATCCAAAGGTTAGGTTTATTGGCCATGCTAAATTGACCATAGTATCAGGGGATTCGCAAGGTTAATGTGTGGGGCTACAGGGATGGGAGGTGGGATTGTGGTTGTTACAGACTCGACGGGCCAAATGGGCTCCTTCTGTACTGTAGGGATTCTACGAGGATTTATGATGACTTTCACCTCCTCCCTTCCCGGTGCCCAGGGGCTTCACATCTGAGAATCATTCCTAATCAGTTACCTCTGGCGAGTATCGAGAATCTTCAGTTTGGAAATCAAGAATGGGAGATTTATTTACAATAAATGATCAAGTATTATCTTTTCTTTTGAATTAAAATTAAACGTTTCAATGATGCCAACACACACTCGCGCAAGGAAGAGACTCTATAAACGAACATGAATTCAGAATCTAATCTGACAATTCCATCACTGAGTAAAGGAGTAAATGAGAATGAAAAATCAACACCCAAAAATCAAAATAAAGGCTCTTAAAATCAAAAGATTACCCATGAACAAATCTCAAGAAGCCCCTGTGAAAATAGCAAAGATTTTGACTCTGATCTGAAGGTTTGCTCGGGATAGTGAGTGGGATTTTCACTGAGTCATTTTAATTTAAGCAAAGTTTTAAAAAATGTCCTCCTCGTCCACCCTGCCACCCTCCATGTCCTCTCATGAAGCAAATGCACCTTTACCCACACCCAGTCAGAGCTCTGCTCTGCCCTTTTGCCCAATCCCTGTGCCCTCAATGCCCCTTCCAGCCAAGCTCTTCCCATCCATCCACATTTCTTGTGGGCTGTGAGGGGTGACGGATGGAGGGCCCTTGGTTTTTCCTGGGACAAAATCCCATGACAAGAGGCGATCATTTTAAACAGCCTGTCACCACACTGCATTGGCACAGTTGTTAGCACTGCTGCCTCACCACGCCAGGGACCTGGGTTCGATTCCTGGTTTGGGTCACTGTCCATGTGGAGTTTGCATGCTTTCCCCGTGTCTGCATGGATTTCCTCCGGGTGCTCTGGATTTTTCTGACAGTCCAAATGATGTCCTAGTTCGGCGCATTGGCCATGCTAAGTTCTTGCTCAGTGTGGGTGACTTGGTGCTGGAGTGTGGTGACTAGGGGAATTTGACAGAAACACCATTACAGTGTTAATGTAAGCCTACTTGTGACTAATAAATAAACTTTTTTTTAAACTTTGACTCTCTGTGCCTATCTTCTTGTGCCGACTGGCCTGTATCCAGTCCACAACCAACACCCCCCACCCCTGTCCCCCGCAGCAATGACGATCTCGTCATTTGTGCGCAGTTTCTCCCGAGGCGGGCAGGTTGAGTTGGGAATTTTCCAAATTCTCCCGACCTGCCTCTGGAATGAAAATCGAGGCCAATGTCTCAACAGTTAATAAAGAGGCTGCTTTTACCATCCAAACAATGTGACAACTCCAGGTTAATTCACTTGTAAAGTTGGACTCTGTTCGACTGACCTCAGTATCTTGAGTCACCCATTATATCAGGAAGCCTCTGGATCTTGGTCAATTCTTTGGAGGGATTCTATAGGGGAGGTGATGGCCCAGTGGTATTATTGCTGGACTGTTTGGAAACTCAGTGAATGTTCTGGGGATTTGGGTTTGAATCCTGCCATGGCAGATAGCCGAATTCAAATTCAATAAAATGTAACTGGGATATGGAATCTACTGATGACCACGAAAGTGTTGTTATTGTCTGAATTTTACTTTTATTCTGAATGCGAGCTCTCGACATTGGATTAATGTAACATAAGTCAGTTTCCCCAACCGCTGCCTTCTCGCTGCCAGACTCTGCACTGCTCGGGATATTGGAGCTGCCTACGTTTCCCCGCGGATAAAACATGAATCGAACATTTCAGTCGAGGTGAATAAAGATAATCACTGAGAAAAATACCGTGAGATATTTGAAGCTTGACATAACACAGTGGATCGTAACCACTTTGTTCAATCCCACAGCTGTACCATCCTGCATCTCCTGCGCGAAGATCCTTCATAGTGACAACAAATACTCCTCGTGTTGTGTGATCAGTGATTGATATTCTGTCATTTTGCCAGTTTGTCTTTGCGACAACATCACACTGGCGAGTCCAGCCGCGACACCAATATTTAATATGTGACTTGTACCCTGCATCATAGTGACAATTTATTGTGATCACTCTTCCCACAATTCCTGTTCCTTTTGTTTCTGCCCACAATGCACCTGAAACTGAGGAGACAACATTTCAGAAATTGAACAGGAAATAATTGCTTCATTCAAATACGTACATTCTTATGAGTTAAATTCCATGCAGATTAACATAATAATTTAAATAGAGATTTTTCACAATCTCAGAGTGTCGCAAAGTATTTCACAATCAATGGTTTACTTTTGAAACATTTTGGGGTATTTTCTTGACTCACAGGTAGGAACTGGGAGAGCGGAGGGGAGCTGGAAATTCAGGTTCTGCCTCACACTGTGGGGTTTCACTCCAGTGTGTGACTTCATCAAAAGATTTTGTGCACAGAAATAGACATGGGGTGGCACAGTGATTAGCATTGCTGTCTCAGAGCGCCAGGGACTTGGGTTCGATTCCCGGCGTGGGTCACTATCTGTGTGGAGTTTGCTCGTTCTCCCCGTGTCTGCGTGGTTTCCTCCAGGTGCTCTGGTTTCCTCCCACATCCTGAAAGACGTGCTGGTTAGGTGCATTGACCTGAACAAGTGCCGGATTACGGTGACTATAGACCTTTCACAGGAACTTCATTGCAGTGTTAATGTAAGCCTTGCTTTTGATTAATAAATAAACCTTAACTTTTAGACCCTTGTACAGACCTGAGAATTTTGGGACGTTGCCAGTGGGTGCGTTGGGGGTTAGACATGAATTTGATGCTGGCAAGGGGGGATATTCGGATCGTGGGTGGGCTGCGGATGTCAGGGAGTTATCTTTGCAGGCCTTGGTGATGGGTGGCCTAGGGGAATGGCTGGAGGTCTGTCGGGATTTAAATGCCTCCTGGGGAGGTGAGTGGAAATCAGGGGGAGGTTTGGGTCAACTCGGGGAAACAGAGTCCTTTTTGTTTGCCGTGGGGGGGTTTGGGGGTGGTGAGAGGTCTGGGGAGGGTGAGAGGGGAATGAAGGGAGTGTGGAAAACTGGAAGTGTGGTGTTGTGTGAGGTTTCAGCAGAATTTCCATCTTCTCAACTTTGTTGCTGCAACCTGTACTGCAGGAGGAATTGGAGATGATGAGAACATTGCTGACAAACATAGAAAGGAAAGAGATTGAGGTTTGGTCAGGGAAGATTCAGAAATTTGGAGACTGATCACTGAGCAGGACCGAAGGAACTTAGAAACTAGAAACAGGAGTAGGCCATTCGGCCCTTCGAGCCTGCTCCACCATTCATTTTGATCATGGCTGATCATTGAATTCAATATCCTGATCCCCTCTTCCCCCTACATCCCTTTGACCGCTTTAGCCCCAAGAACAACATCAAATTTATTCTCAAAACATTTTGGCCTCAATTACATTCTGTGGGAGTGAATTCCACATTCACCGCCCTCTGGGTGAAGAAATTTCTCCTCACCTCAGTTCTAAAAGGTTTATCCCTTAAACTATGACCCCCTAGTTCAGGACCCCCCCACTACTGGGAACATTCTTGGTGAATTTACCTTTTCTAATCTTGTTTGAATTTTATAAGTTTCTATGAGATCCCCCTGCATCCTTCTAAATTCCAGTGAATATAACCCTAACCGACTTAGTCTCCCCTCATATAAACCACATCCACTGGTTCTCCTCAATCAAATCTACCAGTTACATCCTCAAAGAATTCTAATAGTTTCATCAAGCATGATTTAGCTTCTGTAAATCCATGCTGACTTTGTCTGATACCACTGCCTTCCAAATGCCGAGTTACTAAATTCTTGATAATCGACGCGAGCAACTTCCCCTCGACCGACGTTAGTCTCACTGGTCTATAGTTCCCTGTTTTGTCTTTACCTCCCTTTGTGAACTGCGGGCTTACATTAACTATCCTCCAATCTGTAGGAACCAGTCCAGAATCTAAAGAATTCTGGAAAATGCTCACTAATGGATCTACTATTTCCCGGGCCACTTCTTTAAGTACACTGGGATGAAGATTATCAGGACCTGGAGATTTATTCACCTTCAATCCCATCAATTTCCCCAAAACCATTTCTCTACGAATGCTGATTTCCTTCAGCTCCTCACTTAAACATGTTTCTTGCCATATTTCTGTTATATTATGAAAACTGAAGCAAAGTACAAGTTTAATTCATCAGCCGTTTCTTTATTCCCCATTATGAACTCTCCCGTTTCTGACTGTAAGGGCCTACATTTGTTTTGCCAATCTCTTTCTCTTTACGTCCCGATAGAAACTTTCACACTCAGTTATTATGTTTGCTGGAAGCTTACTTTCATACTCATACTTAAGGGGAGGCAATGGCCTCGTGGTATTATCACTCCGCAATTAATCCAGAAATGATCTGGAGATCCGGGTTCGGCTCCCACCACAGCAAATGTTGGAACTTAAATTCAAGAAAGAAAATATCTGGAATGAAGAATCTACTGATGACCATGAAACCATTGCCGATTGTCGGAAACACTCATCTGATTCACTAATGCCCTTAAAGGAAGGGAATCTGCCTTCCTTACCCGGTCTGGCCTATATGTGACTCCAGATCCACAGCAATGTGGTTGACATTTCAAAAAGAGTTTACAATAAATGAGAGGATGGGGATTCCAAAACAATTAAAAAACTTGAGGGAAAATATGAGGATATGAGAGAAAAGATCCGGGAAAAATTAAAGATGAGTTAACAGAGAGGCTGAGTGTAGCTGGGATTGGGAGTAAAACAGTGTTTGTTTGAAATTATATTTCATCATTAATGGCATTGATGTCATTAACCAAAACCTCACTGCAGCGTAATCTTGTCATGTTAAAATGGGCAGCACAAATAACTAAAATCCAGTGATTGAAAGTTAAACAATTAGAAGAAAAAGGTTGGTTCTGGGAAAGGTAATACAGATCAACCATCTGTCAGTGAGGAACAGTGACATTGACAGAGCTTCATAAAATAACATCTTATCAACTCTGAAGTTTATTTCCTCGTCACACATCGGCTTACATTAGCACTGCAATGAAGCTACTGTGAAAATCCCCTCGGCTTGACACCATCGCGCCTGTTTGGATACACTGACGGAGAATTTAGTACGGCCAATGCATCTAATCAGCACGTCTTTTGGAGTGTGGGAAAAAACCAGAGCACCCTGAGGAAACCCGCGCCGACACAGGGAGAACATGCGGACTCTGCACAGTCACCCAAGCCTGGAATGAAACCCGGGTCCCTGATGCTGTGAGACAGCAGTGCAAACCACTGTTGCATCATGCTACCCCTATTTTAAACTTCTACAAACCTGAGACGTATTTGTGGGGTTCTCAATGCTGCAGCCTTCAATATATATTGGACATCAGGTTACATTTAAAAAAAATACTAAAATGTACATAAAAAGCAAATACAAAAAAGGCCTTTCATTTTAAAAATGTGACTCATCTAAATTTTGAGAAACTAAATTGTCCTCAAATTCCCATTCACAATGAATGTTGCTGTTTTGCTTAGTTGCTAAATATTTCCATGGTGCGATAATGTAATCACAAGGAGTTACTGTACAAAATCTCACAAATATTAGCAATTTATATTTGCTGAGTATTTTCATCCTTTAAATACAAACGACTTCCCAAATCTATAAAAAGATGAAGCAGACTCAGCAAATGTGTGTGTCTGTTCCCAATAGCTTGTTCTTCCGAGAACTGGTCACCAGCCTGAATTTGGAGATGCTAGCGTTGGACTGGGGTAAACTCAGTAAGAAGTCTGATAACACCAGGTTTAAGTCCAACCGATTTATTTGATAGTAAACTCACAAGCTTTCGGGGTTTGTCCCTTCGTCAGGCGAATGGAGAGTCCTGGCCTCAGACAGAGCATATAACAGCACAGTGTTGTCAGACTTCTCACTGTGTTCACCAGCCTGAATCCAGAGACTGTAGCATAAGGGACACCACTCCACATCAAGACATGGCTGATTGAGTATCTCTCCCTCTTGCCTTCACTGTATTGGAAGAATTTTGCAGGTTGACCATGAACCTGTTCCATCCCATCTTCCATTCCCATAAAGAGCAGGAGCCGGAAGACCAGAATCCTCAGGCTGTTCATGTCCCACTGCGGCTGCCAGAGAGGACGGGGAATCAGAAGCTCAGACAAATCTCCGTTCGCTGCAGTGGGATGGGAAAATCCCGGCTGTGAGGGAGGTCGGAGAATCTGCTCCAGAGACTCTACCCACCGCAAGGAGAAACCTCCTTTTGTGCTTTTACAGGTCTCCAAATATTTAAACATCTCTCTCTCTCTCTCTCTCATATATTTGTATAACCGGCAGACTAGAGTTAAACTAACACTGATTTTCTGACTGTCCAGCTCTGGCTGTTACTCACCATGTGGGTATGCCGGCGTTGGGCTGGCGTAAACACAGTAAAAAGTCTGACAACACCAGGTTTTAGTCCAACCTATTTATTTGATAATATTCTCACAAGCTTTCGAGGGGACAGCCTCTTCGTCAGGTGAATGGAGAGTTCTGGCCTCAGACAGAGCATATAAAGCACAGACAGTTTAGAGATTACTCCAATCAATTAATCAGATTAATCAGTAATCTCTAAACTGTCTGTGCTTTATATGCTCTGTCTGAGGCCAGAACTCTCCATTCACCTGACGAAGAGGCTGTCCCCTCGAAAGCTTGTGAGAATATTATCAAATAAATAGGTTGGACTAAAACCTGGTGTTGTCAGACTTTTTACTGCTGTTACTCACCGGGCAGAGAGGAAATGAGGAGAATCAAAATCCACATCGTTCTGTTGGAGATCAGATCAGTGCTTGTCGTCAGTCCCCCAGCTCCTGTGTCTCACAACGCTGAAATGAGTGTCAAAAATAAATTGTATCAGAAAATTAAATGAAGAAGAAGACAGCAGGAAATGGAGTCATGAAACCACAGTCAGTCACTTTGCAAAATCTGGCTCCTCAGAACCTGAAGTTCTGTCAGTTTCATTTAGCAGAAGAAGTAATTATTGTTGAAAGAATGTAAAATTCTGGGAACAAGGTGTTAAAAAGTCAGAGCCTATGGATGTGCGGGTTAGGTTGATTGGCCATGCTAAAAATTGCCCTTAGTGTCCCGAGATTCGTAGGATCGAGGGATCAGTTGGTAAATGTGTAGAGATCTCGGAGTAGGGCCTGGGTGGGATTGTGGTTGGTGCAGACTCGATGGACTGAATGGCCTCTTTCTGTACTGTAGGGTTTCTATGATTCTATGATTCCACTCTGCTGAAGGCAGCTCCCCCAGCTCCTGGCTGAAGGCAACTCTGTGACATGTGAGGAGATTGGGTCACTGGAGACATCACCTGGAGTCTGAACCAGCGAGAATATCGCAGTGATCCGTACTGGGAAATGTCCCTGATACTCTGGAAAAACTCTACTGGAACATTTGGATACATTTGGGGATCCATTGCCCTTGGCTCTGTCAACAAGCACCTGAACTCTCTGCAGTCGGGTCAACAGAGTCCGAGTGTCAGCAATAGAGTTTGGAATTCAAATCCTGTTTTTTGTAAGGAGCTGTGCTTCAATCACATTCTGTTTAATATCGATTCCACAAAGACACTGGGATTGGAGATTCTCGTTGCAACTTTCTTCATATTCAGGAGATTGAACAGTTATTTCAATGAGATTCCCTCCATATCCGTAATTCCCGATGTTCTGTGTCTGACATGTTGCAGTCAATGTCGAAAGTTGACATGGAGAAAGATCGTAAAAGCTTGAAGTTTCTTTATTCGTGTCACAAGTAGGCTTACAGTAACACTGCAATGAAGTTACTGTGAAAATCCCTTTGTCTCCATACTCTGGCACCTGTTGGGGTACACTGAGGGAGAATTTAGCATGGCCTAACCAGCACGTCTTTCGGACTATGGGAGAAAACCAGAGCACCCGGAGGAAACCCACGCAGACACGGGAAGTAAGTGTAAACTCCACACAGACAGACTCCGAATCCGGGAACTGAACCCGAGTCTCTGGTACTATGAGGCAGCAGTGCTAACCACTACGCCACTGTGCCACCCAAATATAAATGGATTAATCTGAGTGACAGTTTAATCAGCTTCTCCTTGTTCACCAACACAATCCTGTATTCGATAAATGAGGCAAATTGTGTCTGCTTTTTAACAGTGGGCCCCCTGAAACATTCTCAGGAACCCCCTGGTTGGAAATTCCTGAGCTGGAATAGAAAATGTATAAAATGATGCAAGTGTTTGACAAGAAGATTCATCATTGCCCCTTCCCACAGAGCGCTGAATGTGTGAAGTAGATTCACAGGTGCACCTGCTAATTCACTGTTTATTTTCAACTCAATGAATATCTGAGCAAGTGGTTCAACATCCTGTAAAGTGACAGGTTCTGTGGTCAAAACCATATCTGTGCAGGCTCGCACTGAGCAACTTTTTAATTGTCCCTTCCCCTGAGACCAACAAATGCAAGACAAACTCCTGCTGTACGATTCCTGCCTGGGAGGACTTCAGTCCCATTTGCTCAGGAACGGTTCAGTCACCCACCCAGGATATATCGATCAGCCTGAGGCAGGGCTTTACCTTCCCAGGAACTGTGCTCCGTGGGCCGGGGCTGAAGACTGTTGATGGGCAGCTGAGTGTCACAGCTGGCACTGCCCACAATATCCTGTTTATTAACAGTATTGATGGTGGCCTGAGCTCTCAGTGAACTTCATCCTTCATGTACCTCCAGAATAAACCCCCCAAGTAGTGGAAAGGATTTAGATCAGCAAATAGGCAGGAACATTTCTGAATGCAAAAACAATAGGGCAGTAACGGTTGGGGCTTCAATCAACCCGAATATCAACTGGGATATGAACAATGTGAGCAACACAGAGGCACAACATTCTTGAACTGAATTCAAGAGAAGTTTTTTAGCCAGCAGTAACAAGCCCAATGAGAGGAGGAGGGTCAAATCAGTGGAAGGCGAGAGTGTACGGGCACAGTGTTGGAGAATTAGAGATCGGTGAATGCTTTCCTTTATTGGGTGTAATGCTGGAATTGTACAAAACACTGGTTAAGCCTCAGCTGGAGTTTTGTGTACAGTTCTGGTCACCACGTTACAGGAAGGAGTGAATAGTTCTGAAGTGAGCAGAGAGGAGGCTTACAAAAATGTAGGCAGGGAAAATTCCAGCTACGAGACAAGTTTAGATGGTCCAATGTTGTTTTCCTTAGAAGAGAACAGGCTGAGGGATGATCTAATTGTGATGTACCAAACTATGAGAGGCCCAGATAAGATGGATAGGAAAAGGCCTGTTACTTTTTATTCATTGATGGGTCATGGGCTTCGCTGCCTGGGCAGCATTGATTGCCCATTCCTAGTTGCCCTTGGAGGGCAGTTGAGAGTCAACAACATTGCTGTGATTGTGGAGTCACATTTAGGCTAGACCAGGTAAGCATGGAAAATTTCCCTTCCTGAAGGATATTAGTGAACCGATGGGTTTTTCCGACAATCGACAATTGTCCCATGGTCATCAATAAATTCTTAATTCAAGATTATTTTTATTGAATCCAAACTCCACCATCTGCCATCGTGGGATTCGAACCTGGATCCACAGAACATTAGCTGAGTTTCTGGATTAAAATTCCAGCATTAGGCCATCACCTCCCCCAGCCGAGACATCAGTTCCCTGGGGCATAGATTTGAGGGAATTTGTAGAAGGATTAGACAAAAAAAACCTCTTCACACAGAGATTGGCGGGTGTCTGAATTCACTGCCCAAAAAATTTAAGTTCTTCACAACTAATTAAATGTACTAATTAACAGGGTAATTATTATTTCCCCAATGATGATTGTGATTGGCTTGTGAGTGTTATTGCTGAAAACATCACAGTCTGGAACTTACCGATGCATCATGGGGTGTGAACGATGGGCCATTTGATTGGCAGCCCATTCCCAGAACTGGGACTTCCATCCTGAAGGGGGCCTCAATCCCAAAGGGCATTGAATGGGTGAGTGGTAAAGCAGCCAGTTGGGGGCAGACTCACCCCTGACTTTAATGCCAGGCTGTGAGGGACCACACTCTGATCATAAAATCCATGCTCAGCCAACATTTTATCCTTGCCTGGCTCAGTGTGGAATGGTGCACAGTTGATGAACATACCGATGAGTCCTGAGGAAACTGCCACCCAATTCCGGAAAGGACCATCAATGTTCCGAGCTGCAGGAATACAGACTCATTTCCCGGCACAGATTAACCGATGAAGGTTTCAGCATTTTTGGTAATCGATGGAGATCAATCCATCCATTTTCACTCAGCTTTGGCCTTTGCTTTTGACTATGATTCATAAGACTTCATCCAGCTCAGTCGCGCTTCCCTCTGGGGTAAGTGACTCATGGTGCGGTTCCTACGAAGGCTGTACACCTGTTCACTGTTTCTTCATCTGGATCACGTGGAGTCCAAAAATGGATCAGTGACCATGATGTTTGCCTCTAACAAGCCCTGTAACAATGCAAATCCCCTTCCCCCAATTGCAACCACAACCCTTCATTTAGTACCTAACAGCTATTGTGTATTCACACATCTCTGTCACACATCAACCTTGAGACCAGCAACACATTTTTCTCGTGGTTAAACCACCATGAGGTGTAATGAGCTTCAAAATATATTTTTCAGAGTTCAGCTGCTGCTCATCAAACATCAACTTATTTGAGGAGGGAATAAATTGTGGTTAAACTGAGTTTCTGTTCACTTACGATGGAACATTCACTGGCAGCATTCTATATCAAACAAAACCTTTTCAACCATTGAAACCAATAAGAAAATCAGGTCTCGAACAGCAATCTGTTCCATATGGAGAAAGGAACTGACCTCTGTGTTACAATACAGTGAGGGGTGGGGTGGTGCTGGTGGGGGAGGGTGGTGGGGATATGGGGGAAGTTGGTGCTGTAAAGAGAGAGGGATGCTGGGAGTTCAACCCCAGATACATCAACCCCCACACAGAGAGACATCAAGGCAGGAGCTCCTGTATAAGCCCCACTCACACTGTACTACCAGTAATAGTCTGAGTCTCGGGTTTAGTCATGATGTGGAGATGCCGGAGTTGGACTGGGGTAAACACAGTCAGAAATCTCACAACACCATGTTAAAGTCCAACAGGTTTATTTGGTAGCAAACACCACGAGCTTTCGGGGCTTTGCCCCTTCGTCAGGTCAATTCCCCACTCACCTGACAAAGGAGAAATGCCCTGAAAGCGAGTGGCGTTTGTCACCAAATAAACTTCTCGGGTTTAGTGACAGACTGAGGGAGGGAGACATCTTGTAACCTGCACACTGTGAGTCTGAGGGAGAGAGGCCAAATTCACTCCTGAACCTGTCAGACTCCATTCCACACTCAATATCCCAGTCCTGGTCTTGGCCCCTCCCTGAATCCGAGTACAATTGACAACAGGTGCTCTGTTTCCAAGTGAAGACAGGTGAAAATTACTGGCACCGACTGGGACATCTTTTTGTGTAGCCGACTGTACCTGGTATTCCCAGGCAGTCTCCCATCCAAGAACTAACCAGGCCTGAGTCTTTTTAGCTTCTGTGATCAGAAAAGATCAGATCTTTTGAGACGAGTCTGGCTGTAGGTAGCTCAGTGACTGGGAGTCTCTAATTGGATTTCTGATGTGTTCAGTAGAATTACCAGTTAATTGGCAAGCTCCAATAAAATCAAGCAGCAACTACTTAAAAAAACAGTTCCGACCAGTTGAGGGCAGATTTATCCCAAATTTATTTTGTTTCCTTCTGGGTGGAGTGGAATTCAAGGACTAAAACTTGCATTTATATAGAGCCTTTATCCCAGTAAAACTGGCAGAGGGATTTGGATGGGTTGAATTTAATGCAGGGTGGGAGATGCCCAGGCATTGGAATAGCCGAGTGAGGAGGTACCGACAGTGTGGATGAGGACGCGATTGGACAGGGAGATAGATGGAGTCAAAGGTGTTTCTTGTGGGGGACAAAGACAATGGTTTCACTGTTCACAATGTTGGGTTGTAATTTTGGATCATCCAGGACTGGCTGTTGTCGAGCAGCTGGAGCAGCTGTCCCACAGCACAGAGACAGTGTGGGGAGGGGGAACAAGAGAGGTGGAGCTCAGACAGGGGATTAGGCTTCAGGCTTGAACCTGAACTTGTAAACATTCGGAAACAGGGAAACTTTCACAGTGTAGATTGCGTTTGCTAAAATAAAGATAAAATCATAACAGAGCGAAATTAAGGGAAATTCAGCTTTCTGAAGTAAAGGGAAATACATTCTTGATTTGATTTTATTTATTGTTGTCACAGGCATTGGTACACAGTGAAAAGTTTATTTTCTTGAGCGCTGTACAGACAAAGCATACCGTTCATAGAGTAGGAAAGGAGAAAGTGCTGAATGTAATGTTGCAGTCATAATTTAAAAGTGTTAGAACAAAGTTTTAAATCATAGAACGAGAGTAAAAGATAGAATTAGAAGGTATGCTGGGCACAGCTTGCAAGAAGTCACCTCACTCCGGTGCCATCTTGAGAAAACAACTGTTTATTTAAACCAGTGTGTCTCCCATCCTATTGTTATCCAGGAACATTCAATGTGGAACTTATCATTGGAGTGAATTGTTTCCAGTGACTGCAAAAATCATGGTGTGTATTTCTTCCAGAATGTGCTAGTCTTTAAATTGAGAGAGATTAAGGTAAGAATATGAAACAAGAATTGTAGGCATTAGGTCAGCAAACAGATCAGTTATTGTCCAGATGTAGATCTGCAACTTGAAGGTCGCAGCCACTAAAGTTTTGGTTTGAATCATTAAATGACAGAAAAACATTTTATTTTGTAGATTTGGCAAAAGAAATGTTGAAAGCTGGATGAGGAATGGATATTTGACCAGGATGCAAAATTCCGTCAATGTAGATGGAATCCCGGAATCTTCAATTTCCCACTTTGGTCCAACAGTGACAATCGGATTCATTGAGTGACTGGAAAAGAAAATCGTCGGATTCATTGAGACTGGGAGAACAATGCATTGATTGACATTTCAGTCTTGAACAGAATTCTGGAAATGGCAACAAATTGGGGCAGTTTTGAGATCACATTGATCACCCATTGCTGGGAAGAACTGTCATTTGTATCCCTCATGAAGACATGTAACATTACTTTCTCATGGGTGACTGATGTTTCCCTCTGGCTGTGATTAATTCTCTGGCAATAATAGTGAAGGCTTCTGCTCCAGAACTTGCCGCACCTCTAGGCAAGCTCTTCCAGTACAGCGACAACACTGGCATCTACCCGGCAATGTGGAAAATTGCTCAGTTATGTTTCCATAAAAAGGAGGACAAATCCAACCTGGCCAATTCCTGCCCCATCAGTCTAATCTCAACAATCAGTAAAGTGATGGAAGGGGTCATCAACAGCACCACCAAGAGGCATTTACTCAGCAATAACCTGCTCATGGATGGTCAGTTTGGGTTCAGCCAGGGACACTCAGCTCCTGGCCCTATTATAGCCTTGGTTAAAACATGGACAAAAAAGCTGAATGCCAGAGGTGAGGTGAGAGTGACTGCCCTGGATATCAAGGCAGCAATTGACTGAGTGTGGTATCAAGGAGCCTGAACAAAATCAGAGTGAATGGGACTCAGGGGAAAGCCCTCCACTGGTTGGAGTGATACCTGGCAGAAAGGAAGGTGGTTGTTCTGGTTGGAGTTCAGCCATCTCAGCTCCAGGACATCACTGCACGAGTTACAAAGGATTCTCAGCCCAACCGTCTTCAGCAATAACCTTCCTTCCAACATGAGGTCAGAAATGGGGATGTTTGCTGTTGACTGCACAATGTTTAATATGATTTGTGACTCTTCACATACTGAAGCCTCAATGTCCAATTGCAGCAAGATCGAGACAATATCCAGGATTGGCCTGACATGTGGCAAATAACATTCACGCTGAGAAAGAACTCGAGGGCACAGCCTCAAAATAAAGGGGGGGGGGGGGGGCTGCAGTTTAGATCGGAGTTGAGGAGGAACTTCTTCATTCAAAGGGTGGTGAATCTCTGGAATTCTCTGCCCATTGGTGGAGGCTGCCTTGCTGAATATCTTTATGTCACCGGTAGGTAGGTTTCTGATAGACAGGGGAATTAAGGGTTATGGGGAGAAGACGGGTAAGTGGAACTGATCCACTTCAGATCAGCCATGATCTTGTAGAATGGCGGGGCAGGCTCGAAGGGCTAGATGGCCTATTCCTGTTCTTATTTCTTACGTTCTTATGTTCTTATTACAACTTGGCTGGGGGAAATACCAGGGTTGTTGCCAAGCAAAGCCAGGAGCAGCGTTGGGAGTGGGGAGGGACAGTTGGGTGGAGGTATTACATGGTGTTTGAGGTGGGAGGGTGGTGTATGTGGGGATTGCAGTACCATCTTAACATTTATAAATCTGGCCAGGCTTTAAAAATAGCTTTTCAATCTTTAGGAAACTAAGTTGCTGTCAGAGTGGGCTCAGTCACAGCCTGTCCTGCCAACGTGACACCGTGGCATTCGTTCCGAGTAATACGGCAGAACAAAGAACAATATAGGAAAAGGCCACCAAGTCTGTGCTGGTACAGATACCTCTCTAATCTAATATGTTCTTGCCTCTACATGGTCCATATCCCTCTATTCACTGCCGTTTCATGGATCTATCCAGATGCCTTTTGAATGTTGTTATAGAGTCTGCTTCCACCACCTCCTCTGGCCGTGCATTCACCGCCCTCTGTGTGAAAAACCTCCCCCTTACATCTCTTTTAAAAAAGCCACCAGTGGTCCCGATGGCTTTGTTTCCCCCTGTGGACATTGATTTCAATGCAACCTTCTCTTTACAATATCTGCGATCAATGTTGTTTTAAATAATTGATGGAGAACTTGCAGAATGATTGTTGTAAAGTCCATAATCCTCACCTGAGATTTCCTCGTGCACCATGTGACCGAAATAACACAAATCATCAGGAGGGTAAAGAGCCCCCAGCGAATCACATTCCAGATAATGAAACTGAGCAAACTGGAAGAAATACAGAATGATTTGAAGGGAATGAGGCAGCTTCATGTTTGAAACATTAATCTCCTCCTTACACTCTGACCTATTGTAGCAGCACCGCACAGACAAGGCACGTTAGCTGGAGCAATCAACTAGAGTTTCACTGATCAACTTCATGATGATTAGATACAGATCAAATGGAGCTGGTTTCATTAAATTTCCTCAGTATATCTGTAATGCTGAGTAAAATCTTCGAAGTAAGAATGTTATGAATTGACTGGTCACTGGGACAGCAACATTGTCTGGTGCAATATAACAATGGTGAGATATCTGTTCAGTGAGTAAGAAACTTCCAATAACATCATCCCACACTGTTCCAAAATAGAATCATATTCCAATCAATATTAACTCTGCTCCTCTCTCCACAGATGCTGCCAGTCCTGCTGAGATTGGGTTGATGGTGAAGTGATTAACATGAATAATGAAAACTGCACCATCGAAGGTGTGGCAAACAGAAAAGGCTCACTTCTTAGTCTGAATTTCCACTGACGGAAACAAGGAGGTGATTTTCTGAGAAAAATTCTCAGTGTCCAGCTAGAATCATGGAATCATACAATCCCGATAGTGCAGAAGCAGGCCATTCGGCTCATCGAGTTTGCACTGACAATCTCACCCAGGCCCTATTCCCGTAACCCCGCATATTACTAATCCCCCTGACAGTAGGGTCAATTTAGCACGTCCCGGGGTGGCTAATTTCATTTAAATTAGGATTACCACAGACTTAACAAATGTATTCAGCCTCTCTCCGGAAATGGGCTGGAGACTGCACGTGCCGGATACCTGGTACCGGTAAGATTGTGAGAGGTGAGAAATTGGACTCAAATGATTTCTCAGCTCTCTGGTATTTTTAGCAGTTCAACACGCCCATCAATGGATGGGAGTGGGGGTGGGGGGGGGTGGGGGGGGTGGTGGTGGGGGTGGGGCGCTGGTGGCAGTGGGTGGGGTTGGAGGGGGGCACCATTTCCATTCTGGTCAGCCACATTACAAAACAATAAACAACTTTGTCTCCAAATGTTTAAAGAACATTTCATCCATTGCATAGAAATCCGTGCCAATCATTACATCCCAACTGAATACATTGTACCTTTCAATATTTTCACATTCTGAGGATTGACAGTAGATGCCATTGCAAATAATATTTGTGCTTGTGGAATGTGTCGTATTTGATGATTCTGTTGTAGAAACTTCACATAAATATTTCGATTCTGTTGAAAGATAGAAATAACATTCAGATTCACCTTTTCAATTGTCGTCAACTGATTCCTCCTTTTGTTCTTTTGTCTCTGACATCATTCACCATCCAGACACAAGAGTTCAGCATTGTGGAGGTGGGGGTAGGGGTGGGGGATGGGTGAATATTTGGGCCTGTCCACTGTGGGCGCAAATCCCATTATGGCCGGAAACTCTTATGAGAAAAACATTTCTTCAAAAATTCAATCACCAAATGGTTTGTTTACAGTCACACTTACCAATACTTTTTATTTGTATCTCATACCTGCAATTCTCCCCTGATCTGCTGATGACTGACACTGTAACCATTTCACTGGATTTGTCTCCCTGGTTATTTGAGGCTGTGCAGTAATATTGATGATGTTGCTGTGTGAAGGATTGACAATGTAGATCCAGTTTATTGGTGTCAGAGATCTTTGAATCTTCAGACGGGGTCTTTTCATACCATGTGTGCTGAATGGGAAGTGATCCCTGGACAGACTCACAGGAGACGGACACTGAGCCCCCAGAGCATAAGGCATTTGGTGGTGTTAAAAATCTAAGTTCAGGAACAGACACGGGTTCGATGGAAAAGAAACAAACATTTAGATACTGACTGAACATCTGAAAATTAAATATTCTCCTATTCTCTGCCCTTCAGAATCTCAGGCGTGGTTGGCCATGTTGGAATCTGACATCTATTCCTCTATGGGGTGGATGCCAACACAACTGATACCATCCAGGACAAACCAGCCGGCTTGATTGGCACCAAATCCACAAACATCCACCTCGACACTCAGTAGCAGCATTGTTTACCATCTACAAGATCAGCAATTCATCAACGATCCTTAGGCAGCACCTTCCAAACTCATGACTGCTTCCATCTAGAAGGACAAGGGCAGCAGATACATGGGGACACCACCACCTGCAAACCACTCATCATCCTGACTTGGAAATATATCGCTGTTTGTTTGCAGTCGCTGGGTCAAAATCCTGGAATTACCTCCCTCGTGGCATTGTGAATCAACCCACAGCACGTGGACTGCAGTGATTCAAGAAGGCAGCTCACCACCACCTTCTCAAGGGCAACTAGGGATGGGCAATAAATGCTGGCCAGCCAGCGATGCCCAAGTCCCATGAATGAATAAAGAAAATACTTAATGAGGGTTTGTGATCGGGACACGGGAGAGAGTCTGGGCCCAGACACCACACGCTGCACTTTAGGAATGCCCATTGCTATCTTCACATCGACACCCATGACGTAGGTAGGAAAAGGGATGGGGATGTAAGACAGAAATTCAGGGAGTTAGGGTGGAAGCTTTGGGCTAAAACAAACAGAGTTGTTATCTCTGGTTTGTTACCTATGCCACGGGATAGCGAGGAGAAGAATAGAGAGATAGAGAGCGTTTGAACTCGTGGCTGAAGGGTTGGTGCAGGAGGGAGGGTTTCAGATACCTGGACAACTGGGGCTCATTCTGGGGTAGGTGGGACCTCTACAAAAGGGATGGTCTACACCTCAACCAGAGGGGTACCAATACTTGGGGGGAAAATTTGCCAATGCTCTTTGGGAGGGTTTAAACTGATTCGGAATGGGGATGGGAACCTGAATTGTAGCTCCAATGTACAGGAGGTTGAGAATAGGGAGGCCATGGATATGGTTTCAAGGTCGCAGCAGTGTATTGGCAGGCGGGAAGGTGGCTTGAAGTGTGTAGACTTTAATGCTAGGAGCATACAGAATAAGGTGGGTGAACTTGTAGTCTGGGTTGGTACCTGGCACTTTGATGCTGTGGCCATTTTGGAGACATGGATAGAGCAGGGACAGGAATGGTTGTTGCAGGTTCCAGGGTTCAGATGTTTCAGTAAGAGCAGAGAAGGTGATAATAGAGGTGAAAGTGTGACATTGTTAGTCAAGGACAGTATTACGGTGGCAGAAAGGACGTTTGATGAGGACCCGTCTACTGAGGTAGTATATGGGCTGAGATTAGAAACAAGAAAGGAGAGGTCACCATGCTGGGAGTTTTTTATAGGCCTCTGAAAAGCTCCAGAGATGTAGAGAAAAGGATTGCAAAGATGATCCTTGATAGGAGCGAAAGTAACAGGGTAGTTGTTATGGGGGACTTTAACTTTACAAATATTGATTGGAAAAGCTATAGTTCGAGTACGTTAGAGGGGTCAGTTTTTGTCCAATGTGTGCAGGAAGGTTTCCTGACACAGTATGTAGATAGGCCAACAAGAGGTGAGGCCACATTGGAATTGGTACTGGGTAATGAACCAGACCAGGTGTTAAACTTGGAGGTAGGTGAGCACTTTGGTGACAGTGACCACAATTCGGTTACGTTTACCTTAGTGATGGCAAGGGACAGGTATATACCGAAGGGCAGAAGTTATAGCTGGGGGAAAGGAAATTCTGAGGCGATTAGGTGAGATTTAGGATACATAGGTTGGAGAAGGAAACTGCAGGGGATAAGAACATAAGAACATAAGAACATAAGAAATAGGAGCAGGAGTAGGCCATCCAGCCCTTCGAGCCTGCCCCGCCATTCAATAAGATCATGGCTGATCTGTCGCTGCTCAGTCCCACTTTCCCGCCCTCTCCCCATAACTTTTAATCCCCTCTCCTATCAAAAACCCATCAACCCGCGTCTTAAAAATATTTAGCGAGGCAGCCTCCACCACTTCAACGGGCAGAGAATTCCAGAGATTCACCACCCTTTGAGTGAAGAAGTTCCTCCTCAACTCCGTTCTAAACCACCCCCCTTTTATCTTGAGGCTGTGCCCCCTAGTCCTATTGTCTTTTTTGAGCGGGAAGAGTCTTTCCACCTCTATCCTATCCATCTCATTCATCATCTTATACGTCTCAATGAGATCTCCTCTCATTCTTCTAAACTCTAACGAGTACAAGCCCAGTTTATTCAGCCTCTCCTCATAGCTCAACCCCCTCAACTCCGGTATCAGCCTAGTAAACCTCCTCTGCACTCCCTCCAAGGCCAAAATATCTTTGCGCAGGTGCGGCGCCCAAAAATGCACACAGTACTCCAGTTGCGGCCTCACCAATGCCCTATACAGCTGCAGCAAGACCTCCCTACTTTTATATTCAATCCCCTTCGCTATGAAGGCCAGCATCCCATTCGCCTTCCTGACCACCTGCTGCACCTGCAAGCTGGGTTTTTGCGACTCATGCACAAGGACCCCGAGGTCCCTCTGCACCGTCGCCTGCTGCAGTTTTTCGCCCCGTAAGTAATAGTCCTTCCTACCATTTTTCCTACCAAAGTGGACCACCTCACACTTGCCAACATTAAATTCCATTTGCCATTTCCTGGCCCATTCGCCCAGCCTATCTAGATCCTTCTGCAGACTCTCCACACCCTCCGCACAATTTGCCGCTCCCCCAATCTTGGTGTCATCAGCAAATTTCGAAAAAAAAAATCAAAATGTGGAGCTTGTTCAAGGAGCAGCTACTGCGAGTCCTTGATAAATATGTATCTGTCAGGCAGGGAGGAAGTGGTCGAGCGAGGGAACCATGGATTACTGAGGAAGTTGAATCTCTGGTGAAGAGGAAGAAGGAGACTTAGGTAAAGATGAGACGTGAAGGCTCAGTTAGGGCACTGGAGAGTTACAAATTAGCCAGCAAGGAACTAAAGAGAGAGTTAAGAAGAGCCAGAAGAGAAAATGAGAAGACTTTGGCAGATAGGATCAAGGAGAACCCTAAAGCTTTCTATAGGTATGTCAGGAATAAAAGAATGATTAGGGCAAGATTCGGTCCAGTCAGAGACAGTAGTGGGAAGTTGTGCATGGAGCCTGAAGAGATAGGAGAGGCACTAAATGAATATTTTTCGTCAGTGTTCATGCAGGAAAAAGTCAATGTGGTCGAGGAGAATACTGAGAGGAGAATATGGATAATATTGGAATAGTTTAGGTTAGAGGGTCATTAGATTGGTTCCACTGGTCGGCGCAACATCGAGGGCCGAAGGGCCTGTACTGCGCTGTAATGTTCTATGTTCTATGATGCTTGGCTGTCAGTCAACCAGCCTGTTTTCAACATTTTCCCATCTGGTAAAGAGAAATACTCAAAGAAAATGACCCAAAAAGATACGGTTAAATGTGCTGATGATTTTTCTCCAGGGATGCACTTGGCAGTGTCCTGGAGATTGAGCTTCAATTCTTGGAGACCCCAGGCCAATTCTGGAGGGTTGGTAACCCTAGTGGGTGCCTTGCCCACGATTGGATCATTCCATCCCCCATTTTGCTACGTTGTCGATGATTTTTTTCCTGCTCTGTCCCAACCGTATGAATGCTGTTTTTAGGCCCAACCTCAAGTGAAGACTTTTGTGATAGCCGATGAGACAGATTTTCAATATTCCTGCTGTTTCAATCCCTACAGTGCAGAAGGAGGCCATTCAGCCCATCAAGCCTGCATTGACATCAATCCCACCTAGGCCTCCTTAACCCAACATATTTATCCGACGAACCCCCCTGACACTAAGTGGCAATTTTAGCATGGCCAATCAAACTAGCCTGTACATCTTTGGACTGTGGGAGGAAACTGGAGATTCCAGGGGAAGCCCACACAGACACGGAGAGAACTTACTAATTCCATGCAGACTATTGGATGGCACGGTAGCACAGTGGTTAGTGCTGCTGCTTCACAGCTCCAGAGACCTGGGTTCGATTCCTGGCTTGGGTCACTGTCTGTGAGGAATTTGCACATTCTCCTCGTGTCTGCGTGGGTTTCCTCTAGGTGCCCCGATTTCCTCCCACATTCCAAAATGTACAGGTTAGGTTGATTGGCCATGCTAAAATTGCCCCTTAGCACTCTGAGATATGTAGGTTAGAGGGACTAGTAGGTAAATACGTAGGGATATGGGGGTAGGGAATGGTTGGGATTGTGGTCAGTGCAGACTAGATGGGCCAAATTGCCTCTTTCTGCACTGTAGGGTTTCTATGATTTCTATTGCTCAAGGCTGGAATTGAACCTGGGTCCCGGGTTCTATGAGGCATCACTGCTAACCATGGTGCTACGGTGCCGATGGTTCCTGGATTCACAACTGTTCCCGTGTGTGACCCCTGAAGGCTCTGGAATTTTTTCAAAAACTACTTTATTGGCTTACAAAAGCATTAGTTTCACTTCCATTCATGACAAATAATAGAAGTTATTGTACAGAGTAAACTTGAGAAATATCTGTAGCATAATAACAAAGAGTAACATCAACTGACGTTGGAAGCTACTGCCTCACCAATCTTCATGACTTCTTTGAGTAACAAACACCTCCCTCATTGACTCTGGTTAGCTTTATAACTTCCAAAATGCATTTGCCAAAGTCCCTGAAGTTATAATCCGACCCAAAGTTCTGACTGTTCAGAGTAAACACTAGGAATTGAAAAGAAACTGTCACAATGAAAAATTCAGTAGAAAAGAGGAACTTGCAATTTACACAATGCCTTTCATGGCCAGTGAAGTATTTTTGAAATAGAGAGATGTAGCTTATGTGCATCACACAATGAAGAACCTCAAATTAGATGAAAAAGCAGATTATCAATTCCATTGATGTTGGTTACAGAATAATTATTCTCACTGGGAGAACTATTTGAACAATGCCGCTGGATTTTTTTTTGATGAGCTAAGGAAGCGGAAGGCGTTTTAGGTTAATGTCCCAACCAAAACAAAAATGACAGTTCCAACAATGCAGCATTCTCTCAGTACTGCAATGAAAGTTCAGTCTGAATTGTACGATCAATCTCAGAGTTAATGCACGACTTTCTGTCATGGAATCAAGACTGAGATGTGAAGCCAAATTTGTTCCCTTAGCCCTTTTGTGTCAAAGGAAAGAAAGTTGTGCATTTATATCATGCTTTTTATGATCACCAGACATCATTCGTCAATGTAATACTTTTGAAGTGCAGTCACTGCTGTAAAGTAGAAGACACAGCAGCCAATCCGCAGATACAAGGACCAAGAAATAGAAGCAGTGGTGGCTACCATGCCCCTCAAGCCCGTCCCACCATTCAATATGATCATGGCTGATCGATGCTAATCTCAAGTCCTTTTCTGTGCCATTTCCCCAGAGCCCTCTATTCCTCAAACTATCAACTATTTATCCATCTCCACTTTAAATACTTCTGACAATCAAGCCTCCATTACGCACTGGGGCCAAAAATTCGAGAGATTCACCAACCTCTGCAAGAAGTATTTTCTACACACCTCACTTTTAAATGATCTGCCCTGTGTCTTGGTTAAATTATGGTGTGCTGGGGTCAGAGGGGGTGAAGTGGGGTGGGGGGGCTTTGGAGTGAGCTGGGGTGTTGATGGGTACTGAGTGGGGTGCGACAAACCTTGGTCGTGGGACCGCTCTCTCTGAATCGATTAACCTGGACTCAGAAACTCCAGGCGAATTGATTACGTTGATATCAAACTGGGAGGAGCAGTGGGAATGCTGAGAACAACTCCAAAGCTCCTGAAGGAGTTGGACAAAAGTAAATAGGTGGGCAGCTCACGGCAGAAGGAATTGAATGGAACTGATATACAGAGAAAGGAGCAGTAAGCAGCAGGAAAGGTTTTCCTAACGAGTGAAGTTAGCATAAACTGTCATTTCGGATTCTTGCGGAGTGAGCAGCCTTGGAGTTTTTGGACTTTTCCGTTGTGGCTGGCTCGGAATGCTGACGGCACTGTAGATGACACTGTCTGGGTTGTTAATGGAGTGACGTGACACTTCACCGCTCTGTGTAGACGTGTTCTTCTCAAACTGCACTGCTGCATATGTGATTCCATCATTATCCAATGGGGTGTTTCTCTTTCTGTGCTTTCCTGCTGCTTTCCTGCCATCGTGGTTAATATGTGAATACACAATGCTCTCTTCCAATGCTGCCAACTGCTAAAATAACAAAAATATCACATTTGTTTCTGATTAACTTGAGTGGTGGATTGTGCTGTTCTGAGACGGAAGTTATTTATCAATTATTCTTAATCAGGTTATGAAGTATTGCAAGTTATTACAAATTATTTACAACAAATTCAGCCCAATTATTATTATTCACTTTTGACCCTAAACATAGAAACATCGAAAATAGGAGAAGGCGTAGGCCATTCAGCCCTTCGAGTCTGCAGTGTCATTCATTACGGTCCTGGTTGATTCTCCAACTCAGTAACCTGTTCCTGTTTTCCCCTCATATCCTTTGAACCCATTAGCCCCAAGAGCTATATCTAACTTCTTCTTGAAAACATACAATGTGCTGTTGTCCAATGCAAAGAATTCCACAAGCTGACCACTCTCTGGGTGATAATATTTCTCCTCATCTCAGCTCTAAGTGGTTTACCCCATTTCCTGAAACTCTGACCCCTAGTTGTGGGCACTCCCACCACTGGGAAATTCCTTCATGCATCTACCTTGTCTCGTCCTGTTTGAATTTTAATAGGTTGTTATGAGATTCCCCCCTCATTCCTCAGAACTCCAGAATCCTAATCAATTCAATCTCTCTTCAGTCAATCCCATCATCCCAGGAAGAGTCTGGTTAACCTTCACTACACTCCCTCCATAGCAAGAACATTCTTCCTCAGATAAGGTGATACAAACAGCACACAATATTCCAGGTGTGGTCTCTCCAAGGCAGCAAGACATTCCTGCACTTGTGTTCAAACCTTCTCGCTATGAACAGTAAGAAGTCTCGCAACACCAGGTTAAATTCCAACAGGTTTATGTGGAATCACGAACTTTCGGAACACTGCTCCTTCATCAGGTGGGTTCACATGAGGAAAGAACAGCGCTGCGAAAGTTGATGATTTGACCTAGTATTGTGAGACTTCTTATTGTGCCCACCCCAGTCCAACGCCGGCATCTCCATATCTTGCTATGAAGGCCAACATACCATTTGCCATTTTCACAGCTTGATGCACCTACTTGCTTACTTTTAGCGACTGGTGTACAAGGACACCCAGGTCTTGTTGCACATTCTCCTCTCCCAATCTATAACCATTGAGATAATAATCTGCCTTCCTGTATTTGCTATCAAAGTGGATAACCTCACATTTATCCACATTATACTGTGTCTGTATGCATTTGCTCACTCACTCAATTTGTCCAAGACACAATGACGCATCTCTGCATCCTCCTCAAATCTCACCCTCCCACCCAGCTTTGAATCATTCCCTCTTTGTCTAACCCCTTTCTATTTCTATCCCCTCTCAACTATTTATTCAGCTTCTCCCTGAATGTATTTATTCTATGTACTTCAACTAACATTTCAAGGTAATGAATTTCAGATAGTGACTCTCGGTAAAGACGTTTCTCCCGAATTCCTTATCCCTTCCATGTAAATTGAGTCATTTCGCATTACTGCATTTCAGGGAAGGCCAGATAATCACAAAAGGGAGAAAGAGACAGAAGGATATGCAGATAGTGTGAGATGGTAAGGGGTGGGAGGAGACTCAAATGGAGCATAAGACCAGCATTAAGCAGGTGGGCTGAATGGCCTATTCCTGCTGCAAATTCTCAGCAAGTTCTGTATCATCCAGCTTTGGAAATTTCCAACTATTCATGTTCATATATATTATCCTTACCAGATTATCATGCGGAGTCTTGTCTCTTCGATGACATAGAATGCCAGTTGAGCCTGAAAATGACAATATAACCATTGAAAGAGCTGCAACAGGAATGGTTAATGTTTAAAACCTCGAAATTGAACATGAGTTGCAAATGTGCATAATCTTCTGGTGGCACAGTGGTTAGCATTGCTGTCTCACAGCGCCAGGGATCCGGGTTCGATTCCCAGCTTGGGTTATTGCCTGTGTGGGGCCAGCACATTCCCCCTGTGTCTGGATGGGTTTCCTGTGGGTGCTCCGGTTTCCTCTCACAGCTTGAAAGACGTGCCGGTGAGGTGCATTGGCTGTGCTAAATTCTCCCTCAGCGTGCCCGAACAGGTGCCAGTGTGTGGTGACAAGGGGACTTTTACAGTAACTTCATTGCAGTGTTCATGTGAGCCTACTTGTGACACAAATATATAAATTTTAAGAGCGGGATTTTCTGACCTTGCTCGCCCTGAAACGGAAAACCCCACCTGAGGTCAACGGACCTCTCCATGGTCCACCCCTTGCTCGTTCCGATTCCCGTGGCGAGCAGGACAGTAAAATTCACCCTAAAAACTTAAAATCTATATTGATGTAAATCACCTACATTGCACCCATGATTCCCAACATGGAGTCAAGAATTGGACTGATAATTATGCAAAATATTCATGACAATCAGAGATAGATTTCACCCTTGCTGTCTGACAAAACAGACCGTCTGTGGAGAAGACACCCAAATTTCATCACATTGATTTGGTTGGCGCGCTGGCACAGTGGTTCGTACTGCTGCTTCACAGCGCCAGGTACCCGGGTTTGCTTCCTGGCTTATGTCACTGTCTGTGTGGAGTTTACTTGTTCTCCCCGTGTCTGAGTTGTTTGCTTTACTGTTTGCTGAACAAATTGATGACTTCACTGTCCAATAAACCAGGCCGTGGGTTTCCTCCGTGTGCTCCAGTTTCCTCTCACATTTCAAAGATGTGAGGGTGAGATGGATTGGTCAAGCTAAATTGCTATTAGTATCCAAAATAGTTCAGGGGGATTGGCAGGGTAAATATGTAATGTTAGGGCCTGGGTAAGATACTCTGCCGGAGGGTTGGTGCAGACTTGATTGGCCAAATGGCCTCCTTCTGCACAGGAGAGATTCTTTTCTTGGGGCAAGATCTGTTTGCCACATCGGCCAGAGGCCCATCTTTGGTTCCCGGCTCAGGTCACTGTGTGGAGCTTGCACGTTCTCCGTGTGTCTGCGTGGGTTTCCACTGTGTGCTCTCCTTTCCTCCCATAGTCTGAAAGATGTGCTGGATAGGCGCATTGACCATGCTAAATTCTCCCTCGGTGTTCCCAAACAGGCGCCAGTGTGTGGCGACTGGGGGACTTTCACAGTAACTTCATTGCATTGTTAATGTCAGCCTACTTGTGACTAATAAATAAATAAATAAAGTAGCATTCTGTCAGATTAACAACCAGGGTGTGAATGTGAAAATTAACTCCTGTATGTTTAAGACGTAATGACAGACAGATTGATCCACTCAATCCTGCGAATGATTCTGTTATCGTTAGATAGGCAAATAAGCCATCACGTGGAGAAATGAGAGGCCCAATTCTCACTCACTCAAATCCCATTAAGACAGAGTTACAATTGGACCCTCAGTCTGGAGTGTCTGCTGACACCACAGTGGGGGTTGGAGGTGGGCTTGCCGAGTTTATTGGATAGCAAAGTCATCTATTTGTTCAGCAAATAGCAAAGTAAACAACTCAGCAGAGCCTATTTAAACAGAGCTCTGTAATGACACTCACTTCTGGAGTGAACCGAGAAACAGCTTGACTCAACAAACAGATGTTCCAATATTGTTCACCTGGCTCAGAAACTCATGCTCTTGAAGAGGAAATATCTGTCCTGAGTTTGATTGCACCTTATTGTAATTGATGTGACTGGGAGACGTTTAGCATTTTAAACCCTGACAGCATTCAATTATCATGGAGTCAAAGAGGTTTACCGCATGGAAACAGACCCTTTGGCCCAACTTGCCCATGCACCCTTTTTTTTAAGAACCCTTAAGCTCATCCCAATTGCCCGTATTTGTCCCATATCTCTCTATACTCATCATACCCACGTAACTATCTAAATGCTTTTCAAAAAACAAAATTGTACCCACCTCCACTACTGCTGGCAGTTTGTTCCAGACACTCACCACCCTCTGTGTCAAATATTGCCCCTCCGGACAATTTTGTATCTCTCCCTCTCGCCTGAAACCTATGCCCTCTAGCTTAAGACTCCCCAACCATTGGGAAAAGATATTGACTACCTTAATGTCAATATATTATGATACACTATTGATTATCTATTAATTAGGATGGCCAACTGTCAAAAATCAGCCTTGCCATTGAAAGACCAAAGCCTGTGGGTGGTGGGGGGAAGGGGGGAACCTTCCCATTGTGCCCTGCCGGCTGATGGGCTCGCTGAGAAACAGATCCAAACCTCACCCCCTGTATCTCACTTTGACCCAATCACTTCATACTATACGCCTCTACCATTCCCAATGCATGGAGGGTTTTACTTCCAATAGAGTGCAAGGAGTTATTTGTTGTTTCATAACAAGAATAATAACTTTGGTATTCATGGTCGTTTGGTTGTGTTGAAAAAGGGATGCACTGTTGAAACTTTAGGCCATACACTCGTCAGGACAATTCACAAGAATAACAATAGTAAAGGGAACAACAATTTATACTGTATGTGAAGAGAGGGTGGATTGCTTTGAAAGAATGTCTCTTTATTCAGCAATATTTGCTGTATACTGGAGAATGACACCCGGGAACATGGAGAGTTTGAACCAACGCAGCTTCACTTACAGGTATGTGTTGTCTTACATGGCTGCTCCTTCTCAGCTTGTTTCCCATGGTAGGGAATTGAGAAGTCATTTCCGGTGAATACGTGATTGAATTAATTTAACAGCGTTTCAGTAAGGATTAATACAAATATATAACAATATATACTCATTCGAATTCAGAGGGGACATCTTATAGAAACGTCTAAGGTTATGAAGGGAATAAGTAAGAAGTTGTTTCCACTGGCGGGTGAAACTAGAACTAGGGGGCATGGCCTCAAAATAAGATGGAGCAGATTCAGGACTGAGTTGAGGAGGAACTTCTTCACACAAAGGTTTGTGAATCTGTGGAATTCCCTGCCCAGTGAAGCAATTGAGTCTACCTCATTGAATGTTTTTAAGGCAAGGATAGATACATTTTTGAACAGTCAAGGAATTAAGGGTTATGGTGAGCGGGTGGGTAAGTGGAGCTGAGTCCACAAAGCCATAATTTTTTTGATTGGTGGAGCAGGCTCGAGGGGCCGGATGACCTACTGCTCCTAATTCTTATGTTCTTAAGTTCTTAATATTCATGTGCCAACCCCCGATTGATATCATGTACCATCCAACTCAACAAAGGCTTCTACTCTGCTTTTGAATGGACTTACCATATATTATGTTGATCTTTCTCTGCACTCCAGTTACAACTGTAACATTATATTCTACACTCTCTCCTTCCCTTCTCCCCAATGTACTCTGTGATTTGATTTAATCTGATTTATTATTGTCACTTGTATTAGCATACAGTAAGAAGTATTGTTTCTTGTGTGCTATACAGACAAAACACACCATTCAAAGAGAAGGAAACGAGAGAGTGTGTGTGCTTTGGGTTTGCTTTGTCGATATAGTGCACAAGAAACTATACTTTTCACTGTGTCCCAACAGATGTGACAATATTAAATCAAATCAAATCAAAAGATATGCAACTTAATTATGCTTCCATGTTCAATTTGTGTTGACTAGAATGAGAATACTACAATCATAGCTGTTTACTGATACATATAACAACTTATATATTCTTTATTTTCTGTGACAAGCTACTGACATATACTGAAATGATTAAAAGGAAATAGAATCTCACCCTTGTTGTTCTGCCTCAGGTACAACAGGAGAGAAACAACGAACACGATAAGAATGGCCCCCAGCACTGCGAGCGCAATGTAAATCTGACTGTGATACAGAGAATAGGAAAAGGTCAGTGCAGGTTCACAACTGTTTCATGGCCATTCGGTTAAAGAAATATTTCAAGGATGACATTCATAAATTTGTTTTCATGCACTCAGGACATTCCGAAGCATTTTACAGAAAATGAAATCAAGCTTTGGTGCGCAGGAACTATTGTGACGTGACAAACCTGGCAATTAATTTACACACAGCCTGCTCCCACAAACAACAGTTAGATAAATGAACAAATACATTGTTTAAAAACAGAAAATGCTGGAAATTCTCAGCAATGGCAGCATTTGTGGAGAGAAGAGCAGAGAACCACTCAAAGGTCCATTAAACTCGGGCGGGATTCTCCAGTTTTGGGATGAGCGTGGCTGAAGAATCCCACCCAGGATCTTTCAATTATGCCCCCCCATCAAAACAGATCAGGAATCCCGCTGGAGGCTGGCATTTAACTAAGCTGCATCCCGCTACTGGGATGCAAATGGAAGGTCAACTAGAAACTCCCCACTATGTCCAATTCTCTGTTATGCCAGTGGGAACACACACCAGTCCAGAACACGTCTGGTCCAGCGTGGCATGAACATTCAAGACCTGAACAAAGCTTGGGGCAGCCTTCAGGGATTGTGATGGAGTCCGCTCGTGACCCTGGCTCCTGAAACACCATCTCAATGGGTGGGCAAAGTGTCTATCAGGTGGATCTTCCAGCTTCAGTGGGAGTATCCACCTTCCAGCCTCAGAGTGTTTCTGGAGGTCCATTTTCTTTCTTCAAGGGATCCATCCTCTTTCTTCAATGATAACTCAGTGATACCTGATGCTGTTACAATATGTCACCCGCATCTGATAGTGGGACACATGCCCTCAAGTCCACCCTGCCAAGGAAGACGTTGCAAAACCCCCAGGTGCAAAATTAATTGCACAGTAAAAAAAATTAAAGTTTATTTATTAGTCATAAGGAGGCTTACATTAACATTGCAATGAAGTTACTGTGAGAATCCCCTAGTTGCCACACTCTGGTGCTTGATTGAGGGAGGATTTAGCATGGCCAATGTAGCTAAAAAGCACGGCTTTCGGACTGTGGGTGGAAACTGGAGCACCTGGATGAAACCCACGCAGACATGGGGAGAGTGTGCAGACTCTGCACAGACAGAGACCCAAGCTAGGTATTGAACCTGGGTCCCTGGCACTGTGAGGCAACAGTGTTAACTGCTGTGCCACGATGCTGCCCTCTTGGATGGAAGATAAGGCCTGGTTTGCCATTGAGCTGTGCAGTGGGAAACACTGGGTAAGACAATTCTGCCCCTTATTTGTAATTTCCATGACAAAGAATTGGACCTTGGTTGGAATGCTGACACTACAGCACGATGTGGGCCCGGCCATCATTTCCATTCTGATCGGCCACATTACAAAATAATAAACAATGTCATCTCCAAATGTTTAAAGAGCATTTCACCCGTTGCACTGAAATCTGAGCCAGTTATTACATCCCCAATGAGAACATTGTACCTTTTATTATTTTCTGATTCTGAAGATTTGGTGTGGCTGCCGTTGGAAATAATAGTTGTGCTAGTGGGATGTGTCGTAGTTGGTGATTCTGTTGTAGAAACTTCACATAAATGTTTAGATTCTGTTGAAACAGAGGAATAACATTCAGATTCACCTCATTTTCACTTGTTGTCAACTGAGAGAGTGTCATTGTGAAATGGAACTTCAGTCCTTGAGGAAAGATCTGATTTCTGTGTAATTTTTCCCTCTCTGGTCACAATAGAGAAGCGGCTGATATCTGGCCCATTTTTACTGGAAATTTCATTTTATTCCCCATATCTGAGAGTTGGTAGTGGACAGTTACTCATGGGCCAGTTAATGAGCTCAGATTGGTGAATCTCAATCCAGATATCCCCCTTTTTGTCATTAATTTCTCATGAATACATTAAACCGTCACTTGCCACCATTGAGAATGGTCATCACCTGGGGTCAGTTTTATGAGCTTGCTGTCACAAGGGGAATCTTCACTCACTGACCGTGAACATTACAAACCAGCCAGCGATTTTCTGTCCGTTTAATTAACATGGTCCATGTTATCGGTGGGAGACCCTCTCCTCTCCACCGTTCACCCAAACACCCTCCACTAGGCACTAATTGTCTCAGAGCATTTTAGTAAATCATTTGTTCCAAAATGTAAGGAAGATATAGCATTGCTTTTGCAGTTCTTACAATCTCCAGTAGCAAATGGAATTTCTGGCCATTTTGCTCTTTTTTTTAACCAGAACAAACACTGGGAAACATGTTTCTCTCACTCTGCAGAAAACAAAACTGCAACATTCACATAGATTAAAGTGGAAGGGTGTAATTTTAAAGAATGGAGATCTTTCACTCATGATATTCCACAGGGATCAGCGCTGGGACCTCTGCAGTTGGTATATAAATGATCTGGAGTAAAATGTGGGTGGTCTTATTCATAAATTTATGGACGACACAAAGATTGGTGGAGTTACTGATAGTGCCGCGGATTGTCAGAGGATAAAACAAAGTACAGATAGATTGGAGACTTGTGCACAGAAATGGCAGATGGAGTTTAATCCGGACAAATGCGAGGTGATGCATTTTGGAGGATCAGGTTCAGGCATGAACTATACTGTAAATGGTAGAGCCCCTTAGGGACATTAACATACAGAGAGACCTGGACATGCAGGTTCACAGTTCGCTAAAAGCGGCAACACAGGTGGCCAAGGTAATTAAGAAGACATGTGACATGCTTGCCTTCATCGGGTGGAGCACTGAGTACAAGTTGCATGGGAAATCATGTTGCATCTGTATAAAACCTTGGTTAGGTCACATTTGGAGTACTGCGTGTAGTTCTGGTCACCAGACTACCAGAAGGACATGGAAGCTATGGAAAAAGCGCAAAGAAGGTTCATAAGGATGTTGTCCGGCCTCGAGGGTGTTGACTATGAGGAAGGGTTGTTATCGGACAACAAATTTTATGAAATTGGGCACACAAAATGGAAGCAAACTAAAGCTACCCTCAGAGCCCTCCACTAAAAATCACAAAGTAACAGACACTGATCAGTAGGCAAGAGCATGCTTTTAGAATGCAAATAAGGGCTAGCACATACGGGAAGCTGGACAGGATGGCACCTACAGGAACTAAATCTCCACCCCATCAAAATCAGCACTTCTAAAACAGTCAAACAACCCATGGAGACACCTAAAATTAGCATAGTTAAGGAAATGTCCCTGGCCCCTCAAATCTCTTTTGAGATCAATAACACACCTATGGTTCAAACCCCAGAGATTCTGGACCATTAATAACCAATCAGACAAAAACGATGAACACACACTTAAAACAATTGCTCCAACACTCGAAAACATCGAGACAGGATGGCTGAAGTCAAATACTGTAATTAATGGATTAGCATTTGAATTGTGTACGACACCGAAGTTCAGGTATAACTGTAGCCCGTTGTGGGGGAATCTTTAGAGCGCTTTCGGGACAGTCCGATTGTATGTCCTGACTGCGCTTCTCCGTTGACGTGAAAGAAAATAAAGCTGTGCCGTTACTGAACTTCACCCTGAGTCCGTAGTGGTCGTTTCGTATACTCGCGCTAACAGGGTTGAATAAACTAGAATTATTTTCACTGGAAAGATGGAGACTGAGAGGAGATCTGATAGAGGTCTACACAATTATGAGCGGCACAGACAGGGTGGATAGTGAGAGGCTTTTTTGCAAGACGGAAGTGTCAATTACAAGGGGGGACAGGTTCACGGTGAGGGGGAGATAATTTAAGGGAGATATTTGGGGGGAGTTTTTCGCTCAGAGAGTGATGAGTGCCTGGAATGCGCTGCCAGAGGAGATGGTGGAAGCAGGCACATTAGCAACATTTAAGAGACATCTGGATGGGTACATGAATAGGGAGGGATTAGAGGGATATGGATTGAGTAAGGGCAGAAGATTTTTTAAAATTTATTTGAGGCATCATGATTGGCAGGGGTTTGGAAGGCCAAAGGGTCTGTTCCTGTGTTGTACTCTTCTTGGTTGTTTTTAAGCATTTTTTTTTGGGGGGTGGGTGATGGAATTTGAAACATTTCATTTTTAGGACAATGAAATTTTCTGGAGTGATGGAATTTTATAGCCCAGAGCGAAGAGATTCTGCCATCACTTTACTGCTGATTCACTGGAGGATCTTCCCAGTTAATCTCATTTCATTGTCCTTTCCTCAGACACTCATTAATTTACTTTCTTCGCTCCTCTTTCGTAAAGTATTATTGAACTTGTTTGTCACCTTATTTGAGTTAGGCACTACACATGCCATATCGATTTGCGTTAGTTACATGCTCCTAATTTCTCCCTTTGTTCTTTTGTCTCTGACATCATTCACCATCCAGACACAAGAGTTCAGCATTGTGGAGGTGGGGGTAGGGGTTGGGGATGGGGGAATATTTGGGCCTGTCCACTGTGGGCGCAAATCCCGTTATGGCCGGAAACTCTTATGAGATAAACATTTCTTCAAAAATTCAATCACCAAATGGTTTGTTTACAGTCACACTTACCAATACTTTTTATTTGTATCTCATAATTGTAGTTCTTCCCTGTTCTGTTGATCACTGACACATTAACCATTTCACTGGATTTGTTTCCCTGGTTATTTGAGGCTGTGCAGTAATATTGATGATGTTGCTGTGTGAAGTTTTGACAATGTAGATCCAGTTTACTGGTGTCAGAGATCTTTGAATCTTCAGACGGGGTCTTTTCATACCATGCGTACTGAATGGGAAGTGATCCCTGGACAGACTCACAGGAGACGGACACTGAGCCTCCAGAACTTGAGGCATTTGGTGGTGATAAAAATCTAAGTTCAGGAACAGACACGGGCTCTGTGGAGAAGAAACAAACATTTAGATACTGACTGAACATCTAAAAATCAAATACTCTCCTATTCGCTGCTCTTCAGAATCTCAGGCGTGGTTGGCCTTGTTGGAACCTGACATTGACTCCTCCATGGGGTGGATGCCAACGCAATTGATCCAGGACAAACCAGCCTGCTTGATTGGCACCAAACCCACAAACATCCATCCCCTCCACCACCGACACTCAGTAGCAGCATTGTTTACCATCTACAAGATCAGCAATTCATCAAAGATCCTTAGACAGCATCTTCCAAACCCATGACTGCTTCCATCTAGAAGAACAAGGGCAGCAGATACATGGGGACACCACCACCTGCAAGCCACTCACCATCCTGACTTGGAAATATATCACCGTTCCTCCGCAGTCGCTGGGTCAAAATCCTGGAATTACCTCCCTTGTGGCATTGTGGATCAACCCACAGCACGTGGACTGCAGTGATTCAAGAAGGCAGCTCACCACCACCTTCTCAAGGGCAACGAGGGATGGGCAATAAATGCTGGCCAGCCGGCGATGCCCAAGTCCCGTGAATGAATAAAGAAAACACTTAATCAGGGTTTGTGATCGGGACACGGGAGAGAGTCTGGGCCCAGACACCACACGCTGCACTTTAGGAATGCCCATTGCTATCTCCAATGCTCCAGCCAATTAAAGGCCAGGGACTGAGCTCATTATCCAATCAGGGAGAGTGGGTGGGGTCCTGGTGATGGAGGGTCTCACCTGGCTGAGGTGGGAGTTGCTGATCTGAGAATGGAGACAGTGAGGGGCAAGCCCGGGTGAGTTTACTTTATCCTTGAAAATCCCACAGCTGCCTGACCCTAATCCTGACCGGACAATGTGGCCTGTCTGCATTGCTAACTGAAAACCCCAGTTGGCATGGCAATGAGATCTTATGAGGCCCCATTGGGAAATTTCTTCCTCGTGTTGACTGTCCACGCAGTTACTTTTGAATGTAAGTCAATGATGATCAGAATTGTGTGAGTTTTTATTGCTGCACTTTCCTGTACAATAAAAAATTTGTACTTATTTAGTAAATCTGCTGAAATGGGCAGTTTTCCAATAAAGTTATTAAAACTCAAAACCAAAGACCATCAATTTCCAGGAAACTTAATTTCAACAGAATGGAAAATGTTTCCTGTAGAAACTGAAGGAAATATTTCTGACTGAGTTCTTTGCAATCAGCATGTAAACAGTTAAAGTTCTTAAACCAAATTGGCACATTCATCCTTTTAAATTTCCAAAGCTGTTACAATCAATTGTGTGAGAAAAAGAGGGTCGTACATCCACCCTTACTCATGTGGTCACAGCAAACCCATACCATTAGTATTTGTCTAACTTTCTGATGAGACGTGAGTCGTGTCTTCCTGGAACGGAACAATGGCCGGAATTTTCTGACTGCTCACACCAGTAGGATTTTCCCATCCCGCTGCAGT
Source organism: Carcharhinus amblyrhynchos (assembly GCF_965287045.1). Classification (NCBI taxonomy): domain Eukaryota; kingdom Metazoa; phylum Chordata; class Chondrichthyes; order Carcharhiniformes; family Carcharhinidae; genus Carcharhinus; species Carcharhinus amblyrhynchos. The sequence continues at coordinate 10,531,302 of NC_137345.1, read as the reverse complement.
GGGAACATGGCGGTAAGATCGCGCCCTATGTGTCTGGAACTCTCTCCATTGTGATGAGGAAGTACATATCTTCGGCTGTGGGTTGGAAAAAGGGTGGTGAACAGCACAGGAAACAGGTGTTGCAAACTCAGTCACTTATCACATATGTCGAGTGAAATTTTATGATAGGTTTGTCCGGGTTTACATTGTTCACTATAGTTATTCTTAATAACTATTGGTTGTTGCTGCTTAATGCTCTCGAACAATATATAGGGCCCTGCTCTGGGCTGATAACTGCTGGGGTAGTGAGGCAGCCAATGGGTTTTGAATGTAAGTCAATGATGATCAGAATTGTATGAGCTTTTATTGCTTCGCCTTCCTATACAATAAAAACTCCACATCTATTTACGAAATCTCTAAGCACCTTCTGAAATGGGCAGTTCTTCAATAAAATTAATAAAACTCAAAACCAGAGACCATCAGCTTCCAGTTAACTTAATTTCGACAGGACAGAATGGGTTCAATCTACTTTGCTGATTGCAACAGACCTATTTTTTAATCCAAAAGTATTTCGTTTGACATAGAATATTAGCAAGTTTTTTTTGGTGCTGGGATAATCAGGAGATAAATGCAAAATATTGCAGATGCTGAAATCTGAAACAAAAACAGAAAAATGCTAGAAAATCTCTGCAGGTCTGACAGCATCTGTGGAACAAGAGTAAAGCCAACATTTCGAGCCTAGATGACCTTGAGCCAGCTCTGACCAAAGGTCATCTCGACTCGAAACATTGGCACTATTCTCTCTCCACATACTGTCAGACTTGCTGAGATTTTCCAGCTTTTTTCTTGTAACAATCAGGGGATTTGCTATAAGCACTGTCAAATGTTACATCTTCAAACCAGATTTCCAAAGAGAGATGCAGCACATAGATAGACAGACAGCAGAAACATAAACTGATCTTGGACAGTGAAAATAGATTGTCAGTCAGTCAACCTGTCGCACTGTCAAACCGCACAGCAGACAGAACCTTTCTACAATATGTTTAATTTTAGCAACATAGAGGAAGCATCTTCCCATTCAGGAGCAGGAGTTACAACACCTGCATGGGTTAGCACTGCTTCTCCACAGTGCCAGGGATCCCCGGTTTGATTCTGGCCTTGGATCACCGTCTGTCTGGAATTTGCACATTCTCTCCACGTCTTGCCTGGGTTTCCCCCGGGTGCTGCGTTTTCCTCCCACGATCCAAAGGTTAGGTTTATTGGCCATGCTAAATTGACCATAGTGTCAGGGGATTCGCAAGGTAAATGTGTGGGGCTACAGGGATAGGAGGTGGGATTGTGGTTGTTACAGACGCAACGGGCCAAATGGGCTCCTTCTGTACTGTAGGGATTCTATGAGGATTTATGATGACTTTCACCTCCTCCCTTCCCCCTGTCCAGGGGCTGCACATCTGAGAATCATTCCTAATCAGTTACCTGTGGCGAGTATCGAGAATCTTCAGTTTGGAAATCAAGAATGGGAGATTTATTTACAATAAATGATCAAGTATTATCTTTTCTTTCGAGTTAAAATTGAATGTTTCAATGATGCCAACACACACTCGCGCAAGGAAGAAACTCTAAAAACGAACATGAATTCAGAATCTAATCTGACAATTCCATCACTGAGTAAAGGAGTAAATGAGAATGAAAAATCACCACCCAAAAATCAAAATAGAGGTTCTTAAAATCAAAACATTACCCATGAACAAATCTCAAGAAGGCCCTGTGAAAATAGCGATGATTTTGACTCTGATCTGGAGGTTTGCTTGGGATAGTGAGTGGGATTTTCACCGAGTTGTTTTAAGTGAAGCAAAGTTTAAAAAAATGTCCTCGTCCACTTTGCCACCCTCCATGTCCTCTCATGAAGCAAATGCTCCTTTACCCACACCCAGTCAGAGCTCGGATCTGCCCTTTTGCCCAATCCCGATGCCCCCAAAGCCCCTTCCAGCCAAGCCCTTCCCATCCATCCACATCTTTTGTGGGCTGTGAGGGATGACGGATGGAGGGCCCTTGGTGTTTCCTGGGACAAAATCCCATGACATGAGGGGGACATTTTGAACAGTCTGTCACCACACTGCATGGCACAGTTGTTCGCACTGCTGCCTCACCACGCCAGGGGCCTGGGTTCGATTCCTGGTTTGGGTCACTGTCCGTGTGGAGTTTGCATGTTCTCCCCGTGTCTGCATGGATTTCCTCCGGGTGCTCTGGATTCTTCTGACAGTCCAAGTGATGTCCTAGTTCGGCGCATTGGCCATGCTAAGTTCTTGCTCAGTGTGGGTGACTTGGTGCTGGATTTTCACAGAAACTTCATTACAGTGTTAATGTAAGCCTACTTGTGACTAATAAATAAACTTTTTTTTTAACTTTGACTCTCCGTGCATATCTTCTTGTGCCGACTGGCCTGTATCCAGTCCACAACCAACACCCCCCACCCCTGTCCCCCGCAGCAATGACGATCTCGTCATTTGTGCGCAGTTTCTCCCGAGGCGGGCAGGTTGAGTTGGGAATTTTCCAAATTTTCCCGACCTGCCTCCGGAATGAAAATCGAGGCCAATGTCTCAACAGTTAATAAAGAGGCTGCTTTTACCATCCAAACAATGTGACAACTCCAGGTTAATTCACTTGTAAAGTTGGACTCTGTTCGGCTGACCTCAGTATCTTGAGTCACCCATTATATCAGGAAGCCTCTGGATCTTGGTCAATTCTTTGGAGGGATTCTATAGGGGAGGTGATGGCCCAGTGGTATTATTGCTGGACTGTTTGGAAACTCAGTGAGTGTTCTGGGGATTTGGGTTTGAATCCTGCCATGGCAGGTAGCCGAATTCAAATTCAATAAAAAGTAACTGGGATATAGAATCACCTGATGACCACGAAAGTGTTGTCATTGTCTGAATTTTACTTTTTTCCTGAATGCGAGCTCCCGACATTGGATTTATATGACGTAAGTCAGTTTCCCCAACGACTGCTTCTAGCTGCCAGACTCTGCACTGCTGGGGATATCGGAGCTGTCTATGTTTCCCCATGGATAAAACATGAATCGAACATTTCAGTCGAGGTGAATAAAGATAATCACTGAGAAACGTACCATGAATTATTTGAAGCTCGACAGCACACAGTGGAATGAGACGCCCAGCTCTTTCAATCCCACAGCTGTACCATCCTGCATCTTCTGCGCGAAGATCCTTCATAGTGACAATAAATACTCCTCGTGTCTTGTCATCTCTGATTGATATTCTGCCCTTTCGCCAATTTATCTTTCGTACAACCTTACACTGGCGAGCCCTGCTGCTACACCAATATTTAATATGTGACTTGTACACTGCATCATAGTGACAATTTATTGTGATCGCTCTTCCCACAATTCCTGTTACTTTCTGTTCTGCCCACAATGCACCTGAAACTGAGGAGACAACATTTCAGAAATTGAACAGGAAATAATTGCTTCATTCAAATACCTACATTCTTATGAGTTAAACACCATGCAGATTAACATAATCATTAAATAGAGATTTTTCACAATCTCAGAATGTCCCAAATTATTTCACAATCAATGGTTTACTTTTGAAACATTTTGGGGTATTTTCTTGACTCACAGGTAGGAGCTGGGAGAGCGGAGGGGAGCTGGAAATTGAGGTTCTGCCTCACACTGTGGGGTTTCACTCAGTGTGTGACTTCATCAAAAGATTTTTCACACAGAAATAGACATGGGGCAGCACAGTGATTAGCATTGCTGTCTCAGAGAGCCAGGGACCTGGGTTCGATTCCCGGCGTGGGTCACTATCCGTGTGGAGTTTACTCGTTCTCCCCGTGTCTGCGTGGTTTCCTCCAGGTGCTCTGGTTTCCTCCCACATTCTGAAAGACGTGCTGGTTAGATGCATTGACCTGAACAGGTGCCGGAGTGTGGTGACTATAGACCTTTCACAGTAACTTCATTGCAGTGTTAATGTAAGCCTTGCTTTTGATTAATAAATAAACTTTAACTTTTAGACCCTTGTACAGACCTGAGAATTTTGGGACGTTGCCAGTGGGTGCGTTGGGGGTTAGACATGAATTTGATGCTGGCAAGGAGGGATATTTGGATCGTGGGTGGGCTGCGGATGTCAGGGAGTTATCTTTGCAGGCCTTGGTGATGGGTGGCCTAGGGGAATGGCTGGAGGTCTGTCGGGATTTAAATGCCTCCTGGGGAGGTGAGTGGAAATCAGGGGGTGGTTTGGGTCAACTCGGGGAAACAGAGTCCTTTTTGTTTGCCGTGGGGTGGGGTTTGGGGGTGGTGAGAGGTCTGGGGAGGGTGAGAGGGGGATGAAGGGAGTGTGGAAAACTGGAAGTGTGGTGTTGTGTGAGGTTTCAGCAGAATTTCCATCTTCTCAACGTTGTTGCTGCAACCTGTACTGCAGGAGGAATTGGAGATGATGAGAACCTTGCTGACAAACATAGAAAGGAAAGAGATTGAGGTTTGGTCAGGGAAGATTCAGAAATTTGGAGACTGATCACTGAGCAGGACCGAAGGAACTTAGAAACTAGAAACAGGAGTAGGCCATTCGGCCCTTCGAGCCTGCTCCACCATTCATTTTGATCATGGCTGATCATTGAATTCAATATCCTGATCCCCTCTTCCCCCTACATCCCTTTGACCTCTTTAGCCCCAAGAACTATATCTAATTTCTTCTTGAAACGTTTCAGCCTCAATTACATTCTGTGGGAGTGAATTCCACATTCACCGCCCTCTGGGTGAAGAAATTTCTCCTCACTTCAGTTCTAAAAAGTTTACCCCTTAAACTATGACCCCCTAGTTCAGGACCCCCCCACCATTGGGAACATTCTTGGTGAATTTACCTTTTCTAATCCTGTTAGTATTTTATAAGTTTCTATGAGATCCCCCTGCATCCTTCTAAATTCCAGTGAATATAACCCTAACTGACTTAGTCTCCCCTCATATAAACCACATCCACTGGTTCTCCTCAATCAAATCTACCAGTTACATCCTCAAAGAATTCTAATAGTGTAATCAAGCATGATTTAGCTTCTGTAAATCCATGCTGACTTTGTCTGATACCACTGCCTTCCAAATGCCGAGTTCCTAAATTCTTGATAATCGTCGCGAGCAACTTCCCCTCGACCGACGTTAGTCTCACTGGTCTATAGTTCCCTGTTTTGTCTTTACCTCCCTTTGTGAACTGCGGGCTTACATTAACTATCCTCCAATCTGTAGGAACCAGTCCAGAGTCTAAAGAATTCTGGAAAATGCTCGCTAATGGATCTACTATTTCCTGGGCCACTTCTTTAAGTATTTTGGGATGAAGATGATCAGGACCTGGAGATTTACTCACCTTCAATCCCATCAATTTTCTCAAAACCATTTCTCTACAAATGCTGATTTCCTTCAGTTTCTCACTTAAGCACGTTTCTCTCCATACTTCAATTACATTATTCATATCTTCCTTTATGAAAACTGAAGGAAACTACAAATTTAATTCATCAGCCGTTTCTTTATTCCCCATTATGAACTCTCCTGTTTCTGACTGTAAGGGCCTACATTTGTTTTTGTCAATCTCTTTCTCTTTACGTACCTATAGAAACTTTCACACTCAGTTATTATGTTTGCTGCAAGCTTACTTTCATACTCATACTTAAGGGGAGGCAATGGCCTCGTGGTATTATCGCTCGGCAATTAATCCAGTAACTCTGCCAATGATCTGGAGACCTGGGTTCGAATCCCACCACAGCAAATGTTGGAACTTAAATTCAATAAATAAAATATCTGGAATGAAGAATCTTCTGATGACCATGAAACCATTGCCGATTGTTGGAAACACTCATCTGATTCACTAATGCCCTTAAGGGAAGGGAATCTGCCTTCCTTACCCGCTCTGGCCTATATGTGACTCCAGATCCACAGCAATGTGGTTGACATTTCAGAAAGAGTTTACAATAAATGACAGGATGGGGATTCCAAAATAATTAAAAAACTTGAGTGAAAATATGAGGATATGAGATAAAAGATCCGGGAAAAATTAAAGATGAGTTAACAGAGAGGCTGAGTGTAGCTGGGATTGGGAGTGTAACGGTGTTTGTTTGAAATTATATTTCACCATTAACGGCATCGAGGTCATTAACCAAAACCTCACTGAAGCGTAATCTTGTCATGTTAAAATGGGCAGCACAAGTAAGTAAAATCCAGTGATTGAAAGTTAAACAATGAGAAGAAAAAGGTTACTTATGAGAAAAGTAATATAAATCAACCATCTGTCAGTGAGGAACAGTGACATTGACAGAGCTTCATAAAATAACATCTCATCAACTCTGAAGTTTATTTCCTCGTCACAAGTCGGCTTACATTAGCACTGCAATGAAGCTACTGTGAAAATCCCCTTGGCTTGACACCCTGGCGCCTGTTTGGGTACACTGAGGGAGAATTTAGTACGGCCAATGCATCTAACCAGCACATCTTTTGGAGTGTGGGAGAAAACCAGAGCACCCTGAGGAAACCCGCGCCGACACGGGGAGAACATGCGGACTCTGCACAGTCACCCAAGCCTGGAATGAAACCTGGGTCCCTGATGCTGTGAAACAGCAGTGCAAACCACTGTGCCATCATGCTGCCCCTATTTTAAACATGTACAAACCTGAGACGTGGGGTTCTCAATGCTGCAGCCTTCAATATATATTGGACATCAGGTTACATTTAAAAAAATACTAAAATGTGCATAAAAAGCAAAAACAAAATAAAAAAGGCCTTTCATTTTAAAAATGTGACTCATCTAAATTTTGAAAAACTAAATTGTCCTCAAATTCCCATTCACAATGAATGTTGCTGTTTTGCTTAGTTGCTAAATATTTCCATGGTGCGATAATATAATCACAAGGAGTTACTGTACAAAATCTCACAAATGTTAGCAATTTATATTTGCTGAGTATTTTCATCCTTTAAATACAAACGACTTCCCAAATCTATAAAAAGATGAAGCAGACTCAGCAAATGTGTATTTCTGTTCCCAATAGCTTGTTCTTCAGAGAACTGGTCACCAGCCTGAATTTGGAGATGCTGGCGTTGGACTGGGGTAAACTCAGTAAGAAGTCTGATCACACCAGGTTTAAGTCCAACCGATTTATTTGATAGTAAACTCACAAGGTTTCGGGGTTTGCCCCTTCGTCAGGAGAATGGAGAGTTCTGGCCTCAGACAGAGCATATAACAGCACAGTGTTGTCAGACTTCTTACTGTGTTCACCAGCCTGAATGCAGAGACTGTAGCATAAGGGACACCACTCCACATCAAGACATGGCTGATTGAGTATCTCTCCCTCTCGCCTTCACTGTATTGGAAGAATTTTGCAGGTTGACCATTAACCTGTTCCATCCCATCTTCCATTCCCATAAAGAGCAGGAGCCGGAAGACCAGAATCCTCAGGCTGTTCATGTCCCACTGCGGCTGCCAGAGAGGACGGGGAATCAGAAGCTCAGACAAATCTCCGTTCGCTGCAGTGGGATGGGAAAATCCCGGCTGCGAGCGAGGTGGGAGAATCTGCTCCAGAGACTCTACCCACTGCAAGGAGAAACCTCCTTTTGTGCTTTTACAGGTCTCCAAATGTTTAAACATCTCTCTCTCTCTCTCTCTCATATATTTGTATAACCGGCAGACTCGAGTTAAACTAACACTGATTATCTGACTGTCCAGCTCTGGCTGTTACTCACCGGGCAGAGAGGAAATGAGGAGAATCAAAATCCACATGGTTCTGTTGGAGATCAGATCAGTGCTTGTCGTCAGTCCCCCAGCTCCTGTGTCTCACAACGCTGAAATGAGTGTCAAAAATAAATTGTATCAGAAAATTAAATGAAGAAGAAGACAGCAGGAAATGGGGTCATGAAACCACAGTCAGTCATTTTGCAAAATCTGGCTCCTCAGAACCTGAAGTTCTGTCAGTTTCATTTAGCAGAAGAAGTAATTATTGTTGAAAGAATGTAAAATTCTGGAAACAAGGTGTTAAAAAGTCAGAGCGTATGGATGTGCAGGTTAGGTTGATTGGCCATGCAAAAAATTGCCCTGAGTGTCCCGAGATTTGTAGGATCGAGGGATCAGTTGGTAAATAGGTAGAGATCTCGGGGTAGGGCCTGGGTGGGATTGTGGTTGGTGCAGACTTGATGGACCAAATGGCCTCTTTCTGTACTGTAGGGTTTCTATGATTCTATGATTCCACTCTGCTGAAGGCAGCTCCCCCAGCTCCTGGCTGAAGGCAACCCTGTGACATGTGAGGAGATTGGGTCACTGGAGACATCACCTGGAGTCTGAACCAGCGAGAATATCGCAGTGAACCGTACTGGGAAATGTCCCTGATACTCTGGATAAACTCCACTGGAACATTTGGATACATTTGGGGATCCATTGCCCTTGGCTCTGTCAACAAGCACCTGAACTCTCTGCAGTTGGTTCAACAGAGACCAAGTGTCAGCAATAGAGTTTGGAATTCAAATCCTGTTTTTTGTACGGAGCTGTGCTTCAATCACATTCTGTTTAATATCGATTCCACAAAGACACTGGGATTGGAGACTCTCGTTGCAACTTTCTTCATATTCAGGAGATTGAACAGTTATTTCAATGAGATTCCCTCCATATCCGTAATTCCCGATGTTCTGTGTCTGACGTGTTGTAGTAAATGTAGAAAGTTGACATGGAGAAAGATTGTAAAAGTTTAAAGTTTATTTATTAGTGTCACAAGTCGGCTTACATTAACACTGCAATGAAGTTACTGTGAAAATCCCTTTGTCTCCATACTCTGGCACCTGTTGGGGTACACTGAGGGAGAATTTAGCATGGCCTAACCAGCACGTCTTTCGGACTATGGGAGAAAACCAGAGCACCCGGAGGAAACCCACGCAGACACGGGAAGTAAGTGTAAACTCCACACAGACAGACTCCGAATCCGGGAACTGAACCCGAGTCTCTGGTCCTATGAGGCAGCAGTGCTAACCACTACGCCACTGTGCCACCCAAATATAAATGGATTAATCTGAGTGACAGTTTAATCAGCTTCTCCTTGTTCACCAACACAATCCTGTATTCGATAAATGAGGCAAATTGTGTCTGCTTTTTAACAGTGGGCCCCCTGAAACATTCTCAGGAGCCCCCTGGTTGGAAACTCCTGAGCTGGAATAGAAAATGTATAAAATGATGCAAGAGTTTGACAAGAAGATTCATCATTGCCCCTTCCCACAGAGCGCTGAATGTGTGAAGTAGATTCACAGGTGCACCTGCTAATTCACAGTTCATTTACAACTCAATGAATATCTGAGCAAATGGTTCAACATCCTGTAAAGTGACAGGTTCTGTGGTCAAAACCATATCTGTGCAGGCTGGCACTGAGCAACTTTTTAATTGTCTCTTCCCCTGAGACCAACAATTGCAAGACAAACTCCTGCTGTACGATTCCTGCCTGGGAGGACTTCAGTCCCATTTGCTCAGGAACGGTTCAGTTACCCACCCAGGACATATCGAATAGCCTGAGGCAGGGCTTTACCTTCCCAGGAACTGTGCTCCGTGGGCCGGGGCTGAAGACTGTTGATGGGCAGCTGAGTGTCACAGCCGGCACTGCCCACAATATCCTGTTTATTAACAGTATTGATGGTGGCCTGAGCTCTCAGTGAACTCCATCCTTTATGTACCTCCAGAATAAACCCCCCAAGTAGTGGAAAGGATTTAGATCAGCAAATATGCAGGAACATTTCTGAATGCAAAAACAATCGGGCAAGAACAGTTCGGGCTTCAATCACCCCGATTATCAACTGGAATATGAACAATGTGAGCAACACAGGGGCACAACATTCTTGAACTGAATTCAGGAGAAGTTTTTTAGCCAGCAGTAACAAGCCCAATGAGAGGAGGAGGGTATAGATTTTGTCTCAGGAAATTAATTTGAGTGAGCGGATGAAGTAGCAGTGGGGGCCATTCTGGTGATAGTGAGTTTAATACACTTAGGTTTGGAACCATTACGTAAAAGGACAAAAATAAAGCAGGACTAAAAAACCCTAAAATTTAGAAAGACAAAATTACTAAGTTCAAAGATCAATGTATCAAAAATGACTGGCTACAGCAATGAAAAGTAAAAACAGGGTCAAATCAGTGGAAGGCGAGAGTGTACGGGCAGTGTTGGAGAATTAGAGATCGGTGAATGCTTTCCTTTATTTGGTGTAATGCTGGAATTGGACAAAACACTGGTTAGGCCACAGCTGGAGTTTTGTGTACAGTTCTGGACACCACGTTACAGGAAGGACTGAATAGTTCTGAAGTGAGCAGAGAGGAGGTTTACAAAAATGTAGGCAGGGAAAATTCCAGCTACGAGACAAGTTTAGATGGTCGAATGTTGTTTTCCTTAGAAGAGAACAGGCTGAGGGATGATCTAATTGTGATGTATCAAACTATGAGAGGCCGAGATAAGGTGGATAGGAAAAGGCCTGTTACTTTTTATTCATTGATGGGCCATGGGCGTCGCTGCCTGGCCAGCATTGATTGCCCATTCCTAGTTGCCCTTGGAGGGCAGTTGAGAGTCAACAACATTGCTGTGATTGTGGAGTCACATTTAGGCTAGACCAGGTAAGCATGGAAAATTTCCCTTCCTGAAGGATATTAGTGAACCGGATGGGTTTTTCCGACAATCGATAATTGTCCCATGGTCATCAATAGACTCTTAATTCAAGATTATTTTTATTGAATCCAAACTCCACCATCTGCCATCGTGGGATTCGAACCTGGATCCACAGAACATGAGCTGAGTTTCTGGATTAAAATTCCAGCATTAGGCCATCACCTCCCCCAGCCGAGACATCAGTTCCCTGGGGCATAGATTTGAGGGAATTTGTAGAAGGATTAGACAAAAAAAACCTCTTCACACAGAGATTGGTGGGTGTCTGAATGCACTGCCCAAAAAATGTGACTAATTAAATGTACTAATTAACAGGGTAATTATTATTTCCCCAATGAGGATTGTGATTGGCTTGTGAGTGTTATTGCTGAAAACATCACAGTCTGGAACTTACCGATGCATCATGGGGTGTGAACGATGGGCCATTTGATTGGCAGCCCATTCCCAGAACTGGGACTTCCATCCTGAAGGGGGCCTCAATCCCAAAGGGCATTGAATGGGTGAGTGGTAAAGCAGCCAGTTTGGGGCAGTCTCACCCCTTACTTTAATGCCAGGCTGTGAGAGACAACACTCTGATCATAAAATCCATGCTCAGCCAACATTTTATCCTTGCCTGGCTCAGTGTGGAATGGTGCGCAGTTGATGAACATACCGATGAGTCCTGAGGAAACTGCCACCCAATTCCGGAAAGGACCATCAATGTTCCGAGCTGCAGGAATACAGCCTCATTTCCCGGCACAGATTAACCGATGAAGGTTTCAGCAATTTTGGTAATCGATGGAGATCAATCCATCCATTTTCATTCAGCTTTGGCCTTTGCTTTTGACTATGATTCATAAGACTTCATCCAGCTCAGTAGCGCTTCCCTCTGGGGTAAGTGACTCATGGTGCGGTTCCAATGAAGCCTGTACACCTGTTCACTGTTTCTCCATCTGGATCACGTGGAGTCCAAAAATGGATCAGTGACCATGATGTTTGCCTCTAACAAGCCCTGTAACAATGCAGATCACCTTCCCCCAATTGCAACCACAACCCTTCATTTAGTACCTAACAGCTATTGTGTATTCACACATCTCTGTCACACATCAACCTTGAGACCAGCAACACATTTTTCTCGTGGTTAAACCACCATGAGGTGTAATGAGCTTCAAAATATATTTTTCAGAGTTCAGCTGCTGGTCATCAAACATCAACTTATTTGAGGAGGAAATAAATTGTGGTTAAACTGAGTTTCTGTTCACTTACGATGGAACATTCACTGGCAGCATTCTATATCAAACAAAACCTTTTCAACCATTGAAACCAATAAGAAAATCAGGTCTCGAACAGCAATCTGTTCCATATGGAGAAAGGAACTGACCTCTCTGTTACAATACAGTGAGGGGTGGGGTGGTGCTGGTGGGGGAGGGTGGTGGGGATATGGGGGAAGTTGGTGCTGTAAAGAGAGAGGGATGCTGGGAATTCAACCCCAGATACATCAACCCCCACACAGAGAGACATCAAGGCAGGAGCTCCTGTATCAGCCCCACTCACACTGTACTACCAGTAATAGTCTGAGTCTCGGGTTTAGTCATGATGTGGAGATGCCGGAGTTGGACTGGGGTAAACACAGTCAGAAATCTCACAACACCAGGTTAAAGTCCAACAGGTTTATTTGGTCGCAAACACCACGAGCTTTCGGGGCTTTGCCCCTTCGTCAGGTCAATTCCCCACTCACCTGACAAAGGAGCAATGCCCTGAAAGCGAGTGGCGTTTGTCACCAAATAATCTTCTCGGGTTTAGTGACAGACTGAGGGAGGGAGACATCTTGTAACCTGCACACTGTGAGTCTGAGGGAGAGAGGCCAAATTCACTCCTGAACCTGTCAGACTCCATTCCACACTCAATATCCCAGTCCTGGTATTGGCCCCTCCCTGAATCCGAGTCCAATTGACAACAGGTGCCCTGTTTCCAAGTGAAGACAGGTGAAAATTACTGGCACCGACTGGGACATCTTTTTGTGTAGCCGACTGTACCTGGTATTCCCAGGCAGTCTCCCATCCAAGAACTAACCAGGCCTGAGTCTTTTTAGCTTCTGTGATCAGAAAAGATCAGATCTTTTGAGACGAGTCTGGCTGTAGGTCGCTCAGCGACAGGGAGTCTCTAATTGGATTTCTGATGTGTTCAGTAGAATCACCAGTTATTTGGCAAGCTCCAATAAAATCAAGCAGCAACTCCTTAAAAAACAGTTCCTACCAGTTGAGGGCAGATTTATCCTGAATTTATTTTATTTCCTTCTGGGTGGAGTGGAATTCAATGACAAAACTTGCATTTATATAGAGCCTTTATCCCAGTAAAACTGGCAGAGGGATTTGGATGGGTTGAATTTAATGCAGGGTGGGAGATGCCCAGGCATTGGAATAGCCGAGTGAGGAGGTACCGACAGTGTGGATGAGGACGCGATTGGACAGGGAGATAGATGGAGTCAAAGGTGTTTCTTGTGGGGGACAAAGACAATGGTTTCACTGTTCACAATGTTGGGTTGTAATTTTGGATCATCCAGGACTGGCTGTTGTCGAGCAGCTGGAGCAGCTGTCCCACAGCACAGAGACAGTGTGGGGAGGGGGAACAAGAGAGGTGGAGCTCAGACAGGGGATTAGGCTTCAGGCTTGAACCTGAACTTGTAAACATTCGGAAACAGGAAAACTTTCACAGTGTAGATTGCGTTTGCTAAAATAAAGATAAAATCATAACAGAATGAAATTAAGAGAAATTCAGCTTTCTGAAGTAAAGGGAAATACATTCTTGATTTGATTTGATTTATTGTTGTCACAGGTATTGGTATACAGTGAAAAGTTTATTTTCTTGAGTGCAATACAGACAAAGTATACCATTCATCGAGAAGGAAAGGGGAAAGTGCAGAATGTAATGTTGCAGTCATAATTTAAAAGAGTTAGAACAAAGTTTTAAAGCATAGAACGAGAGTAAAAGATAGAATTAGAAAGTATGCTGGGCACAGCTTGCAAGAAGTCACCTCACTCCGGTGCCATCTTGAGAAAACAACTGTTTATTTAACCCAGTGTGTCTCCCATCCTATTGTTATCCAGGAACATTCAATGTGGAACTTATCATTGGAGTGAATTGTTTCCAGTAACTGCAAAAATCATGGTGTCTATTTCTTCCAGAATGTGCTCATCTTTAAATTGAGAGAGATTAAGTTAAGAATATGAAACGAGAATTCTAGGCATTAGGTCAGCAAACAGATCAGTTATTGTCCAGATGTAGATATGCAACTTGAAGGTCACAGCCACTAAAGTTTTGGTTTGAATCATGAAATGACAAAAAACATTTTATTTTGTAGATTTGGCAAAAGAAATGTTGAAAGCTGGATGAGGAATGAGTATTTGACCAGGATGCAAAATTCCGTTGATGTAGATGGAATCCTGGAATCTTCATTTTCCAACAGTGAGAATCGGATTCATTGAGTGACTGGAAAAGAAAATCGTCGGATTCATTGAGACTGGGAGAACGATGCATCAATTGACATTTCAGTCTTGAACAGAATTCTGGAAGTGGCAACAGATTGAGGCAAAGCTTGGGGCAGTTTCGAGATCACATTGATCATCCATTGTAAAAGAACTGTCATTTGTATCCCTCATGAAGACATGTAACATTACTTTCTCATGGGTGACTGATGTTTCCCTCTGGCTGTGATGAATTCTCTGGCAATATTAGTGAAGGCTTCTGCTCCAGAACTTGCCGCACCTCTAGGCAAGCTCTTCCAGTACAGCGACAACACTGGCATCTACCTGGCAATGTGGAAAATTGCTCAAATAGGTCTCTACAAAAAGGAGGACAGATCCAACCTGGCCAGTTACTGCCCAACAGTCTAATCTCAATAATCAGTAAACTGATGGAAGGGGTCATCAACAGTGCCACCAAGAGGCATTTACTCAGCAATAACCTGCTCATGGAGACTCAGTTTGGGTTCAGCCAGGGACACTCAGCTCCAGGCCCTATTATAGCCTTGGTTAGAACATGGATAAAAGAGCTGAATGCCAGAGGAGGTGAGAGTGACTGCCCTGGACATCAAGGCAGCAATTGACTGAGTGTGGTATTAAGGAGCCTGAACAAAATCGGAGTGAATGGGACTCAGGGGAAAGCCCTCCACTGGTTGGAGTGATACCTGGCAGAAAGGAAGGTGGTTGTTATGGTTGGAGTTCAGCCATCTCAGCTCCAGGACATCACGACACGAGTTACAAAGGATTCTCAGCCCAACAATCTTCAGCAATGCCCTTCCTTCCAACATGAGGTCAGAAATGGAGATGTTTACTGTTGACTGCACAATGTTTAATATGATTTGTGACTCTTCACATACTGAAGCCTCAATGTCCAATTGCAGCAAGATCGAGACAACATCCAGGATTGGCCTGACATGTGGCAAATAACATTCGCGTTTAGAAAGAACTAGAGGGCACAGCCTCAAAATAATGGGGTGGGGCCGCAGTTTAGATCGGAGTTGAGGAGGAACTTCTTCACTGAAAGGGTGGTGAATCTCTGGAATTCTCTGCCCATTGAAGTGGTGGAGGCTGCCTTGCTGAATATCTTTTAAGTCACCGGTAGATAGGTTTCTGATAGACAGGGGAATTAAGTGTTATGGGGAGCAGGCGGGTAAGTGGAACTGATCCACTTCAGATCAGCCATGACCTTGTTGGATGGCGGGGCAGGCTCGAAGGGCTAGATGGCCTATTCCTGTTCCTATTTCTTATGTTCTTATGTTCTTATTACAACTTGGCTGGGGGAAATACTAGGGAAGTTGCCAAGCAATGCCGGGAGCAGTGTTGGGAGTGGGGGGACAGTGGGGTGGAGGTATTACATGGTGTTTGAGGTGGGAGGGTGGTGAATGTGGGGATTGCAGTACCATCTTAACATTTATAAATCTGGCCAGACTTTAAAAATAGTGTTTCAATCTTTAGGAAACTAAGTTGCTGTCAGGGTGGGCTCGGTCACAGCCTGTCCTGCCAACGTGACACCGTGGCATTCGTTCCGAGTAATACGGCAGAACAAAGAACAATATAGGAACAGGCCACCAAGTCTGTGCTGGTACAGATACCTCTCTAATCTAATATGTTCTTGCCTCTACATGGTCCATATCCCTCTATTCACTGCCATTTCATGGATCTATCCAGATGCCTTTTGAATGTTGTTATAGAGTCTGCTTCCACCACCTCCTCTGGCTGTGCATTCACCGCCCTCTGTGTGAAAAACCTCCCCCTCACATCTCTTTTAAAAAAGCCACCAGTGGTGCCGATGGCTTTGTTTCCCCCTGTGGACATTGATTTCAATGCAACCTTCTCTTTACAATATCTGTGATCAATGTTGTTTTAAATAATTGATGGAGAACTTGCAGAATGATTGTTGTAAAGTCCATAATCCTCACCTGAGATTTTCTCGTGCACCATGTGACCGAAATAACACAAATCACCAGGAGGGTAAAGAGCCCCCAGCGAATCACATTCCAGATAATGAAACTGAGCAAACTGGAAGAAATACAGAATGATTTGAAGGGAATGAGGCAGCTTCATGTTTGAAACATTAATCTCCTCTTTACACTCTGACCTATTGTAGCAGCACCGCACAGACAAGGCACGTTAGCTGGAGCAATCAACTAGAGTTTCACTGATCAACTTCATGATGATTAGATACAGCTCAAATGGAGCTGGTTTCATTAAATTTCCTCAGTATATCTGTAATGCTGAGTAAAATCTTCGAAGTAAGAATGTTATGAATTGACTGGTCACTGGGACAGCAACATTGTCTGGTGCAATATAACAATGGTGAGATATCTGTTCAGTGAGTAAGAAACTTCCAATAACATCATCCCACACTGTTCCAAAATAGAATCATATTCCACTCAATATTAACTCTGCTCCTCTCTCCACAGATGCTGCCAGACCTGCTGAGATTGGGTTGATGGTGAAGTGATTTACATGAATAATGAAAACTGCCCCATCGAATGTGTGGCAAACAGAAAAAGCTCACTGGAAAGATGGAGACTGAGAGGAGATCTGATAGAGGTCTACACAATTATGAGCGGCACAGACAGGGTGGATAGTGAGAGGCTTTTTTGCAAGGCGGAAGTGTCAATTACAAGGGGGGACAGGTTCACGGTGAGGGGGAGAAAGTTAAAGGGAGATATTTGGGGGGAGTTTTTCGCTCAGAGAGTGGTGCGTGCCTGGAATGCGCTGCCAGAGGAGATGGTGGAAGCAGGCACATTAGCAACATTTAAGAGACATCTGGATGGGTACATGAATAGGGAGGGATTAGAGGGATATGGATTGAGTAAGGGCAGAAGATTTTTTTAAATTTATTTGAGGCTTCATGATTGGCAGAGGTTTGGAAGGCCGAAGCGTCTGTTCCTGTGTTGTACTCTTCTTGGTTGTTTCGAAGCAATTTTTTGGGGGGCAGTGGGTGGGTGATGGAATTTGAAACATTTAATTTTTAGGACAATGAAATTTTCTGGAATGATGGAATTTTATAGCCCAGAGGGAAGAGATTCTGCCATCACTTTAATGCTGATTCACTGGAGGATCTTCCCAGTTAACCTCATTTTGCTCTTTTTTTGACCAGAACAACCACTAGGAAACGTGTTTCTCTCAGTCTGTGGAAAACAAATCAGCAACATTCGCACAGACTAAAGTGGAAGTGTGTAATTTTAAAGAATGGAGATCTGTAGCTTGTAGTATTCCACAGGGATCAGCGCTGGGACCTCTGCAGTTGGTATATAAATGATCTGGAGGAAAATGTGGGTGGTCTTATTCATAAATTTATGGACGACTCAAAGATTGGTGGAGTTGCTGACAGTGCTGGGGATTGTCAGAGGATACAACAAAATATAGATAGATTGGAGACTTGTGTACAGAAATGGCAGATGGATTTTAATCCGGACAAATGCGAGGTGATGCATTTTGGAGAATCAGGTTTAGGCATGAATTATACTGTAAATGGTAGAGCCCCTTAGGGACATTAACATACAGAGAGACCTGGACATGCAGGTTCACAGTTCACTGCAAGTGGCAACACAGGTGGTCAAGGAGATTAAGAAGACATATGGCATACTTTCCCTTCATCGGCTGGAGCACTGATTACAAGAGTTGGGAAATCATGTTGCATCTATATACAACCTTGGTTAGGTCGCATTTGGAGTATTGTGTGCAGTACTGGTCACCCCACTACCAGAAGGACATGGAAGCTTTGGAGAGAGCGCAAAGAAGGTTCATAAGGATGTTGCCAGAAGGTCGCGAGGGTGTTGACTGTGAGGAGAGGTTGAATTAACTAGGATTATTTTCACTGGAAAGATGGAGACTGAGAGGAGACATGATAGAGGTCTTCACAATTATGAATGGCATATACAAAGTGGATAGTCAGAGGCTTTTTTGCAAGGCGGAAGTGTCAATTACAAGGGGGGACAGGTTCACGGTGAGGGGGAGAAAGTTTAAGGGAGATATTTTGGGGGGAGTTTTTCGCTCAGAGAGTGATGAGTGCCTGGAATGCTCTGCCAGAGGAGATGGTGGAAACAGGCACATTAGCAACATTTAAGAGACATAAGAACATAAGAACATAAGAAATAGGAGCAGGAGTAGGCCATCTAGCCCCTCGAGCCTGCCCCGCCATTCAATAAGATCATGGCTGATCTGTCGTGGCTCAGTTCCACATTCCCGCCCTCTCCCCATAACCCTTAATCCCCTCGCTTATCAAAAACTTATCAACCCGCGTCTTAAAAATATTGAGCGAGGCAGCCTCCACCACTTCAACAGGCAGAGAATTCCAGAGATCCACCACCCTTTGAGTGAAGAAGTTCTTCCTCAACTCCGTTCTAAACCGCCCCCCCCCCACCCTTTATCTTGAGGCTGTGCCCTCGAGTCTTACTGCCCTTTCTGAGCGGGAAGAGCCTCTCCACCTCTATCCTATCCATCCCATTCATCATCTTATATGTCTCAATGAGATCTCCCCTCTTTCTTCTAAATTCTAACGAGTACAAGCCTAGTTTATTCAGCCTCTCCTCATAGTTCAACCCCCTCAACTCCGGAATCAGCCGAGTAAACCTCCTCTGCACTCCCTCCAAAGCCAAAATATCCTTGAGTAAGTGCGGCGACCAAAACTGCACACAGCACTCCAGCTGCGGCCTCACCAGTACCCCATACAGCTGCAGCAAGACCTCCCTACTTTTATATTCAATCCCCCTCGCTATGAAGGCCAGCATCCCATTTGCCTTCTGACCACCTGCTTCACCTGCAGGCTGGGTTTTTGCGACTCATGCACAAGGACCCCGAGGTCCCTCTGCACCGTCGCATGCTGCAGTTTTTCGCCACGTAAGTAATAGTCCTTCCTACCATTATTCCTACCAAAGTGGACAACCTCACATTTGCCAACATTAAATTCCATTTGCCAGTTCCTGGCCCATTCGCCCAGCCTATCTAGATCCTTCTGCAGACTCTCCACACCCTCCGCACAACTTGCCGTTCCACCAATCTTGGTGTCATCAGCAAATTTCGTCACGATACACTCGGTTCCCTCCTCCAGATCATCTATATAAATGGTAAATAGCTGAGGCCCCAGCACCGACCCCTGGGGCACTCCACTAGTCACCAACCGCCAATCCGAATAGCACCCATTGACCCCCACTCTCTGCCTCCTATTTGACAGCCAATCCTCTATCCACTCGAACACCCTACCCCCAACTCCATGCCCCCTGACCTTCTGTAATAACCTCTTGCGAGGCACCTTGTCAAACGCCTTCCGAAAATCCAGAAACACCACATCCACCGGCACTCCTCTATCCACCGCCCTAGATACACACTCATAGAACTCCAATAAATTCGTCAGACACGACTTCCCCTTAACGAAACCGTGCTGCGTCTGCTCTACCAAACAATTCTCCTCAAGATGCCTCGCTATTTTCTCCTTGATCACGGATTCTAACATTTTTCCTACAACAGACGTTAAACTAACCGGCCTATAATTCCCCACCTTTTGCCTGCCACCCCTCTTAAACAATGGTGTAACGTTAGCCGTTTTCCAATCTTCCGGCACTTCCCCGGAATCCAGCGACGTTTGGAAAATAATCACCAAGGCATCCACTATCACCTCCGCCATTTCTTTCAGAACCCTTGGATGCATTCCATCCGGTCCTGGGGACTTGTCCACAATCAGTCCCTCCAGTCTGTCGAGCACCGCCTCTCTCGTAACAATAATGTCATTCAGGCCCTCCACTCCTACATCTTTCCATCTTTTCCCAGCAAATTATTCACGTCCTCCTCTGTGAAGACCGAAACAAAAAAGTTATTCAAGGCCTCAGCCATTTCCCCATCCCCTACCACTAAGTCCCCCCTCTCATCCTCTAAGGGTCCAACGCTCACCCTAGCCAGCCTCTTCCTTTTTATGTATTTATAAAAACTCTTGCTATCCTTTTTTATATTAAGCGCTAGCCCAGCTTCATAGTTTATCCTACCCTTCATTATCAACTTCTTTGTCATTCTTTGTTCACATTTAAATCTCTCCCAATCCTCTCCTCGCCCACTACTCTTAGCTCCGCTAAACGCCTCCGCTTTTAATTTAACACTTTCCTTCACCTCCTTCGTTATCCACGGCTGATTATCTCTCCTCCTACGATCCTTTTTAACCATCTGAATAAATTTCTGCTGAGCACCAAGAAAGATCTCCTTAAAGATCCTCCACTGTTCCTCAGCAGACCTACCTTCCAACGCGCTCCCCCAATCAACATTCGTCAATTCCTCTCTCATCCTACCGTACTCCCCTCTGTTCAAACAAAGGACACATGTCTGGGAACCCACTTTCTCCTCCTCCATCTGCATCAAAAATTCCACCATACAATGATCACTCTCCCCAAGAGGATCCTTCACCACAAGGTCCCTAATTCTACCCGCCTCATTACATAACACCAGATCCAAGATAGCTCGCTCTCTCGTCAGCTCCAACACACACTGTTCGAGGAAACTATCCTGGCAGCATTCCAAGAACTCTTCCTCGAGCCCACCGCGTCCAACATGGGTCGACCAATCAATATGTAGATTGAAATCCCCCATAATTATCGCCGTCCCATTCCTGCACGCTGACATCTGGATGGGTCCATGAATAGGGAGGGAATAGAGGGATATGGATTGAGAAAGAGCAGATTTTTTTTTAAATTTAGTTGGGGCATCATGATTGGCAGGGGTTTGGAAGGCCGAAGGTTCTGTTCCTGTGTTGTACTCTTCTTGGTTCTTTGTGAGCAGGGACATTTTTTTTGTGGGGCGCCGGGGAGATAGAATTTGAAACATTTAATATTTAGAATGAGGTAATTTTCTGGAGTGATGGAATTTTATAGCCCAGAGGGAGGAGATTCTGCCATCACTTTAATGCTGATTCGCTGGAAGATCTTCCCAGTTAACCTCATTTCATTGTCCTTTCCTCAGACCCTCATTAATTTACTTTCTTCACTCCTCTTTCATAAAGTATTATTGAACTTGTTTGTCACCTTATTTGAGTTGGGCACTACACATGCCATGTCGATTTGTGTTAGTTACGTGCTCCTAATTTCTCCCTTTGTTCTTTTGTCTCTGACATCATTCACCATCCAGACACAAGAGTTCAGCATTGTGGAGGTGGGGGTAGGGGTGGGGGACGGGTGAATATTTGGGCCTGTCCACTGTGGGTGCAAATCCCGTTATGGCCGGAAATTCTTATGAGATAAACATTTCTTCAAAAATTCAATCACCAAATGGTTTGTTTACAGTCAAACTTACCAATACTTTTTATTTGTATCTCAGAACTGTAGTTCTCCCCTGTTCTGTTGCTCGCTGACACATTAACCATTTCACTGGATTTGTCCCCCTTGCTATTTGAGGCTGTGCAGTAATATTGATGATGTTGCTGTTTGATGGATTGACAACGTAGATCCAGTTTATTGGTGTCAGAGATCTTTGAATCTTCAGACGGGGTCTTTTCATACCATGTGTACTGAATGGGAAGTGATCCCTGGACAGACTCACAGGAGACGGACACTGAGCCCCCAGAACATGAGGCATTTGGTGGTGATAGAAATTTAACTTCAGGAACAGACACGGGTTCTGTGGAGAAAAAACAAATATTTAGATACTGACTGAACATCTGAAAATTAAATACTCTCCGATTCACTGCCCTTCAGAATCTCAGGTGCGGTTGGCCTTGTTGGAATCTGACATCTACTCCTCTATGGGGTGGATGCCAACACAACAGACACCATCCAGGACAAACCAGCCTGCTTGACTGGCACCAAATCCATAAACATCCACCTCGACACTCAGTAGCAGCATTGTTTACCATCTACAAGATCAACAATTCGTCAAAGATCCTTCGGCAGCATCTTCCAAACCCATGACTGCTTCCATCTAGAAGGACAAGGGCAGCAGATGCATGGGGACACCACCACCTGCAAGCCACTCGCCATCCTGACTTGGAAATATATCGCCATTCCTTCACAGTCGCTGGGTCAAAATCCTGGAATTACCTCCCTTATGGCATTGTGAATCAACCCACAGCACGTGGGCTGCAGTGATTCAAGAAGGCAGCTCACTACCACCTTCTCAAGGGCAACGAGGGATGGGCAATAAATGCTGGCCAGCCGGCGATGCCCAAGTCCCATGAATGAATAAAGAAAATATTTAATCAGGGTTTGTGATCGGGACACGGGAGAGAGTCTGGGCCCACACACTGCACTTTAGGAATGCCCATTGCAATTTCCAATGCCCCACCCAATTAAAGGCCAGGGACTGAACTCATCATCCAATCAAGGAGAGTGGGTGGGGTCCTGGTGATGGAGGGTCTCACCTGGCTGAGGTGGGAGTTGCTGATCTGAGAATGGAGACAGTGAGGGGCAAGCCCGGGTGAGTTTACTTTATCCTTGAATATCCCACAGCTGCCTGACCCTGATCCTGACCGGACAATGTGGCCTGTCTGCATTGCTAACTGAAAACCCCAGTTGGCATGGCAACGAGATCTAATGAGGCCCCATTGGGAAATTTCTTCCTCATGTTGACTGTCCACGCAGTTACTTTTGAATGGAAGTCAATGATGATCAGAATTGTGTGAGTTTTTATTGCTGCACCTTCCTGTATAATAAAAAATTTGTACTTATTTAGTAAATCTGCTGAAATGGGCAGTTTTCCAATAACGTTATTAAAACTCAAAACCAAAGACCATCAATTTCCAGTAAACTTAATTTCAACAGAATGGAAAGTGTTTCCTGTAGAAACTGAAGGAAATATTTCTGACTGAGTTCTTCGCAATCAGCATGTAAACAGTTAAATCTCTTACACCGAATTGGCACATTCATCCTTTTAAATTTCCAAAGCTGTTACAATTAATTGTGTGAGAAAAAGAGGGTCGTACATCCACCCTTACTCATGTGGTCACAACAAACCCATACCATTAGTATTTGTCCAGCTTTCTGATGAGATGTGAGTTGTGTCGTCCTGGAACGGAACAATGGCCGGAATTTTCTGACTGCTCACACCAGTAGGATTTTCTCATCCCGCTGCAGTGGGAACATGGCGGTAAGATCGCGCCCTCTGTGCCTGGAACTCTGTCCATTGTGATGAGGAAGTACATATCTTAGGCTGTGGGTTGGAAAAAGGTTGGTGGACAGCACAGGAAACAGGTGTTGCAAACTCAGTCACTTATCACATATGTGGTTCACATTGTATCACATTGTCATTTTGTGATAGGTTTGTCCAGGTTTTCATTGTTCACTATAGTTATTCTTAATAACTATTGTTCGTTGCTGCTTAATGTTCTCGAACAATATATAGGGCCCTGCTCTGAGCTGATCACTGCTGGTACAGTGAGGCAGCTGATGAGTTTTGAACGTAAATAATGATGATCAGATTTGTCTGAGTTTTTACTCCTTTGCCTTCCTATACAATAAAAACTCTACATCTATTTACCAAATCCCGAAGCACCTTCTGAAATGGGCAGTTTTTCAATAAAATGAATAAAGCTCAAAACCAGAGACCATCAGCTTCTCGTTAACTTAATTTCGACAAAGCGGAACGTGTTTAATCTACTTTGCTGATTGCAACAGACCTATTTTTTAATCCGAAAGTATTTCATTTGACACAGAATATTAGCAAGTTTTTTTTTGGTGCTGGGATAATCAGGAGATAAATGCAAAATATTGCAGATGCTGAAATCTGAAACAAAAACAGAAAAATGCAAGAAAATCTCTGCAGGTCTGACAGCATCTGTGAAGCAAGAGTAAAGCCAACATTTCGAGCCTAGATGACCTTTAGTCAGCTCTGACCAAGGGTCATCTAGACTCAAAACATTGGCACTATTCTCTCTCCACGTGCTGTCAGAGCTGCTGAGATTTGCCAGCTTTTTTCTTGTAACAATCAGGGGATTTGCTATTAGCACTGTCAAATGTTACATCTTCAAACCAGCTTTCCAAAGAGAGAAGAAGCGCATCGACAGACAGACAGCAGAAACATAAACTGATCTTGGACAGTGAAAATGGATTGTCAGTCAGTCAGTCTGTCGCACTGTCAAACCGCACAGCAGACAGAACCTTTCTACAATATGTTTAATTTTAGCAACGTAGAGGAAACATCTTCCCATTCAGGAGCAGGAGTTACAACACCTGCATGGGTTAGCACTGCTTCTCCACAGTGCCAGGGACCCCAGGTTTGATTCTGGCCTTGGATCACTGTCTGCATGGAATTTGCACATTCTCTCCACGTCTTGCCTGGGTTTCCCCCGGGTGCTGCGTTTTCCTCCCACGATCCAAAGGTTAGGTTGATTGGCCATGCTAAATTGACCATAGTATCAGGGGATTCGCAAGGTAAATGTGTGGGGCGACAGGGATAGGAGGTGGGATTGTGGTTGTTACAGACGCGACAGGCCAAATGGGCTCCTTCTGTACTGTAGGGATTCTATGAGGATTTATGATGACTTTCACCTCCTCCCTTCCCGCTGTCCAGGGGCTGCACATCTGAGAATCATTCCTAATCAGTTACCTCTGGCGAGTATCGAGAATCTTCAGTTTGGAAATCAAGAATGGGAGATTTATTTACAATAAATGATCAAGTATTATCTTTTCTTTCGAATTAAAATTGAACGTTTCAATGATGCCAACACACACTCGCGCAAGGAAGAAACTCTAAAAACGAACATGAATTCAGAATCTAATCTGACAATTCCATCACTGAGTAAAGGAGTAAATGAGAATGAAAAATCAACACCCAAAAATCAAAATAAAGGCTCTTAAAATCAAAACATTACCCGTGAACAAATCTCAAGAAGCCCCTGTGAAAATAGCAATGATTTTGACTCTGATCTGAAGGTTTGCTCGGGATAGTGAGTGGGATTTTCACCGAGTCATTTTAATTTAAGCAAAGTTTTAAAAAATGTCCTCCTCGTCCACCCTGCCACCCTCCATGTCCTCTCATGAAGTAAATGCCCCTTTACCCACACCCAGTCAGAGCTCTGCTCTGCCCTTTTGCCCAATCCCTGTGCCCTCAATGCCCCTTCCAGCCAAGCTCTTCCCATCCATCCACATTTTTTGTGGGCTGTGAGGGATGACGGATGGAGGGCCCTTGGTTTTTCCTGGGACAAAATCCCATGACAAGAGGCGATCATTTTAAACAGCCTGTCACCACACTGCATTGGCACAGTTGTTAGCACTGCTGCCTCACCACGCCAGGGACCTGGGTTCGATTCCTGGTTTGGGTCACTGTCCATGTGGAGTTTGCATGCTTTCCCCGTGTCTGCATGGATTTCCTCCGGGTGCTCTGGATTTTTCTGACAGTCCAAATGATGTCCTAGTTCGGCGCATTGGCCATGCTAAGTTCTTGCTCAGTGTGGGTGACTTGGTGCTGGAGTGTGGTGACTAGGGGAATTTCACAGAAACACCATTACAGTGTTAATGTAAGCCTACTTGTGACAAATAAATAAACTTTTTTTTAAACTTTGACTCTCTGTGCCTATCTTCTTGTGCCGACTGGCCTGTATCCAGTCCACAACCAACACCCCCCACCCCTGTCCCCCGCAGCAATGATGATCTCGTCATTTGTGCGCAGTTTCTCCCGAGGCGGGCAGGTTGAGTTGGGAATTTTCCAAATTCTCCCGACCTGCCTCCGGAATGAAAATCAAGGCCAATGTCTCAACAGTGAATAAAGAGGCTGCTTTTACCATCCAAACAATGTGACAACTCCAGGTTAATTCACTTGTAAAGTTGGACTCTGTTCAACTGACCTCAGTATCTTGAGTCACCCATTATATCAGGAAGCCTCTGGATCTTGGTCAATTCTTTGGAGGGATTCTATAGGGGAGGTGATGGCCCAGTGGTATTATTGCTGGACTGTTTGGAAACTCAGTGAATGTTCTGGGGATTTCGGTTTGAATCCTGCCATGGCAGATAGCAGAATTCAAATTCAATAAAAAGTAACTGGGATATGGAATCTACTGATGACCACGAAAGTGTTGTTATTGTCTGAATTTTACTTTTATTCTGAATGCGAGCTCTCGACATTGGATTAATGTAACATAAGTCAGTTTCCCCAACCGCTGCCTTCTCGCTGCCAGACTCTGCACTGCTCGGGATATTGGAGCTGTCTACGTTTCCCCGCGGATAAAACATGAATCGAACATTTCAGTCGAGGTGAATAAAGATAATCACTGAGAAAAATACCGTGAGATATTTGAAGCTTGACATAACACAGTGGATCGTAACCACTTTGTTCAATCCCACAGCTGTACCATCCTGCATCTCCTGCGCGAAGATCCTTCATAGTGACAACAAATACTCCTCGTGTTGTGTGATCAGTGATTGATATTCTGTCATTTTGCCAGTTTGTCTTTGCGACAACATCACACTGGCGAGTCCAGCCGCGACACCAATATTTAATATGTGACTTGTACCCTGCATCATAGTGACAATTTATTGTGATCACTCTTCCCACAATTCCTGTTCCTTTTGTTTCTGCCCACAATGCACCTGAAACTGAGGAGACAACATTTCAGAAATTGAGCAGGAAATAATTGCTTCATTCAAATACATACATTCTTATGAGTTAAATTCCATGCAGATTAACATAATAATTTAAATAGAGATTTTTCACAATCTCAGAGTGTCCCAAAGTATTTCACAATCAATGGTTTACTTTTGAAACATTTTGGGGTATTTTCTTGACTCACAGGTAGGAGCTGGGAGAGCGGAGGGGAGCTGGAAATTCAGGTTCTGCCTCACACTGTGGGGTTTCACTCCAGTGTGTGACTTCATCAAAAGATTTTGCGCACAGAAATAGACATGGGGTGGCACAGTGATTAGCATTGCTGTCTCAGAGCGCCAGGGACTTGGGTTCGATTCCCGGCGTGGGTCACTATCCGTGTGGAGTTTGCTCGTTCTCCCCGTGTCTGTGTGGTTTCCTCCAGGTGCTCTGGTTTACTCCCACATTCTGAAAGACGTGCTGGTTAGGTGCATTGACCTGAACAAGTGCCGGATTACGGTGACTATAGACCTTTCACAGGAACTTCATTGCAGTGTTAATGTAAGCCTTGCTTTTGATTAATAAATAAACCTTAACTTTTAGACCCTTGTACAGACCTGAGAATTTTGGGACGTTGCCAGTGGGTGCGTTGGGGGTTAGACATGAATTTGATGCTGGCAAGGGGGGATATTCGGATCGTGGGTGGGCTGCGGATGTCAGGGAGTTATCTTTGCAGGCCTTGGTGATGGGTGGCCTAGGGGAATGGCTGGAGGTCTGTCGGGATTTAAATGCCTCCTGGGGAGGTGAGTGGAAATCAGGGGGAGGTTTGGGTGAATTTGGGGAAACAGAGTCCTTTTTGTTTGCCGTGGGGTGGGGTTTGGGGGAGGGTGAGAGGTCTGGGGAGGGTGAGAGGGGAATGAAGGGAGTGTGGAAAACTGGAAGTGTGGTGTTGTGTGAGGTTTCAGCAGAATTTCCATCTTCTCAACTTTGTTGCTGCAACCTGTACTGCAGGAGGAATTGGAGATGATGAGAACATTGCTGACAAACAGAGAAAGGAAAGAGATTGAGGTTTGGTCAGGGAAGATTCAGAAATTTGGAGACTGATCACTGAGCAGGACCGAAGGAACTTAGAAACTAGAAACAGGAGTAGGCCATTCGGCCCTTCGAGCCTGCTCCACCATTCATTTTGATCATGGCTGATCATTGAATTCAATATCCTGATCCCCTCTTCCCCCTACATCCCTTTGACCGCTTTAGCCCCAAGAACAACATCAAATTTATTCTCAAAACATTTTGGCCTCAATTACATTCTGTGGGAGTGAATTCCACATTCACCGCCCTCTGGGTGAAGAAATTTCTCCTCACCTCAGTTCTAAAAGGTTTATCCCTTAAACTATGACCCCCTAGTTCAGGACCCCCCCACTACTGGGAACATTCTTGGTGAATTTACCTTTTCTAATCTTGTTTGAATTTTATAAGTTTCTATGAGATCCCCCTGCATCCTTCTAAATTCCAGTGAATATAACCCTAACCGACTTAGTCTCCCCTCATATAAACCACATCTGCTGGTTCTCCTCAATCAAATCTACCAGTTACATCCTCAAAGAATTCTAATAGTTTCATCAAGCATGATTTAGCTTCTGTAAATCCATGCTGACTTTGTCTCATACCACTGCCTTCCAAATGCCGAGTTACTAAATTCTTGATAATCGACGCGAGCAACTTCCCCTCGACCGACGTTACTCTCACTGGTCTATAGTTCCCTGTTTTGTCTTTACCTCCCTTTGTGAACTGCGGGCTTACATTAACTATCCTCCAATCTGTAGGAACCAGTCCAGAATCTAAAGAATTCTGGAAAATGCTCACTAATGGATCTACTATTTCCCGGGCCACTTCTTTAAGTACTCTGGGATGAAGATTATCAGGACCTGGAGATTTATTCACCTTCAATCCCATCAATTTCCCCAAAACCATTTCTCTACGAATGCTGATTTCCTTCAGCTCCTCACTTAAGCATGTTTCTTGCCATATTTCTGTTATATTATGAAAACTGAAGCGAAGTACAAGTTTAATTCATCAGCCGTTTCTTTATTCCCCATTATGAACTCTCCCGTTTCTGACTGTAAGGGCCTACATTTGTTTTGCCAATCTCTTTCTCTTTACGTCCCGATAGAAACTTTCACACTCAGTTATTATGTTTGCTGGAAGCTTACTTTGATACCCATACTTAAGGGGAGGCAATGGCCTCGTGGTATTATTGCTCCGCAATTAATCCAGAAATGATCTGGAGATCCGGGTTCGACTCCCACCACAGCAAATGTTGGAACTTAAATTCAAGAAAGAAAATATCTGGAATGAAGAATCTACTGATGACCATGAAACCATTGCCGATTGTCGGAAACACTCATCTGATTCACTAATGCCCTTAAAGGAAGGGAATGTGCCTTCCTTACCCGGTCTGGCCTATATGTGACTCCAGATCCACAGCAATGTGGTTGACATTTCAAAAAGAGTTTACAATAAATGACAGGATGGGGATTCCAAAACAATTAAAAAACTTGAGGGAAAATATGAGGATATGAGAGAAAAGATCCGGGAAAAATTAAAGATGAGTTAACAGAGAGGCTGAGTGTAGCTGGGATTGGGAGTAAAACAGTGTTTGTTTGAAATTATATTTCATCATTAATGGCATTGATGTCATTAACCAAAACCTCACTGCAGCGTAATCTTGTCATGTTAAAATGGGCAGCACGAATAACTAAAATCCAGTGATTGAAAGTTAAACAATTAGAAGAAAAAGGTTGGTTCTGGGAAAGGTAATACAGATCAACCATCTGTCAGTGAGGAACAGTGACATTGACAGAGGTCCATAAAATAACATCTTATCAACTCTGAAGTTTATTTCCTCGTCACAAGTCGGCTTACATTAGCACTGCAATGAAGCTACTGTGAAAATCCCCTCGGCTTGACACCCTCGCGCCTGTTTGGATACACTGAGGGAGAATTTAGTACGGCCAATGCATCTAACCAGCACGTCTTTTGGAGTGTGGGAAAAAACCAGAGCACTCTGAGGAAACCCGCGCCGACACAGGGAGAACATGCGGACTCTGCACAGTCACCCAAGCCTGGAATCAAACCCGGGTCCCTGATGCTGTGAGGCAGCAGTGCGAACCACTGTTGCATCATGCTACCCCTATTTTAAACTTCTACAAACCTGAGACGTATTTGTGGGGTTCTCAATGCTGCAGCCTTCAATATATATTGGACATCAGGTTACATTTAAAAAAAATACTAAAATGTACATAAAAAGCAAATACAAAATAAAAAAGGCCTTTCATTTTAAAAATGTGACTCATCTAAATTTTGAAAAACTAAATTGTCCTCAAATTCCCATTCACAATGAATGTTGCTGTTTTGCTTAGTTGCTAAATATTTCCATGGTGCGATAATGTAATCACAAGGAGTTACTGTACAAAATCTCACAAATATTAGCAATTTATATTTGCTGAGTATTTTCATCCTTTAAATACAAACGACTTCCCAAATCTATAAAAAGATGAAGCAGACTCAGCAAATGTGTGTGTCTGTTCCCAATAGCTTGTTCTTCCGAGAACTGGTCACCAGCCTGAATTTGGAGATGCTAGCATTGGACTGGGGTAAACTCAGTAAGAAGTCTGATAACACCAGGTTTAAGTCCAACCGATTTATTTGATAGTAAACTCACAAGCTTTCGGGGTTTGTCCCTTCGTCAGACGAATGGAGAGTCCTGGCCTCAGACAGAGCATATAACAGCACAGTGTTGTCAGACTTCTCACTGTGTTCACCAGCCTGAATCCAGAGACTGTAGCATAAGGGACACCACTCCGCATCAAGACATGGCTGATTGAGTATCTCTCCCTCTTGCCTTCACTGTATTGGACGAATTTTGCAGGTTGACCATGAACCTGTTCCATCCCATCTTCCATTCCCATAAAGAGCAGGAGGCGGAAGGCCAGAATCCTCAGGCTGTTCATGTCCCACTGCGGCTGCCAGAGAGGACGGGGAATCAGAAGCTCAGACAAATCTCCGTTCGCTGCAGTGGGATGGGAAAATCCCGGCTGTGAGGGAGGTCGGAGAATCTGCTCCAGAGACTCTACCCACCGCAAGGAGAAACCTCCTTTTGTGCTTTTACAGGTCTCCAAATATTTAAACATCTCTCTCTCTCTCTCTCTCATATATTTGTATAACCGGCAGACTAGAGTTAAACTAACACTGATTTCCTGACTGTCCAGCTCTGGCTGTTACTCACCATGTGGGTATGCCGGCGTTGGACTGGCGTAAACACAGTAAAAAGTCTGACAACACCAGGTTTTAGTCCAACCTATTTATTTGATAATATTCTCACAAGCTTTCGAGGGGACAGCCTCTTCGTCAGGTGAATGGAGAGTTCTGGCCTCAGACAGAGCATATAAAGCACAGACAGTTTAGAGATTACTCCAATCAATTAATCAGATTAATCAGTAATCTCTAAACTGTCTGTGCTTTATATGCTCTGTCTGAGGCCAGAACTCTCCATTCACCTGACGAAGAGGCTGTCCCCTCGAAAGCTTGTGAGAATATTATCAAATAAATAGGTTGGACTAAAACCTGGTGTTGTCAGACTTTTTACTGCTGTTACTCACCGGGCAGAGAGCAAATGAGGAGAATCAAAATCCACATGGTTCTGTTGGAGATCAGATCAGTGCTTGTCGTCAGTCCCCCAGCTCTTGTGTCTCACAACGCTGGAATGAGTGTCAAAAATAAATTGTATCAGAAAATTAAATGAAGAAGAAGACAGCAGGAAATGGAGTCATGAAACCACAGTCAGTCACTTCGCAAAATCTGGCTCCTCAGAACCTGAAGTTCTGTCAGTTTCATTTAGCAGAAGAAGTAATTATTGTTGAAAGAGTGTAAAATTCTGGGAACAAGGTGTTAAAAAGTCAGAGCCTATGGATGTGCGGATTAGGTTGACTGGCCATGCTAAAAATTGCCCTTAGTGTCCCGAGATTCGTAGGATCGAGGGATCAGTTGGTAAATGTGTAGAGATCTCGGGGTAGGGCCTGTGTGGGATTGTGGTTGGTGCAGACCCGATGGGCCGAATGGCCTCTTTCTGTACTGTAGGGTTTCTATGATTCTATGATTCCACTCTGCTGAAGGCAGCTCCCCCAGCTCCTGGCTGAAGGCAACTCTGTGACATGTGAGGAGATTGGGTCACTGGAGACATCACCTGGAGTCTGAACCAGCGAGAATATCGCAGTGATCCGTACTGGGAAATGTCCCTGATACTCTGGAAAAACTCTACTGGAACATTTGGATACATTTGGGGATCCATTGCCCTTGGCTCTGTCAACAAGCACCTGAACTCTCTGCAGTCGGGTCAACAGAGTCCGAGTGTCAGCAATAGAGTTTGGAATTCAAATCCTGTTTTTTGTACGGAGCTGTGCTTCAATCACATTCTGTTTAATATCGATTCCACAAAGACACTGGGATTGGAGATTCTCGTTGCAACTTTCTTCATATTCAGGAGATTGAACAGTTATTTCAATGAGATTCCCTCCATATCCGTAATTCCCGATGTTCTGTGTCTGACATGTTGCAGTAAATGTAGAAAGTTGACATGGAGAAAGATTGTAAAAGTTTGAAGTTTCTTTATTAGTGTCACAAGTCGGCTTACATTAACACTGCAATGAAGTTACTGTGAAAATCCCTTTGTCTCCATACTCTGACACCTGTTGGGGTACACTGAGGGAGAATTTAGCATGGCCTAACCAGCACGTCTTTCGGACTATGGGAGAAAACCAGAGCACCCGGAGGAAACGCACGCAGACACGGGAAGTAAGTGTAAACTCCACACAGACACCCAATCCGGGAATTGAACCCGAGTCTCTGGTGCTGTGAGGCAGCAGTGCTAACCACTACACCACTGTGCCACCCAAATATAAATGGATTAATCTGAGTGACAGTTTAATCAGCTTCTCCTTGTTCACCAACACAATCCTGTATTCGATAAATGAGGCAAATTGTGTCTGCTTTTTAACAGTGGGCCCCCTGAAACATTCTCAGGAACCCCCTGGTTGGAAACTCCAGAGCTGGAATAGAAAATGTACAAAATGATGCAAGTGTTTGAGAAGAAGATTCATCATTGCCCCTTCCCACAGAGCGCTGAATGTGTGAAGTAGATTCACAGGTGCACCTGCTAATTCACTGTTTATTTACAACTCGATGAATATCTGAGCAAATGGTTCAACATCCTGTAAAGTGACAGGTTCTGTGGTCAAAACCATATCTGTGCAGGCTCGCACTGAGCAACTTTTTAATTGTCCCTTCCCCTGAGACCAACAATTGCAAGACAAACTCCTGCTGTACGATTCCTGCCTGGGAGGACTTCAGTCCCATTTGCTCAGGAACGGTTCAGTCACCCACCCAGGATATATCGATCAGCCTGAGGCAGGGCTTTACCTTCCCAGGAACTGTGCTCCATGGGCCGGGGCTGAAGACTGTTGACGGGCAGCTGAGTGTCACAGCCGGCACTCCCCACAATATCCTGTTTATTAACAGTATTGATGGTGGCCTGAGCTCTCAGTGAACTTCATCCTTCATGTACCTCCAGCATAAACCCCCCAAGTAGTGGAAAGGATTTAGATCAGCAAATAGGCAGGAACATTTCTGAATGCAAAAACAATAGGGCAGTAACGGTTGGGGCTTCAATCAACCCGAATATCAACTGGGGATATGAACAATGTGAGCAACACAGAGGCACAACATTCTTGAACTGTATTCAAGAGAAGCTTTTTAGCCAGCAGTAACAAGCCCAATGAGAGGAGGAGGGTCAAATCAGTGGAAGGCGAGAGTGTACGGGCACAGTGTTGGAGAATTAGAGATCGGTGAATGCTTTCCTGTATTGGGTGTAATGCTGGAATTGTACAAAACACTGGTTAAGCCTCAGCTGGAGTTTTGTGTACAGTTCTGGTCACCACGTTACAGGAAGGAGTGAATAGTTCTGAAGTGAGCAGAGAGGAGGCTTACAAAAATGTAGGCAGGGAAAATTCCAGCTACAAGACAAGTTTAGATGGTCCAATGTTGTTTTCCTTAGAAGAGAACAGGCTGAGGAATGATCTAATTGTGATGTACCAAACTATGAGAGGCCGAGATAAGGTGGTAGGAAAAGGCCTGTTACTTTTTATTCATTGATGGGTCATGAGCGTCGCTGCCTGGCCAGCATTGATTGCCCATTCCTAGTTGCCCTTGGAAGGCAGTTGAGAGTCAACAACATTGCTGTGATTGTGGAGTCACATTTAGGCTAGACCAGGTAAGCATGGAAAATTTCCCTTCCTGAAGGATATTAGTGAACCGATGGGTTTTTCCGACAATCGACAATTGTCCCATGGTCATCAATAGACTCTTAATTCAAGATTATTTTTATTGAATCCAAACTCCACCATCTGCCATCGTGGGATTCGAACCTGGATCCACAGAACGTTAGCTGAGTTTCTGGATTAAAATTCCAGCATTAGGCCATTACCTCCCCCAGCCGAGACATCAGTTCCCTGGGGCATAGATTTGAGGGAATTTGTAGAAGGATTAGACAAAAAAAAACCTCTTCACACAGAGATTGGTGGGTGTCTGAATTCACTGCCCAAAAAATTTAAGTTCTTCACAACTAATTAAATGTACTAATTAACAGGGTAATTATTATTTCCCCAATGATGATTGTGATTGGCTTGTGAGTGTTATTGCTGAAAACATCACAGTTTGGAACTTACCGATGCATCATGGGGTGTGAACGATGGGCCATTTGATTGGCAGCCCATTCCCAGAACTGGGACTTCCATCCTGAAGGGGGCCTCAATCCCAAAGGGCATTGAATGGGTGAGTGGTAAAGCAGCCAGTTTGGGGCAGTCTCACCCCTTACTTTAATGCCAGGCTGTGAGAGACAACACTCTGATCATAAAATCCATGCTCAGCCAACATTTTATCCTTGCCTGGCTCAGTGTGGAATGGTGTGCAGTTGATGAACATACCGATGAGTCCTGAGGAAACTGCCACCCAATTCCGGAAAGGACCATCAATGTTCCGAGCTGCAGGAATACAGCCTCATTTCCCGGCACAGATTAACTGATGACGGTTTCAGGATTTTTGGTAATCGATGGAGATCAATCCATCCATTTTCACTCAGCTTTGGCCTTTGCTTTTGACTATGATTCATAAGACTTCATCCAGCTCAGTAGCGCTTCCCTCTGGGGTAAGTGACTCATGGTGCGGTTCCAATGAAGCCTGTACACCTGTTCACTGTTTCTCCATCTGGATCACGTGGAGACCAAAAATGGATCAGTGACCATGATGTTTGCCTCTAACAAGCCCTGTAACAGTGCAGATCCCCTTCCCCCAATTGCAACCACAACCCTTCATTTAGTACCTAACAGCTATTGTGTATTCACACATCTCTGTCACACATCAACCTTGAGACCAGCAACACATTTTTCTCGTGGTTAAACCACCATGAGGTGTAATGAGCTTCAAAATATATTTTTCAGAGTTCAGCTGCTGCTCATCAAACATCAACTTATTTGAGGAGGATATAAATTGTGGTTAAACTGAGTTTCTGTTCACTTACGATGGAACATTCACTGGCAGCATTCTATATCAAACAAAACCTTTTCAACCATTGAAACCAATAAGAAAATCAGGTCTCAAACAGCAATCTGTTCCATATGGAGAAAGGAACTGACCTCTCTGTTACAATACAGTGAGGGGTGGGGTGGTGCTGGTGGGGGAGGGTGGTGGGGATATGGGGGAAGTTGCTGACGTAAAGAGAGAGGGATGCTGGGAATTCAACCCCAATTACATCAACCCCCACACAGAGAGACATCAAGGCAGGAGCTCCTGTATAAGCCCCACTCACACTGTACTACCAGTAATAGTCTGAGTCTCGGGTTTAGTCATGATGTGGAGATGCCGGAGTTGGACTGGGGTAAACACAGTCAGAAATCTCACAACACCAGGTTAAAGTCCAACAGGTTTATTTGGTAGCAAACACCACGAGCTTTCGGGGCTTTGCCCCTTCGTGAGATCAATTCCCCACTCACCTGACAAAGGAGCAAAGCCCTGAAAACTAGTGTCGTTTGTTACCAAATAAACTTCTCGGGTTTAGTGACAGACTGAGGGAGGGAGACATCTTGTAACCTGCACACTGTGAGTCTGAGGGAGAGAGGCCAAATTCACTCCTGAACCTGTCAGACTCCATTCCACACTCAATATCCCAGTCCTGGTATTGGCCCCTCCCTGAATCCGAGTACAATTGACAACAGGTGCCCTGTTTCCAAGTGAAGACAGGTGAAAATTACTGGCACCGACTGGGACATCTTTTTGTGTAGCCGACTGTACCTGGTATTCCCAGGCAGTCTCCCATCCAAGAACTAACCAGACCTGAGTCTTTTTAGCTTCTGTGATCAGAAAAGATCAGATCTTTTGAGACGAGTATGGCTGTAGGTAGCTCAGCGACTGGGAGTCGCTGGACTACTAATTGGAATTCTGATGTGTTCAGTAGAATTACCAGTTATTTGGCAAGCTCCAATAAAATGAAGCAGCAACTACTTAGAAAAACAGTTCCTACCAGTTGAGGGCAGATTTATCCTGAATTTATTTTATTTCCTTCTGGGTGGAGTGGAATTCAATGACAAAACTTGCATTTATATGGAGCCTTTATCCCAGTAAAACTGGCAGAGGGATTTGGATGGGTTGAATTTAATGCAGGGTGGGAGATGCCCAGGCATTGGAATAGCCGAGTGAGGAGGTACCGACAGTGTGGATGAGGACGCGATTGGACAGGGAGATAGATGGAGTCAAAGGTGTTTCTTGTGGGGGACAAAGACAATGGTTTCACTGTTCACAATGTTGGGTTGTAATTTTGGATCATCCAGGACTGGCTGTTGTCGAGCAGCTGGAGCAGCTGTCCCACAGCACAGAGACAGTGTGGGGAGGGGGAACAAGAGAGGTGGAGCTCAGACAGGGGATTAGGCTTCAGGCTTGAACCTGAACTTGTAAACATTCGGAAACAGGGAAACTTTCACAGTGTAGATTGCGTTTGCTAAAATAAAGATAAATCATAACAGAATGAAATTAAGAGAAATTCAGCTTTCTGAAGGAAAGGGAAATACATTCTTGATTTGATTTGATTTATTGTTGTCACAGGTATTGGTGCACAGTGAAAAGTTTAGTTTCTTGCGCTTTTTACAGACAAAGCATACCATTCATAGAGAAGGAAAGGAGCATGGACAGAATGTAATGTTGCAGTCATAATTTAAAAGAGTTAGAACAATGTTTTAAAGCATCGAACGAGAGTAAAATATAGAATTAGAAAGTATGCTGGGCACAGCTTGCAAGAAGTCACCTCACTCCAGTGCTGTCTTGAGAAAACAATTGTTTATTTAAACCAGTGTGTCTCCCATCCTATTGTTATCCAGGAACATTCAATCTGGAACTTATCATTGGAGTGAATTGTTTCCAGTGACTGCAAAAATCATGGTGTCTATTTCTTCCAGAATGTGCTAGTCTTTAAATTGAGAGCGATTAAGGTAAGAATATGAAACGAGAATTGTAGACATGAGGTCAGCAAACAGATCAGTTATTGTCCAGATGTAGATATGCACCTTGAAGGTCGCAGCCACTAAAGTTTTGGTTTGAATCATTAAATGACAAAAAACATTTTATTTTGTAGATTTGGCAAAAGAAATGTTGAAAGCTGGATGAGGAATGGATATTTGACCAGGATGCAAAATTCTGTTGATGTGCATGGAATCCCGGAATCTTCAATTTCCCACCTTGGTCCAACAGTGACAATCGGATTCATTGAGTGACTGGAAAAGAAAATCGTCGGATTCATTGAGACTGGGAGAACGATGCATCAATTGACATTTCAGTCTTGAACAGAATTCTGGAAATGGCAACAATTTGGGGCAGTTTTGAGATCACATTGATCACCCATTGCTGGGAAGAACTGTCATTTGTATCCCTCATGAAGACATGTAACATTACTTTCTCATGGGTGACTGATTTTTCCCTCTGGCTGTGATGAATTCTCTGGCAATAATAGTGAAGGCTTCTGCCCCAGAACTTGCCGCACCTCTCGGCAAGCTCTTCCAGTACAGCGACAGCACTGGCATCTACCCGGCAATGTGGAAAATTGCTCAGGTAGGTCTCTACAAAAAGGAGGACAGATCCAACCTGGCCAATTACTGCCCATCAGTCTAATCTCAATAATCAGTAAACTGATGGAAGAGGTCATCAACAGTGCCACCAAGAGGCATTTACTCAGCAATAACCTGCTCATGGAGACTCAATTTGGGTCAGCCAGGGACACTCAGCTCCTGGCCCTATTATAGCCTTGGTTAAAACATGGACAAAAGAGCTGAATGCCAGAGGAGGTGAGAGTGACTACCCTGGACATCAAGGCAGCAATTGACTGAGTGTGGTATTAAGGAGCCTGAACAAAATCGGAGTGAATGGGACTCAGGGGAAAGCCCTCCACTGGTTGGAGTGATACCTGGCAGAAAGGAAGGTGGTTGTTATGGTTGGAGTTCAGCCATCTCAGCTCCAGGACATCACGACACGAGTTACAAAGGATTCTCAGCCCAACCATCTTCAGCAATGCCCTTCCTTCCAACATGAGGTCAGAAATGGGGATGTTTGCTGTTGACTGCACAATGTTTAATATGATTTGTGACTCTTCACATACTGAAGCCTCAATGTCCAATTGCAGCAAGATTGAGACAATATCCAGGCTTGGGCTGACACGTGGCAAATAACTTTCACGCCACTTGGCTGGGGGAAATACCAGGGAAATTGTCAAGCAATGCCGGGGGCAGTGTTGGGAGTGGGGAGAGGGCAGGAGGGTGGAGGTATTATTTGAGGTGGGAGGGTGGTGTATGTGGGGATTGCAGTATCATCTTAACATTTATAAATCTGGCCAGACTTTGAAAATAGCGTTTCAATCTTTAGGAAACTAAGTTGCTGTCAGGGTGGGCTCAGTCACAGCCTGTCCTGCCAACGTGACACCGTGGCATTCGTTCCGAGTAATACGGCAGAACAAAGAACAATATAGGAACAGGCCACCAAGTCTGTGCTGGTACAGATACCTCTCTAATCTAATATGTTCTTGCCTCTACATGGTCCATATCCCTCTATTCCCTGCCTTTTCATGGATCTATCCAGATGTCTTTTGAATGTTGTTATAGAGTCTGCTTCCACCACCTCCTCTGGCCGTGCATTCACCGCCCTCTGTGTGAAAAACCTCCCCCTTACATCTCTTTTAAAAAAGCCAGCAGTGGTGCCGATGGCTTTGTTTCCCCCTGTGGACATTGATTTCAATGCAACCTTCTCTTTACAATATCTGCGATCAATGTTGTTTTAAATAATTGATGGAGAACTTGCAGAATGATTGTTGTAAAGTCCATAATCCTCACCTGAGATTTTCTCGTGCACCATGTGACCGAAATAACACAAATCACCAGGAGGGTAAAGAGCCCCCAGCGAATCACATTCCAGATAACGAAACTGAGCAAACTGGAAGAAATACAGAATGATTTGAAGGGAATGAGGCAGCTTCATGTTTGAAACATTAATCTCCTCTTTACACTCTGACCTATTGTAGCAGCACCGCACAGACAAGGCACGTTAGCTGGAGCAATCAACGAGAGTTTCACTGATCAACTTCATGATGATTAGATACAGATCAAATGGAGCTGGTTTCATTAAATTTCCTCAGTATATCTGTAATGCTGAGTAAAATCTTAGAAGTAAGAATGTTATGAATTGACTGGTCACTGGGACAGCAACATTGTCTGGTGCAATATAACAATGGTGAGATATCTGTTCAGTGAGTAAGAAACTTCTAATAACATCATCCCACACTGTTCCAAAATGGAATCATATTCCACTCAATATTAACTCTGCTCCTCTCTCCACAGATGCTGCCGGACCTGCTGAGATTTTCCAGCACTTTCTGTTTTTATCATCTCACAGTTCCCTGGGGCACCTTCTACTAGGAAATTCGGAACCATCCAAAAGCAGATGGCATTTAACCCTCTCAGTCTGGGAACAATGCGTTAAACTGGACAACTGAGAAGGAGAAGATGACAGTGAGTGCAATGTTGCTGTCAGCGATACTCCAGAACACACAAGGTTAAGGAAATCTGGCATTGCTGGAGTGTGACAAGCACAACTCCATGAGATTGGGTTCATGATGAAGTGATTAACATGAATAATGAAAACTGCACCATTGAAGATGTGGCAAACAGAAAAAGCTCACTTAGTCTGAATTTCCATTGACAGAAACAGCAACTTTATTTGGAAGGTAACACGATAGCACCATGCAAACACAGCTAGCATTTCCATTGAGGTAAATTGTTGTAAATCTTTATGCCAAAACTGATAATCATTGATTCTGATTGGAAAGCAATGTTAATGGGAACACCAGCGATGAGAACACTGTACCTTTCACTGACAGGTGTAGATCCTGAAGACATGACTGAAGTTGTGGGTGATTTTGTTGTTAAAACTTCACAAGTATATTCAGCTCCTGTCGAGACATGAGGATAATGTTCAGATGCATCTGATTAAGTCAACCAAGCGAGCCCTCTTCCCAAATGGAACCTCAGGACTTGGTTGGGAGAATGGATTTGGGAGAATTCTTTTCCCTCTAATCGTCCCCTGTGTGGTAGTGAGGAAAGGGCCTAGTTTATAATTAATATTTGTATTTTGTTCCTATGCCTGGGCATTGATCTTACAGTTATTAGTAAGGACCGAGGTTGGTAATTCAGATATCGCCTGCTCTGCCTTCTTGAAACAGGAAGGAAACTTATTAAGAGAGCTGGACTCTGCCACCACTGGACAATCTGTTCCTGGGGGCACAGCAAACATTATAATAATGTCTTGGAGGTCAGCTCTGCAACGTAAAAACACAGTGAAATATTGAATGTGGAATTACTCCTGCTGCTGAGTGGAGAGGCGGTTAATGTTTGATGCAGTTTCGCTGTTTAAGGAAACTTTCTGTTAAAGTAATAGACAAATGTCATGTGAATACATCCACCAGTCTCCGGCTAATATTGACAATGGCTGTTTCCTCTGTCTAGAGGACAGTTTTCTGATCTTACATCAGTGACAGGAAACAATCGCTCATCGGCAGTGGATTTTCTGACTATTTTATGGAATTAATCCATGTTGCTGTCAGTAGAGCCTCCCCCTGACCAACGACCCCCCCCCCCCACCTTCCCCAAAAGATCCCCCCTCCACCACCACCACCACAGAGAACTCCCATAATTGGGCTTGTTTCAGTGAAGAATCTGCTGCAAAACGTGAGAAGTGAGTTGCACTGATACAGAATCTTCCAGAAGCTCAGCTCAATGCCACAAGCTTCACAGTCCAATTTTCTTCACCAAATGTGTGTCGGGACAAACTGCTGCTTTTACAGAGAATTACTGTGTCGGCTCACTGTGAACAAGAGAAGAGGCATCGGCTGCTTTAAAAGAATATTTAACGTTTCAGTGTTAAAAACCTTTCACCTCCAGTGTCAACAGAATTCAACTCTTCAACACTCTCTCCTTGACATCTTTCCCAAGCTGGGAGACTTTAGAAGTTCCACTTAGAAATAGGCATGTGGCTTTCTAAACTCTCACTGAATCAAGCTTCCTTTTGATTTTGTGGGGTGACTGGAATGTCTACAATATTTTATGATTTCATTTCCATCAAAAATGCAGATCATCAGGGACCAGATAGAACCAGTTCCAGTTGCTGAGAGACTGAACCAACTTTGGCTGTAAGCAGTTTGGATAAACATTCTTAAAAATTCAGTTTATATTGGTGTTTTATAGTGACACTTACCAACACTGCTGATTTGTGTCACATAACTGCAGTCTTTTTCTGATCTGTTGATCACTGACACTGTAACCATTTCACTGGATTTTTCTCCCTGGTTATTTGAGGCTGTGCAGTAATATTGATGATGTTGCTGTGTGAAGGATTGACAATGTAGATCCAGTTTATTGGTGTCAGAGATCTTTGAATCTTCAGACGGGGTCTTTTCATACCATGTGTACTGAATGGGAAGTGATCCCTGGACAGATTCACAGGAGACGGACACTGAGCCCCCAGAACATGAGGCATTTGGTGGTGATAGAAATCTAAGTTCAGGAACAGAGACGGGTTCTGTGGGAAAGAAATATTCAGACATTGAGTGAACATCTAAAAATCAAAAGTTCCCAACTTAACCACTTCTACATCTCATTCAGACTCCATCATGTTGCAATCTCACCAACTCATTCAGGTCTCCATATCTCTCCATCCTGCAGGCATCCTGAACTGCAATGTCTGCCATTAGACAATGATGTTTCAGATCAGGATAGAAGCAATGATGCTGTGAATGAGTTAGCATAAAAATTATGGGAAACAATTTCCCTCAGTAACTGGCCTTCAATGCTGTCTAATTGTTTGCGTCTCAAATGTGAATTAGTTGGAGGGAATCTTAGGAAACCACACCCAAAAAAAGGGATCAGTGTTTGGGCCCCATATGTTCGCAATCTACATCAATTATTTGGATGAGGGAACCAAATGTAATATATTGAAGTTTGTTGATCACACAAAACATCATGGGAATGTGAGTGATGAGAAGGATGTTAAGAGGCTTCAAGGTGGATTAGAAAAGTTGAGCGAGTGGGCAAATACACGGCAGGGGCAGTATGATGTGGATAAATGTGAAGTTACCCACTTCAGACAGAGAAACAGAATGACACAGTGTTATGCAAAGTTTGATAGATTGGGAAATTGACACCTGCGAGTCCCTGTACGCCAGTCAATGAAAACAAGCCTGCAGGAACAGCAAGCAGCAAGGAAGGCAAATGGACTGTTGGCCTTCATGACATGAGTACAGGAGAAAGGATGTCTTACTGCACATATATAGGGCCTTGCTAAGACCACATTGGGAGTACTGTGTGCAGGTTCAATATATTTATCTAAGATAATATACATACTTTCCATAGAGGGAGTGCAGTGAAGGCTCACCAGGCTTATTCTTGGGGTGGCAGGATTGTCTTATGAGGAGAGATTGGGTCAACGAGGCCGAGTTCACTGGAATTTAGAGGAATGTGAAAGAATCTAATTGTGAGGGATAAAATTCTTCCAGGGCTGGACAGACCCAGGGGATGCAGGGATAATGTTTCCTCTGGCTGAAGGGTCTACAGAAAGCGGTGATAGGCTCAGGATATAGGGTAGACCATTTAGGACTAAGATGAGGAAGGGAGGTGGTCTCCTAGTGGTATTATCTCTAGCTATTAATCCAGAAGCTCAGTTAATGTTCTGGGGACCCGGGTTCAAATCCTGCCACGGCAGATGGTAGAATTTGAATTCAATTTAAAAAATCTGGAATTAAGAATCTAAAGATGACTGTGAAGCCATTGTCAATTGTCAGGAAAAACCCATCTGGTTCACTAATGTTCTTTAGGGAAGGAAATCTGCCGTCCTTTCCTGGTCTGGCCTACACGTAACTCCAGAACCACAGCAATGTGGTTGATTCTTAACT
Source organism: Carcharhinus amblyrhynchos (assembly GCF_965287045.1). NCBI lineage: Eukaryota > Metazoa > Chordata > Chondrichthyes > Carcharhiniformes > Carcharhinidae > Carcharhinus > Carcharhinus amblyrhynchos. The sequence goes on along the minus strand of NC_137345.1, from coordinate 10,488,060 downwards.
GCCCTCCGAGGGCAACTAGGAATGGGCAATAAATGCTAGCCAATCAGCGATGCCCATGTCCCATGAATGAATAAAAAAACTTCTTCACGCAGAGGGTGGTGTACGTATGGAATTCTCTACCGCAGAAAGTGTGGAGGCCAAGTCACAGAAAATATTTAAGAAGGAAATAGATTTTTGGGCTCTAAAGGGTTCAAGGGTTATGAGGAGAGCATGGGAGGATAGTGCTAAGATAGAGGACCAGCCATGATCATGTTGAATGGCAGAGGCTCGCAGGGCCAAATGATCTAATCATACTTCTATTTTCCTAATTATCTATGTAACTTCAATAAGTTTGTTCAACGTGATCTGAACATGATTTAATCATGTTTCCTGTGCTGGGTTCCCTGGAGCCAATCCCAGTCCTCTGCTGTAGCTTTTTAAATGGTAGTTTCTAACATCTTCCCTAGGGCAGATGTAAATTAATTACCCTGTAGTTTCCCACTTTGATTGCCTCCCTCCATCTTCTAATCTAATGGGAGCTTCCTCAAACTTAGGGGTGTTTTGGAGAATTAAAACCAACGGACCAACTACCTCACTTGCCGCTTTTTCTAAGACCCTGGAATGAAGTCCATCAGGATCCAGGCACTTGTCAGCCAGTGGCTCCAATCATTCCCTCAGTACCGTGTCCCTGATGATTTTCCAGAGTTCCTCCCTCTCTGTAGTTTGGGAATGTTTGTAATCCATTTTCAGAAATATGGACAGACCACAATCGGGTTTGTGTCAGTTTCCCTGACCTCTGCCCTCTAGCTGCCAGACTCAGAATTTCGGAGCTGTCATGTTTTGTCACAGATAAAACGTGCTCTTGCATGATTCACTGTGAAAATCAGCGGCTGGGGCCTATTCCACCCGAGAGGCTGGCAGCAGAGTGCCGATTAGGCCACTGTGCGTGCGCTGATCTGTCAGAGCGGAGATCGGCACATGCACAGTGTCCCACTGTCCCCTCCCGAATGCTGGCTTCCTGATCGCTGGTCAGCCCGATCGCTGGTCAGCTCTGCAATCCACTGTCGTTGTCTCTGACCCCCCCACCCCTCGATCGCTGGCATCCTGGATCTCCCACACCAGCTCCTATGTCCCCCACCGTCCCACCCTCGGCCAGCCCCTGATCTCCCCGACCCCCTTTGGACAGTCCCGACCCAACCCCTGATCCTGATGATCAGCCCCCATGTTCCCCCTCCCCAACCTGTCAGCCCGGATTTCCCCTCCAATAGTCTCGGCGCCCATTCTCTGATAGCCATCCCTGAGAAACCCCCTTCCCCCGCAGCACTGAACTCCCTTGGCCCTGATGGCCAACCCCAATCATCCTCACTCCCTCCCTCCCCAACCAATCTGGCAGAGTGGCAGCAGGTCGCCCACCGCCAGTCGGCTCCCCCGCAGTAGGACCTGCACCCAAAAGACCCCACCCCCTCTCGCCCCACCCCTTGCAAAGTCTGATGCCCATTGGGCAGTGCCAAAGTGTCCCTTGGGCAGTGCCAGTTTGCCCCTTTGGCAGTGGTACAGTGTCAGGCTGGTATTATCAGGCTGGCACTGCCCAAGGGACCTCCCCTGTATTTTGATGGCCTCTCTTCTGCCAACGGGAGTGGGCCGCTTGTTCCCTGTTAATGAAGAGTAGTTGTAAACGCTGCTGGAGGGGACCTCTCCCAGTGTGGGAGGCGGCAGATGTCAGCGGGCATGGGGACTTTATTCCCCAGGCCCGCTAATCATATGGAAATTGAGATTTCCTGCGTGGAGCTGATTATGTCAAAACTCGTAGTCTCTGAGATGTGCGGAGGCCGTGACGCCCAGCAGGAAGCTCGCAAAATGGTCTCCGCTGACGGCTCCCGGCCCGCTGCGCTACGAGAGCCCCACCCCCCAATCTTTGTATGTATAATTCTAGCCATTGACCTGACATTTCAGGTGAGAGCAATAAGGACAATCACTGTGAAATGTACCGTTAGATATTTGTAGTTTTACGTTATACAATGGATCGAGGCTGGATGTTTCAATTCCACAGCTGTACCATCCTGCATCTCCTGAGTGAAGATCCTTCATTGTGACAACAAATACTCCTCGTGTCTTGTTATCTGCGATCGATATTCTGTCATTTTGCCGATTTGTCGCTGCTACAACATCACACAGGTGAGTCCAGCCGCGACACCAATATTTCACCGTTGACCGGTACTCTGCCCCATAGTGACAATCGATTGTGATCGCTCTTCCCACAATTCCTGTTATTTCCCTTTCTGCCCACAATGCACCTGAGGAGACAACATTTCAGGAATTGAACAGAGAATAATTGCTTCATTCAAACACATACATTCTAATGACTTAAATTCCACCTGAAAGTAATCCTGAATATAGAAATTTATCATATTTTGTGTGTGTGTTGGTGGGGGGGGGGGGTGATCTGACCACAAAAGTTTTAAATCAGGAGAAATTCACACCGTTTTTTTGGGGGACTTAAACATCAAGGGATGGGGGGGGGGGGCCCAATCTCCCACCCCACTGCTCGTGTAGCACAGCAGGCTGGGAGACATTAGCAGAGGCCCTTACACAGGCTTCTCGCTGGGCAGTCGGGCCTCTGCGGGTCTCCCGGCCCACGTTTCTCAGCGCAAACAGATTGGTGTTGAAAATCAGGGTGGCAGCAATTTACATGCGTTACCATAACTTTGCATATAATTAGCGAATCCGTCATTAAATTCTCCACCCCCCGCTAGCATCTCCCCCTTCTCCGGTGTGACGTCACGCTGGCAGGGTTTACAACTGCTCACTAAAAAGTTAGGATCTGGCGTGAAAGTGCTGAAGTAAGGTTAAACTTTATTAATTAGTCACAAGTAGGCTTACTTTCACACTGCAATGCGGTTACTGTGAAAATCCCCCAGTCGCCACACACCAGCACCAATTTGGCAACACTGAGGGAGAATTTAGCATGACCAGTGCACTGTTTTTGCACATTTTTGGACTGAGGAGCAAGGAGGTAAGTGTGATGGAGCTGCAGCCCCTGCAGTGCAGGGGAGGGTTGGAGGCAGGGGCTGGAAAATTTCTGGGTGGGGTGGGGAAATTCATTGAGTGCTGGAGGCGCTGTTTCCAGTCCCAGGAATATGCCTTGGTTGTGTTTGTGGAATGGAGTGGGGTGGTGGTCTTTACTAAGTGTTGGAGGGTGTGGGTGCTGCTGTTTCCAGGCACAGGGATGTTCCATTGTCACCTTGGTGGGTTGGAGGGGGCAAATTTACTCAGTGCTGGAGGTGCTGTCTCCAGTCCCTGGGATGTTCCATTGTGGTCGCCGTTGACTTAACTAAGTGCTGGATGGTGTGGGGGGAGGGGTGGGCTGCTGTTTCCAGGCACAGGGATGTTCCATTGTCTTGGCTGTGGGGTGTGTTGAGGGACTGCACTCAGTGCTGGGGTTTGAGTTGGGCAGAGCGGGAAGGGCACTGTGTGCTCCTTGAGAGCTGATCAATTCAGGCAGCTGGTGCTCTGAGCAGGGGTGTTCATGTTAACACAGACACACACACTCCTCATACTCCACAGTGAATAGGAACCCATCTTGTGATAATCAGGAGTCTGTCCCTGCCCCATGTGCCTGAACTGCAGCACATGGCTGGAAGGGAATTCTGTAGGAACTCACTGACAAATGTTTTGAATTGAAAGATCCCATAGATCTTGATTGACTTGCCATTTCTCTTGCAGGCACAGCAAATTGAGACTACACTGTATTTCCTTTTACTTTACTGAGTTCCCACACAACTTAAATTATCAACAGTTGAGGAATATTTAAAAGTGAAAAGGAAACAACATTAATTTGTAACTTATCACTATTTCAGTTCCAAATAAACAACATTCCTTTGACAGACTTAATGGCCACTTTAAATATGGTTAGCAAGTATAAATATATAAGTATAAGTATAAATATACTTGCTAAAATGACTTCCTTTTGACCATAGAGACCAGCCTGGCACACTGGCACTGCACACTGGACACTTTGGCACTGGCCAATGGGCACAGGGCAGTTACAGGGGTGTGCAACCTGAGGGGGCCTGGCATATTATGGGGGTCGGGCCAGACCAGGTGTGGCCAATCAATGGTGAGGGGGGAGGGAACTGCTACTCATTCTGCTTAGTGATCATTGGGGTAGGGAAGGGCAGGGCAATCAGGGAGGGGGAGAGAGGAGGAGTCTACTGCCACTCTGCCTTGCGATCAGTGGAGGGAGGGAGAGGGATTCAGACGAGGCAGGGAGGGAGATCACATGGTTGATTGGTTCCTGCAGGCTGGGGTGTTCTCTGGCTGAGAACAGTAGACAGACAGACCTCTCTACTCTTAGAGCAGAGGGACCTGCACATGCACAGTGGTGCCCCCTGCTGCTCTCAGCCAATCTTCTGGTTAGTAAAGCCTCGGCCCCACGACCTACAGGCCAGTCACAATTTTTGCTGGTTTTATCACTGTGTGCAGTGTACAAGATCGCAGATTTGGACTCTCCCACAAAATGGATCAGAAACTCTCCGATTTTCACATAGGCCCTGGATTTAAAATATTTGTTGTAAGTTTGCCCCCATAGTTTCAAAGTAAAACACAACAAGTTTGTTCCAGGAGGCCTTGCCGGCACAGAGTACAAACTGAAATTAAAACACCAGCCTTTGCAACACCCTGATGACATCACCATCAAGTCATGTGACCAGCTCTTAATGCAATTATGTAACCAATCAAATATATATGTATAGGCGAAAATAAAAAAAAAATCAACCATATTGTTTGGATAAAATAACACTTACCATGGTGTCCATCTTGTATCTCATAACTGCAAGTCTCCCCTGATCTGTGGATCACTGACACTGTAAACATTTCACTGGATTTGTCTCCCTGGTTATTTGAGGCTAGGCAGTAATATTGATGATGTTGCTGTGTGAAGGATTGACAATGTAGATCCAGTTTATTGGTGTCAGAGATCTTTGAATCTTCAGACGGGGTCTTTTCATACCATGTGTACTGAATGGGAAGTGATCCCTGGACAGACTCACAGGAGATGGACACTGAGCCCCCAGGAAGTGAGACATAAAGTGGTGTCAAAAATCGAAGCACAGGAACAGAGACGGGTTCTGTAGGAAGGAAACAATCATTCAGATACTGAGTGAACATCCAAACATCAAACACCTTCTTGTTTTCCCCTTCAGTGTCTCAGCCAGGGGTCGCCATGTTGGATTCTGACATCTCCATGGAGGTGGGTGTTTAATCAGGGTTTGTGATCGGGACACGGGAGAGAGTCTGGGCCCAGACACCACACGCTGCACTTTAGGAACGCCCATTGCTATCTCCAATGCTCCAGCCAATTAAAGGCCAGGGATTGAGCTGATCATCCAATCAGGGAGGGTGGGCGGGCTCCTGGTGCTGGAGGGTCTCACCTGGCTGAGGTGGGAGTTGCTGATGTGAGAATGGAGACAGCGAGGGGCAAGCCCGGGTGAGTTTACTTTATCCTTGAATATCCCACAGCTGCCTGACCCTGATCCTGACAGGGTAACGTCTCTGAAGAATGAGCTTCAATGCTATTTCATTGTTCTTGTCTTGAATGTGAACGAGTTGGTGTGAGGCTGAAATAATCCACGGCAGAAAAGGAGCCAAAATTGCCAGATTTGTGTTTGATGTTTTGGAGCTTTTGAAGGGAGAATAGATTTGATTGGTTCCAGTTCTCTGAGGTTGAGCTGGAACACTCCCACCCTGTCACTGGAAGATGGGGAGAGAATGCGTGGGATGAGTGGAAAATCTCACCCTGTATTGTTGTTGTATTCCGGCATAACAAATGAAACTAAATCAACAAGTTGAGAGATAACTCCCTGCTGCCATCAGACTTTTGAATGGACCTACCTCATATGCGGTTGATCTTTCTCTACACCCTTGCTATGAATGTAACGCTACTTTCTGCACTGTCTCCTTTCCTTCTCTATGAACGGTATGCTTTGTCTGTGTAGTGCGCAAGAAACAATACTTTTCATTATATAGTAATACATGCGGCAGTAATAAATCAAATTGAAACTAATTAACCTCTTAAAAAGATGTTGAGTCAAATAAAATCTCAAAGGAGACATAAAACATCAAAATGACATGTGGTTAACGTGATCAATAAAACACTCTCACCCCTGAGGTGTCCCCTGAGCATGGAAGGCCTCTGTCTCGTTATAGGGACATAAGGGAATCTCCAATTACTGCCCACCACTTGGTACAGTTAAAGACAATGAATAAACAATTAAAGGATTCCCTTCTCACATTAAATAAAGTGCAATGAAAGAGCCTCCATGTGGATCAGGTCATTATGGAGCCTCCAGACAGGTGACTGGCCCAGAGTGGCCACAGCCGTGTGCCGTTAACAAGGGGGAGCTGAATTCAAACTCTAACGATGGACTCGCAGTCAGTCACAGGAGGGACTGGCACCGTGAGGGGCAGCTCCTCACTTCACTGAGGGAGAGCTGAGACAACCTGGATGCCGTGGAGGAGAGGAGGACCATACTCTTCTCCCAAGATGGTCAGTGGCCCAGGGGTTGGGCGGACACTGCAGCCTGGGAGGCGGCGGCAGTGGCAGTGGCGGTGAAGGAACATGGCCCAGTGCAGAAAAGAAATGAATGACCTCCTTCTTGCAGCATGGGTGAGTGTCCATCCTGTCCTGCCATCAGTGCCCTCTGTCTCACCTGGAATGTCCATGTCGATGCACTCCCTAAAACTCCATAGTCCTCCAGCATCTGAACCCCAAACACCTGCCTCCAAAATCTCTGGCCCCAATCCCCAATTCCAACTCCTGCTTTCCGAGGCATGGTCCCGACACACACCACCCAATTGTCCGAACTCCTACGACACCCTGCACCCTTCCGGCCATCAGCCTTTCCATCCCCACTTTAGTCCCCAAAAGAGAATTCGGCCCATAATGGCCTAGAGCAGGAGAAGACTGGAAATGGGCTTCCTGAGCTGCATCTCCTGACTACCTTTGAGGAGTGTGGACTGGAGATTTCACAGGAGGCCGTGGTGGACAACCAGGTCGGAGCTCACCACGGAAGTGAGGATCCACAAAACTTTTATTCATAGGACCTTCCTCAAGTAATAAAGGTCATCACTGAGAATAACGTACCATTAGATATTTGTACTTTTACGTTATACATTGAATTGAGACCAAGTTCTTCAATTCCACAGCTGTACCATCCTGCATCTCCTGAGTGAAGATCCTTCATTGTGACAACAAATACTTCTTGTGTCTTGTGATCTGTGATTGATATTCTGCCATTTTGCCAATTTGTCGCTGCTACAACATCACACTGCTGATTCCAGCCGCGACACCAATGTTTCACCTTCGACCGGTACTCTGCCCCATAGTGACAATCGATTGTGATCGCTCTTCCCACAATTCCTGTTATTTCCCTTTCTGCCCACAATGCACCTGAGGAGACAACATTTCAGGAATTGAACAGAGAATAACTGCTTCATTCAAACACATACATTCCAATGAGTTAAATTCCACCTGAAAGTAATCCTGAATATAGAAATTTATCACATGATATGGGAGTGATCTGACCAAAAATTTCTAAGTTGTGAAAACAGGAGAAATTCATACACTTTTTTTGGCGCCTGAAATATTAAGAGAGGGGGACGAGGTGGGGGAGGGGGGGGTAGGGTGTGGTGGTGTGGGGGCGGGTGGGTGCAGGGATCCTTCCATCCCTGGACTCTGATCCATTGCTTGGAATCTCCAAAGAAATGGATCAAAAACTCCTCCATTTTCACATAGGCTCTGGATTTAAAATATTTTTCATAAGTTTGCCCCCATAGTTTCAAAGTAAAACACAAGGTTATTCCAGGAGGCCTTGCCTGCACAGAGTACAAACTGAAATTAAAACACCAGCCTTTGCAACACCCTGATGACATCACCATCAAGTCATGTGATCAGCTCTTAATGCAATTATGCAACCAATCAAATATATATCAATAGGCAGGATGGAAAAAAATCATCAACCATATTGTTTGGATAAAATAACACTTACCATGGTGTCCATCTTGTATCTCATAACTGCAGTTTCCCCCTGATCTGTTGATCACTGACACTGTAAACATTTCACTAGATTTTTCTCCCTGGTTATTTGAGGCTAGGCAGTAATATTGATGATGTTGCTGTGTGAAGGATTGACAATGTAGATCCAGTTTATTGGTGTCAGAGATCTTTGAATCTTCAGACGGGGTCTTTTCATACCATGTGTACTGAATGGGAAGTGATCCCTGGACAGACTCACAGGAGATGGACGCTGAGCCCCCAGGAAGTGAGACATAAAGTGGTGTCAAAAATCGAAGCACAGGAACAGAGACGGGTTCTGTAGGAAGGAAACAATCATTCAGATACTGAGTGAACATCCAAACATCAAATATCTTCCTGTTTTCCCCTTCAGTGTCTCAGCCAGGGGTCACCATGTTGGATTCTGACATCTCCATGGAGGTGGGTGTTTAATCAGGGTTTGGGAATGGGACACGGGAGAGAGTCTGGGCCCAGACACCACACGTTGCACTTTAGGAATGCCCATTGCTATTTCCAATGCTCCAACCAATTAAAGGCCAGAGACTGATGTGATCATCCAATCAGGGAGAGTGGGTGGGGTCCTGGTGATGGAGAGTCTCACCTGGCTGAGGTGGGAGTTGCTGATGTGAGAATGGAGACAGCGAGGGGCAAGCCCGGGTGAGTTTACTTTATCCTTGAAAATCCCACAGCTGCCTGACCCTGATCCTGACAGGGTAACGTCTCTGAAGAATGAGCTTCAATGCTATTTCATTGTTCTTGTCTTGAATGTGAATTAGTTGGTGAGAGCCTGAAATAATCCACGGAAGAAAAGTAGCCAAAATTGCCAGATTTGTGTTTGATGTTTTGGAGCTTTTGATGGGAGAGTAGATTTGATTGGTTCCAGTTCTCTGAGGTTGAGCTGGAACACTCCCACCCTGTCACTGGAAGATGGGGAGAGAATGTGTGGGATGAATGGAATATCTCGCCCTGTGTCTCAGTGTTGTACTTTGGGGCAACAAACAAAACTAAATCAACAAGTTGAGAGATAACTCCCTGCTGCCATCAGACGTTTGAACGGACCTACCTCATATGCGGTTGATCTTTCTCTACACCCAAACTATGACTGTAACACTACATTCTGCAATCTCTCCTTTCTTTCTCTATGAATGGTATGCTTTGTCTGTGTAGTGCGCAAGAAGCAATTCTTTTCAATGTGTACTAATAAACGTGACAATACTAAATCAAATCAAAATTAATTAACCTCTTAAAGAGATATTGAATCAAATAAAATCTCAAAGAGGACATAAAGCATCAAAATGACATGTGGTTAATGTGGTCAATAAAACACTCTCACCCCTGTGGTGTCCACTGGGCATGGAAGGCCTCTGTCTCGTTATAGGGACATAAGGGAATCTCCAATTACTGCCCACCACTTTGTACAGTTAAAGGCAATAAATAAATAATTAAAGGTCATTATTGGAGCCTCCAGACACGTGAGTCGCCCAGAGTGGCCACAGCTGCGTGCTGTTAACAAGGGGGAGCTGAATTCAAGCTCCAACGATGGACTCGCAGTCAGTCACGGGAGGAAATTTGCACCATGAGGGGCAGCTCCACACTTCACCAAGGGAGAGCTGAGACAGCAGCTGGATGCTGTGGAGGAGAGAAGGATGAGATTCTTCCCTGAAGGTGGTCTGCAGCCCAGGGGTTGGGCAGGCAATGCAGCCTGGGAGGCAGCGGCAGTGGCTGTGAAGGAACACGGCCCAGTGCAGAAAGGAAATGAGTGACCTCTTTCTGACTGCACGGGTGAGCGTCCATCCTGCCCTGCCATCAGTGCCCTCTGTCTCACCTGGCATGTCTATGTTGATGCATTCCATCCCATGGCCTTCCATCACCAAACCCCTAACACCTGCTGCCAAAATCTCTGGCACTGCCACTCCCCCATTCCAACTCCTGCCTTCTGAGGCACGGTCCTGACATGCGCCACCCGATTGCCCAAACTCCCGCGACACCCTGCTCCCCTCTGGCCATCAGCCTTTCAATCCCCACTTCAGTCCCTGCAGGGGATGTTGGCTCATAATCGTCTAGAGCAGGAGAAGACCGGAGATGGGCTTCCTGAGCTGCATCTCCTGACTTCCTTTGAGGAGCGTGGACTGGAGATTTCGCGGGAGGCCATGGTGGACAACCAGGTCAGGGTTCACCACAGAAATGAGGATCCACAAAACCTTCATTCATAGGACCTTCCTCAAGTAATAAAGATCATCGCTGAGAATAACGTACCGTTAGATATTTGTAGTTTTACTTTACACATTTGTTTGCGACCAAATGTTTGAATACCACAGCTGTACCATCCTGCATCTCCTGAGTGAAGGTCCTTCATAGTGACAACAAGTACTCCTTGTCTCCTGTTATCTGTGATTGATATTCTGCCATTTCGCCGATTTGTCGCTGCTACAATATCACACCAGCGATTCCAGCCACGACACCAATATTTTACATTTGACCGGTACCACATATCATAGTGACAATCGATTGTGATCGCTCTTCCCACAATTCCTGTTATTTCCCTTCTTGACCACAATGCACCTGGAACTGAGGAGACAACATTTCAGGAATTGAACAGGGAACAATTGCTTCATTCAAACACATATATCCTAATGAGTTAAATTCCACCTAGCTTGTGAGGAAAATAAACATTAATATTAACATTTATCACAGTCTCAGGGTGTCAAAAGCATTTCTCTCATGGATTTATTTATTTAAATATTTGGTGTATTTTCCTGGCCCACTGACAGGGCCTGGGTGAACAGGGAGGGGGTGGGGGGTCTGGAAATTGGGGTTCTGCCTCACACTGTGGGCCTTCACTCCAGAGTGTGATTGTGAGACATCATCAAGAGGTTTCAGACCGAGAAACAAACCTAACTGACAGGTCTAACTTGCAGTTAGTTGAGGAGATGCAGTATAATGTTAGCAAATGTGAGGTTATCCACTTTGGCAGAAATAATAGTAGGAGGGATTATTATTTAAAAGGCAAAAAGCTGCAGCATGCTACGGTGCAGAGGGACCTGGGGTTCCTTGTGCACAAATTGCAAAAACCCAGTCTGCAGGTTCAGCAGGTGATCAGGAAGGCGAATGGAATGTTGGCTTTTATAGCGAGGGGGATTGAATATAAAAGTAGGGAGGTCTTGCTGCAACTGTACAGGGTACTGGTGAGGCCGCAGCTGGAGTACTGTGTGCAGTTTTGGTCACCGCGCTTGCGGAAGGATATATTGGCCTTGGAGGAAGTACAGAGGAGATTCACTCGGCTGATACTGGAGATGAGGGGGTTGGACAATGAAGAGAGACTGAATAGACTGGGTCTGTACTTGTTGGAGTTTAGAAGGCTGAGGGGGGATCTTATAGATACGTATAAGATAATGAAGGGGATGGATAGGGTCGAGGTAGAGAGATTCTTCCCACTTAGAAAGGATGGCAGGACTAGAGGGCACAGCCTCAAGATAAGCGGGGGGGCAGTTTAGATTGGAGTTGCGGAGGAACTTCTTCACTCAAAGGGTGGTGAATCTCTGGAATTCTCTGCCCATTGAAGTGGTGGAGGCTGCCTCGCTAAATGTATTTAAGGCACGGGTAGATAAGTTTCTGATAGACAAGGGGATTAAGGGTTATGGGGAGAAAGCGGGAAAGTGGAACTGATCCGCTTCAGATCAGCCATGATCTTATTGAATGGCGGGGCAGGCTCGACGGGCTAGATGGCCTACTCCTGCTCCTATTTCTTATGTTCTTATGTGAGCAGCCCGGAGGAGATGACAAGAGCAAAAAAGTCCTTGATCTGACCTGAGAGGTGGTGTAGGCAGTAGGGATGGGATGTGACACATACATTAAATCCTGGCAGGAGGGGTTTTCAGGTCATGGGTGAGTTTGGGATTTCAGGAGGTAAAGATTGCCGACTTTGGTGATGGTGCACGGATTGGTGGCCTTGGAGGATGGCTGGAGGTGTTAGGTATCGATTTAGATGACTGCTGAGGAGGAGGTTCTGATGACTGAGGGAAATTGTTTGTTTAATATTTATTGATTCGTATCACAAGTAGGCTTACATTAATACGGCAATGAAGTTACTGTGAAAATCACCCAGTTGCTGCACTCCGACATGTGTTCAGGTGCACTGAGGGAGAATTTAGCATGGCCAATGCACCTAACCAAAATGTGGGAAAAAACCAGAGCATCTAGAAGAGACCCAATTGCCTGAACTTCCATGACACCCTGCGCCCTTCTGGCCATCAGCCTTTCAATCCCCACCTTAGTCCCTGGAGGGGAAGTCGGCTTATAATCGCCTAGAGCAGGAGAAGACCGGAGTTGGGCTTCCTGAGCTGCATTTGCAGACTCGGGGAGAATGTGCAAACTTCACACACACATGACCCAAGCTGGGAATCGAACCCAGATCCCTGGCACTGTGAGGAAACAGCGCCAACCAGTGTGCCACTGTGCTGCCCTTGGAGGCCTGGGTTGGACTGCGGCTGAACTGGGGGGAGATGGAAGCCCTTGGAAGGGTGGCAGTGGAATGATGGGAGTGTGGATAGTTTGAAAGCAGGTTCTGTTGGGAATGATGCAGATTTCATGGGGAGGTCGGGTGACAATTTGCAATGAATGGGGTGGTGAATGGTTTCACAGCAAGTGGGAGTTGAGCAGGTAACCAACATGACACGGTCTGCCCTCCTGGGTGGGTGTAAACCTTTCCATGGTGGCATTATGAAGAGGAGCAGGTGGATTCTCCAGTGTGTCTTCACCAATATTTTCCTGCTGAAAAAAGAGATTATTGTGTTGCTGCTTGAGGGAAAAGATGTTTTATTTTCTACATTACAAGAACGGTGCTATGAAAATGCAATTCTTTCTTTCAAACAGCAGCAACAACTTAATTCAGAGAGCCTTCTCCATTTCTATCAATGAAACGTAAACAGTCGAGTGGATTTTCAACCTCTTGTCCTTGTTTTCTGCAGCCTGTTCTGAAGGAGGATTTGGAAAGGGGAGGTTCAGGCAACCAAGAATATTGAAAGGCAGAGAGCTGAGAAGGTTCAGAAACTTGGAGACTGATCACTGAGCAGAACCTGGATGGGAATAAACACAAAATCATTCCTGGTGGTCAGGATAAGAATAGTAAGAAAACAAAAGGAATAATTTTTCAGGCAAGATGTGAAAAGTTTCCAAATTCCTGACATATTGGTCCGAGGTACGGAAATAGAGCAGCCTGAGGAATGGGTGGACTTGACCTGAAAAGATATTAGACCAATGGCCTTCGTGCCTGGGTGGCCAATGACAATATCAGCAGCAGGAATTGTTCAGAGCTACAATGAAGCATGCTGGGAATTTTGGCCAAATTGACTTGAACTTGACCAAGAGAAGGTTAAAGCAAGTTGTGACCTGTCCAGTGAGATGTGACCTGACACTTCCTGTGTTAACCAAATAAGGATGGCAGTTTGGACGTATGCAAGACAGACCAGACCCACTGATAACTACCTTATACCGTATATGGTGAGGCAATGTGACTTCTATGCAACTGTTCACCAGGATTAACCATTTCTAGTGCCCAAGAACTGATTTTCATTCTGTTTTAATAATGCTTGTAGTTGATGTTATTTTTGATGGTTTTTGATTGGTATCTATCATTGTCCTACATATCTTCATTTGTTTAGACAAACTATTCGTGAAGTCAATAGTTTGGCTCATTTTCCATGTGTGGATTTCTGTGAATTATGGAAAGGTGTATTTACTCTCAAATTGTAGCTTATTAATAAGTCTTCAAGGATTTAATCCTATGAATTTTTAGTCATCTCGGGTTTAGCTTTTAGGCTTGCTTTTCTAGGGAAAATCTTCTAGCCTCACCAGAGATGTTATCACCCCAGTGCGATTCCTCATAAACACCAAGAAAGTCCTGCCTTACTAATACCTCCATAAACTGGTAAACATTGTATATCAACCATTTCTGGAAATTAAAATAGTTCAAATAAGGAACTGGTTGTCGACTGGACATAATAGGAGATACAACTTTGATCTGATTATGGGGTGTTTTTAGATGGAATTCTTGATAGAAATCATTCTTCTTGGATCGGTGATCATTGCATAATCATGGGAGGTGGTGTTTTGAGATGAACATACTGAAGACCAGCTGGGAGATCTATGCTTTACTCCGCAGAGAGTGAGATATTATGAAAACGGACGTTTATTGGTTGAATTTGATGTATTGATAATAGTCGGATGAGATTTGGAGGGAGATTCTTTTGTCAGATGGTAAAACAGCTCCTACTGTGACATGATTCAAATCCAATCTGACCCAGATTAAAATTGTTTTATCTTGTTGGCTCCATCTGGTTTACATTTTGCAAACAAAATGTAAAGCCTGCAAACCTCAAAATGGGAGGGCTGTCATAGAATCCTTGCAGTGCAGAAGGAGGCCATTTGGCACACTGAGTCTTCACTGGCCACAATTCCACCCAGGCCCTATCCCCATAGCCCCATACCTTTACCCCAGCTAGTCCCCCTGATGCTAAGGGGCAATTTAGGATGGCCAACCCACCTAGCCTGAACATCTTTGGACTATGGGAGGAAACCAAAGCACCCGGAGGAAAGCCATGCAGGCATGGAGAGAACATGCAAACTCCACACAGTGACCCAAGCCGGGAATTGAATCCAGGTTCCTGGCGCTGTGGGGCAAAGTGCTAAGCATTGTGCCACCGTACCAGTAATTTTAAAGAGAGTAATTTGGGGCATTTTTTATGATGATGAACACAGGGATATTCACAGGGAATCGCTTAAAGAAGATGATTATTATGTTTTTGATCACATAAAGAGAGAAACTAAACCTCCCACTCCGAAACCTAGTGTAGCTCCTACAACAATGCCTACACCTGTAGTAGACGCTTGTCCTAAAGTAACCTCAGGACCACAAAATGGGTTAGTTATGGAGAAAGCTGGTAAAATTCTATGCAATAATTTCCATCATGAATTAATAACTGGAGTGTTCAATATAACTGGGAATCAACAAACAGAACGGTGTCCTTCTCTAATTGGGGATCCATTTTCTTTTTGACTCTGAAGATGTTAGAACAAGAGACAGGGAATAGTGAAAGGGAAGTAAATTTACAATCAAAATCAGCAAAAAGGGAATTGTTCAATGACTTAGCAACAGCCTATGGTGTGAGCATTTCGACTGTTGAAACACTTGATCCAGTCAATTTGGATAATAAACTAAGAATTTTAACACAAAAGATCAAACAGATTTTAACTAACATAAATGTTAATGATCAATTGAATGCTAAAGGGGAGTTAGTTGAAAATCGAGTTGATAACTATACGGTTCCAATATCAGAAGGACATTCTCAGACTATAAATCAATGCATTGAAAGAAAAATAACAGATGACGTTTGACAGCAGGACAGGACTCTGTGTAGGATTTAATGGTAACTGGATGATAAAACAACTTCTGTTGAAGTTTGAACATGTTAACCAGGGAAAGGTTCCATCTTGTATTAGCAATGTACAGTTAGAATATTTGATTCGTGGAGAGAAACATCCGAATATATTGGGTTGTCAATTTTGACAGCTGAGTAGAGTTTGGTTTGAGAACAATTGTAGAGGAAAAGCCTGAGGAATGACATTGGGGCTTCCAAAAATTCCAATAGATGAAGTTGGTTTAAAATTTAAGACTGTAAGAGTTCTTGAAAAGGACATGTGGATAGGGTATCATGATATCTTCTCATAAACAGTTGAGAAGAGGGGTAGATTAGTAGATACTAATCTGAATAAATGTCAACAAACAGATGAAATAATTATGCGTCCTTACCAAATACATTCTAATGAAGAGGCTTTATGTGGTTTTAAAACAGATGTAAAGTTAGATTGTACAATTGAAGCTAAAAGTCTTGATACAAATATTGCAAGGGTAGCTTATGAGAGAATATTGTGTTACTTCCTGACTGAAGGAATATTGATATGGTACATCAATGTGTAATGTTACCAATACTGCTTTTTGCTTTAAATCTCAAATACCAGCTGGAACAGGCTGCATGAAATTCATTGATACACGTAAGAGGAAGTTTCTTTTAATATTACAGCTGATCTTAAAGGGACATTGGGTAACTATTTTGAAAAATATGACACCAATAGTTAGCATTTACCAGAGAATCTGATACAAATTAAGATGCAAATTGCTAATGCCAATCAAACATTTACTAAAGTGGCTCAAAGAACTGGGGAGATTAAAATAGACTGATCAAAAGGACTAACTGGTGGAACAATTCATGAAACTGGTGTACAAATATGACAGATTCATCCATGGATTTGTCTTATGTCTCATGTTGAAGTGTTAATAACAGTGTGTATTTTAATTTATTTAATATTGCTTATAATTCAGCTTGTTAACTGGAATAGAGCGATAACCCAACATTTGAACATGGAATTGATGTTACATAGGTGAGAATTTAGTTACTGGCAAGGATACAATAATGATAATATGTTTATTGTTTAAGACTAATCTGTGAGAAGGAACTTGGTCATAGTTTGTGATCAAATTCTCTTCATGCTCTAGGATCAAGAGGAGGGATTGTAGCCGTGTGGCCAATAGCAATAGCAACAATGAGAATTGTTAAGAGCTACAATCAAGCATGCTGGGACTTTTGGTCAAGTTGAATAGAAACTCAAGAAGATGGGACTGAGAGTTTGTCATTGCTAGTTGGAAAATAGTCCCACTTTAAATGGTAGAGAGTTGATAATGTTGATCAAAAACTCCATTGCCATGTAGTATTCAATAATGTTAAAATGGGCATGAGTGAAAAGTGAAATCCAGTTTAATAAAGTTAAAGAATTAAAAGAAAATATTAGAAAGATGACTATGAATGAATTGTCTGCTTTAGAGGAACATTATCAGTGACAAATTCTCATAAAATCATATCTCATCAACTGTAGGTTAAACAACAGAAACAGTTGCAAATGAGAGACACGTTCTGTTTGCAGGATTATTATCACTGCAGTTTTCAGTGTGTATTACACAACAATAATCGAATTTTACTGCCCCGCCTGCCATGGGAATCAGAGCGGGAGACAGGCAGACAGTGAGAAGCTCCATTGACCTCGGGCGGGATTTTATAATTTCGGGACAAGTGAGAATGTAAAACCTCCCCCCAACAATTTCAAACAATGACCAATTAAAGGCAGCTTCCATTTTTAAAATGTGGCTTGCCTAGATTTTTAAAAATTAAATTATCCTTAATTTCCCATCCACAATTAATAATGTAGTTTACTTTATTTGGTGATTGTATGTAAGTTGCGCTAATACATCATAAATATTACTCATTTACATTTGCCAAGTATTTTGTGCCATTAAACTTAGGAGACTTCCCAAATCTGGAGACACATGAGGCAGACAAAGCAAATGTGTGTGTCTATTTTCAATAGCTTGTTCTTCCTGGACCTGGTCACAAGCCTGAAGTTGGAGACTATAGCACGAGGGGCAACACTCCACATCAAGACATTGCTGACTGAGTATCTCTCCCTCTTACCACCCACCTCCAGCGTATTGTAACAGTTTTTAGGATGATAATCAAACTGTTTGGTCTTGTTAGAACCCACCTTCCATTCCCATCAATAGCAGAAGCAGGACTCAAACCTGGAGCTTCAGGCTCAGATACAGAGACTCCATCCACTGCAACACAACATCATCTTTTGTGCCTTTACACGTCTCCAAATATTTAAACATCTCTGCCGTATAACCTGCAGACTAGAGTTAAACTAACATTGATTATCTGACTGTCCAGCTCCGGTTGTTACTCACTGGGCAGAGACCAAATGAGGAGAATCAAAATCCACATTGTTCTGTTGGAGGTCGGATCAGCGCTTGTCGTCAGTCACTCAGCTCCTATGTCTTACGTTGAAATAAGTGTAAAATATGAATTGTAGAGGGAATTTAAATAAGGAAGAAGACAGCAGGAAGTTATGTTGTGAAAGGTCAGTAAGCCAGGTGATGAAATCTGATCCATAAGATCTTGGACTTTTGTTAGTCGTCTCTAACAAAAGAACTACACCAGCTTGTATTGAAAGAATATAAAATTCTGAACAATAAAACAGTCATAAAAAGTTTGAATAGAAGAAAATGGTGAACAAGTTAATTATTTCCACTGAATTAGGAGGCAAGTTAGCACCATCCCCGTCCCATGTTTTAAAAAGTCCACGTACCCCTCTGTGAAGCAAGTATTTTTGATTTGAAGAGGGTTAGTGACCATAATAATAGTCATGTTCAGTGAAAGGGTTTAATAATTAAGTTTAGCAGGAAATCATAACTCCTGCTCACACTTTTACACTGATTGGATATTATAATTAAGCAGATATACAGAGGTTATGACTGGTTTTTAACATTTGTATCTTATGTGTGATGTAAGCCTAATCTTGGTTGTGAGTGGGCAGAAGTAACTCCTATAGAAATGCATACTTCTGATTGGTATGTGTTAATTACTTGTAATCAAACCTGGAGGTATATCTGTTTGTGCATTCAGAGCTCTGGCTTGTCACTAGCTGGGGTGCTATGGCTCTTACTGTAGCTCTTATATATACTCTTACTATAGTTGTTTACTGCCATGCTAAATGATGCCTTCCAGGGCAGTGTTGCTGCAATCAGCCTCATATACAGGCTGGATGGGTAGCCATTCAACCTGAGGAGACTTCAAGCTATTACCAAAGTGAAGGATATTGTTCTGAGAGACTTCCTCTCTGCTGATTACTGCGCCCTGTATACTGGCACAGAGCCAGAGATGCAAGTCAGTATGGACAAATTTTCCATGGCTTGTGACAACTTTGGACTCATCATCAACATTAAAAAGACCGAAGTCATGCACCAGCCTGCTCCTCATGCAGCATACACAGAACCCATAATCACAATCAAAGGGCAGAAACTACAGGCAGTGGACCAGTTCACTTATCTTGGCAGCACCCTCTCCCAAGCAGTGACTATTGATGCAGAAGTTAGCTGCATAATAGCAAAGGCAAGTTCTGCTTTCGGTAGATTGCGCTCCACTGTATGGGAACGTCGAGGAATCAGCCCAGCAACAAAACTAAAGGTCTACAGCGCCGTGGTACTTACTACCCTCCTGTATGCCTGTGAAACGTGGACTGTGTGTTGAAGGCATGCAAGACAGCTCAATCATTTCCACATGACTTGTCTTCGCAGAATATTATGCGTCTGATGGCAAGACAAAGTATCAGACACTGATGTTCTCTCGAGCAAGTCTACCATCAGTCCACACGCTGCTGATGAGACCGCAGACCTGGTGGGCAGGTCATGTCATCCGTATGTCAGACGAGCGCACACCCAAGCAGCTCCTTTTTAGGGAACTCTCTGCTGGAGTCGCTCACATGGAGGGCAGAAGAAATGTTTCAAAGACACACTCAAGGCCTCCCTGAAGTCACTTGACATTGACACGACCACCTGGGAAACACTGGCACAAAACCGCCCTGGCGGTGCCTCATCCACAAAGGCTGTCAAGCTCACGAAGCAAGGTGTATTGCTGAAGCACAACTTAAGCGCGAGCTGTGCAAGTCCAGAGCCACCAGCGCAACAACTACAGTGTCTACACAAGTCTGTCCAATACGAGCCAGGACATTCCATGCCTGAATTGGCCCTGATCAGTCATCTTCGGACACACTGCACCCAGCCACAAAACGACTAATGATGTTGAGGTCCTCACCGATGGCGATGGACAAGCAACAGCTGGGGCACTAGGGCTCTTACTATAGCGACCAATAAATAGGTGATTTAAAACTCTGAAACCTGTCTGGCTTCTTTAAGGGGACAAAGTCTCCAGCAAGATAAAGGGTTGAGCAAAAACAGCCCCACAACAGCTTTTATGAAAATAACTTAAAGATAAAGTTTTGTTGATAATTTGTTTTAATTTGCTTAATCTCAATCTTGTTGTGGGTGACGAACAACAATTCTGTCAGGGTGAGGAGACCTGATGTGGAATAGAACAACCTTCGCTGCTCCATGTATCAGATCTACAAACAAATTTTGAGGCAGAATTCAGGCAGAAAGAGATCTCAATTCACTGAGAAAATTATCTGGGCAAAAGTAAATTGTGATTGAGTATCTGAGAGGCAGACTCAATTCCAATGTGAGGATATCTCTGCTCAACTCCCTGACATGGGGCTGTGTATTTCCCTAGATGTAGTTGATGATGAGTGAAGCTGGAGAATGACACTTTTTTTCAAACAATGAATAAACACTGTAGACTAGAGTTAAACTAACATTGATTATCTGACTGTCCAGCTCTGGCTGTTACTCACCAGGCAGAGAGCAAATGAGGAGAATCAAAATCCACATCGTTCTGTTGGAGATCAGATCAGTGCTTAGTCATCAGTCACCCAGCTCCTGTGTCTCACTCTGAAATAAGTGTTAAATATAAATTGTATCTGAAATGTAAATGAGGAAGAAAATAGCAGGAAGTCAGCTTATGAAACCACAGTCAGCCACTTCACAAAATTTGGTTCCTCAGAACCTGAAGTTGTGTCAGTGATATTCACCAGACGAATGAAAGCAATTATTGTTGAAAGAATGTAAAATTCTGGAAACAAGATGTTAAGAAGTCAAAGCTTAAGGATAATACTGACCCAAGCCAAGTTTTATAATTAATTGTGAGGGGAGTTAGAATACGCCCTCCCCCATTGTTATTAACATTCCATCAACTTCTCAATGGAACAAGTATTTTGTTTCCTGATGTGAGTTATTTTGCTAATGGAACATGGAGATTTATTAATATTTTGTTTTGATTTGCTGAATGTGAATCTTGTTATTCAGACAGAGTAACAACCCCGTCAGGATGAGGAGATCGGAGCTCCATGATGTGCAGCAGAAGACCATCCCCAGCTCCATTTATCCACACACACGTCCTGGGGCAGAATTCAGTCAGAAAAGGATCTCAATTCACAGAGAGAAGGCTGTGGGTGAAAGGAAATTGTGATTGAGTAACTGGGAGGAGGATTCAATTCCAAATTGAGGACACAACTACTCAACGCCCTGTGACATGGGGCCGTGTATTTGCCAAGACAGAGATGGTGATGAATGATCCTGGTGAGCGACATATTGTTTAAACATTGACCTGAATTTTGCATTCTGGAAGTGGGCGTGTGGCGCTCCTGATCTCCCCAGGAATGGCACGCGATTATGGTTGGAGGGCAACATCATTGCATCATCTCGCAATTTTTTTGTTGGGCAGGCATATGCAGAAGTGGAAGTTCATTACCGCAGTTAAAGGTGTGCAGAGCTAATATTGTGGACACCCAGGTTAACTCCCTCCAGACTGTATACCGCTGTGCTGCTGCCACACCTGCTGAGTCTGTGCTGCCGGTGGGACAGACTATATCCAGAGACGATGATGGTGATCAGAGTGATTTAAATTTCCATTTGCCAACATTCTGTCCTAGATTGGGGACAACCTGCTGACTCTGATGGCATGTGGGTCTTGATGAGCTTAGAAGCCCTCCGTTGGTCAGCAGAGCCTATGCAAGCCCTGTTGGGGTAGGAGATCCCAGTACCATGGCTGGGATCTCTTCAGTCATCACAGCCTCAATGGATACAACAGGCACTGGCAGAGAGTTGGAGAAGCTGCTGCCATCATTTACATTGCCCTGAGAGGAGACTGCAGGTGCAAACTACAGGCCGTCCACCAGAATGATATTGGCTTGAACCTCCTCATTCACCACCAACAGATGGGCAGCTAGCAGAGTAACGTGATGCCTCATCCATCTATTATGATCTGATAGGAGTTAAATGTCATTTAATCCCTGCAATGCAAAAGGAAGCCATTTGGCCCATCAAGCCTGCACCAACAACAATCCCACCCAGGTTCTATCCCTGTAATCCAATGTATTTACCTCGCTAGTTCCCCTGACACAAAGAGGAAATTTAGCATGGCCAATCATCCTGACCTGCACATCTTTGGAGTGTGCGAGGAAACCGAGGCACCCACGCAGAAGCCCACACAGATACGGGGACAACGTGCAAAATCCACACAGATAGTGACCTCGGGTCGGAATTGAACCCGGGTCCCTGGCACCGTGCAAACCAAATCCTGAAGGGAAACTTTGCAAGATATCACAATCATTTTCCTTTTGTATTTTGCTACAAGGGGGTACATTTACTGAAAGCAGGTTCTGGTAATACTTTTTTTGAGATTTTAAATAATAATTTACTACATTTGTCACCAAAGAAAAATATAAGCACGCAAGAAAACATTTCCTCAGAAACGTTTCCTACTTTTGTTAGATTCACAAATAAACACCCTAACATACTCAGTCTATGAAAAGTTGCAGTAATATTATTGCAAATCATTCCCACTGTTGCTGTAGGAGAGGTGTGTCAGAGGGATTCTCTCCCGCTCCCACTCTGTTGTGCAAATTCAAAAATTAACACCCATGGTTCATTTATGCCCCAAGCAAACAAGAATCTCAGTGATGGTACAAAATATGCAGTTCTGTAAAAGTTAACTCCACCACAAACAGCGGGCATGAAACTGATTTTAATTCCCCTTTTTTGGCAAGCACTTGCTAAGTAGATACTATGCAGATATTTTATGCAGGGAGTACTTTAAGGAAGGAAATCCACCATCCTTACCTTACAGTAACATGAATGACCTATTTTGATTTTTGGGCAGTTAGGGGACGGGTAACAAATACTGTCCTTGCCGGCGATACCCACATCCCATAGAAACATTTTAAAACTTTTCATAGAATCTCTACAGTGCAGAAGGAGGCCATTTGGCCCATCGAGTCTGCACCAATCACAATCTCACCCAGACTCTATCCCTGTAACCTCATATATCTACCCTGTTAGTAACCCTGACACTAAGGGGCAATTTTCCATGGTCAATCAACCTAACCCATGCATCTTTGGTGCATGGGAGGAAACCGGAGCACCCGGACGTTACCCACGCAGACATGGGGAGAACGTGCAAACTCTGCACAGAGAGTAACCCGAGCACGGAATTGAACCCGGCTCCCTGGCACTGTGAGGCAGCAGTGCTAACCACTATGCTGCCTTGTTGCCCCATTCATTGGGTTTGCTTGTAATCTACAACTTTGTAATACTTATAAAAATAAGTAAAAATTGGTTCCAGTTATATCCTTATCACTTGTGCTCCGAAAAGACAATGTCTATGAATTAGACGGTGAAGTTGCAGTTGCTAGGCTTTCAGGAAGTGTTTTCTGATCATTGTCTCTTGTGTTTAATGGGGTGGTTATGGATATTATAATAGCTGTAAAGAGAAATCCAATAAAGCAGGAAATGTGATCAATTTCTATTTATAACCAAGTGAACTTTCTTGTTCAGTTCTATAAAGTTATGTTGTAATTGCTACTTATTTCCTCCCCAGTCAAGTGGTTGTAACATCAGTCAAAATGAAATGCAATTGGAAATAACTTCTCCTGTATTTGAGTATATTTCCATGTCATTAAACACCCCTCTGGACAGATATTGACCGGCGTGATTTACAACAGGTTTATCCAGAACATGAACCTGTTGTGGGGGTATCTTTCAGGGTGTAAAGGTGAGTACAGCTCCTGAGATAGAGGCACAAGGCCAGGCAGTGACCTGGCAATGTCCCTGGAGTACCCTTGGCACATGTTGGCAAAGCCAGGTTGGCAACATGCCAATCAGGCAGTGGCTGAGCCAGGCTGTGGCAGGGTGCAGTGCTGGGGTGGACCCCAGTGAGAACCTCATGGGGGGTAGAGGGGGAGGCGGAGTTTTTTCATCTGATCATAGTGCCCTTCAGACATAGCACCCTGAACTCAGTGCAACCGGGCATTGCCGATGGGGTGAGCCCCCCCGCCCCCCACCGATTGTCTAGTTTCATGCAGTGATCAAGCTAGAAGTTGTTGGCTGAACGTCTTTGAATCTCAGCATTCTTCACTGTAACCTTTATCGATGTAAAAGATATGCTGGCCAGTATGGCGCCCTGGCCAAAATTTATCTCTCCACCATCATCGCCAAGAAGCAGATTATCTGCTGACTATGGGCATGAGTTTCCAGCCACACTCGCCACGAAAACCAGAAAACCCTGCCCTGAAGTCAACGGATCCTCCCAATGGTCACGCCCTCCCCCCCACCCGCTACTATTCCCCTGATGAACGGAAGGAGAACATTCACCAATTTTACTTTGCACTTTGTGATTTCTTGCCGTGCACAAATTGGCTACTGTGCTTCCAGCAGCAAATCTTCCAAAATATGTTACTGGCAGTAAGGTGCTTGGGGATGTCCTGAAGCTAAAGCACTGATAAATGCAAGCCATTTTTTCCAGTTGTTTAGTGAAGGGTTTTACAGCATTCACCAACACCATCTGACAGCTCCACTGCGTAAATGAGTGAAGGTGGAAGGATAAGTTGAGAAGACTGTGAAAAACAAAACACATTTCAGATCCTTGGGTTTATTGATAAAGGGATAGGGTTACAAAAGCGAAGAAGTTATGCTTCACCTTTATGAAGCATTGGTTAGTCATCCATTGTGTTCAGTTCTGGGCAGGTAAATTCACTTTCTAAATGCAAGTTACTGTTGTAGTGCTTTGTTTGTTCTCATTGTATTGACAAAGTTATAATTGCGCACATTATCATTGCATTTTATTTGTTTGTAACATTTAGAGTGTAACGTGTCGTGTGTCAATCCTCATGAACGAAAAGATAGGGTGAAACCGCAGTTTTAACGGATAAATGCTCAAATTGTACATATATTTAAAATGGTTCAATGAGAATCTCAGACTAAAACAAGTGGTATCTGTTTGAAAAAACTCTCCGATGACAATGAGTAACTTAGAAACAATAGCAAGAATTTAAGTAGTATTACATGAGATTTACTACACAGAAATACGCCATTCAGTCCATCTATTTTTATAATCCACAGGAGCCCACCCTCATTCTACCTATAGATTATCTTTCTCATAGAATCCCTACCATGAAGAAGGAGGCTGGGATTGGTGCCTATAGTTCTGCTTCCTCATTCTAATGAGGAAATTGTTGTGAAGCACCTGGAGGAAACCCATGCAGACATGGGGAGATTGTGCAACCCCCACACAGACAGTGACCCAAGTTGGGAATTGGACCCAGGGTCCCTGGTGCTGTGAGGCAACAGTGCTAACCGCTGTGCACCCTCACTTTTCTGTTCCCGATTCTCTGACAAAATCACCTACTTCACTCTTCAAAGCGTCAAAACTATTTGTCTCTGTCTCTTGTGGTAGAATTCTCCACAGTCTATCATCATTCTCTGAGTCATGTTATTGCTCCTTATTCCCTGCCGGATGTATTGGTAACTATCATGTGTTAATCGTCTCCTGAAAATGGGAGTATTTTCTTTGCAGGTACCCAATCCAACCTATTCAGAATTTTAAAGACCCCTGTCATATCTCCACTAAATCTTCCCTTTTCTAATGAAAACTACCCTGCCTGTCTAATCTTTTCCTGTGGCTGCACCTTCCCCATTCTAAAATATCCTTGTAAATCTTTTTTGTACTTTATCCAGTGTTTGTTTGTTTTTTACAGTCCTGACACCAGAGTTGTACAAGGTGCTGTAAGTGCAGTCTAACTAGAGTTGTACATAATTTGGCTACTTTTGAATTTGATCCCACTGGAATTAAATCTCAATGCTTTGTCAATTTTTTTTTGCTGGCTTGTTGTATGGCTTCTAATTATTTGTTAACCTGTATCTCTAGATTTTCATGCCCTTCTAACTCATTTTAGAAGCTTATTGTCGAAGGTAGAGATTGTTTATTATTTCAAAGTGCATCATCTTGTATTCATCTGGAGGAAAGTTTCTTTGTTACTTACCTACCCAGTCTGCAAGTTTTCTAATTGATTTCTGTATTATGTTATACTCTGCCTAAGTGACAGCCATACACTCAGTTTTGGCATAATTTAAACATTTTCATAGGGTTACTTATTCCCAAGTCCTATTATTTATGTACATCATAATTAACAGTGTTTCCATCCTGATCATTGTGGAATATCACTTTCTATCTTCTCCCAATCTGAACAACTGTTCTTTTCTCATTCCCCCCAACTCTCTGATTTTTATTTTTTTCACCAATTTGCTGCCTTTTTCAGCTATTAGTTGAAAGGCAGTGACATTGTGCTATTGTCCCTGGACTAGTAATCCAGGGACCCTTATCCTAAAAACACGATCCCTAGTTCTGGATTTCCTCAACAATGAGAACATTCTTTCTGAATCTACCCTGTCTCACCCTGTTAGAATTTTATAAGTTTCTATGAGATCCCCTCTCACTCTTCTAAACTCCAATGAATATAATCCTAATGGATTTAGCCTCCCTTCATTCGACAGGAGTCAGCCTGGCAAACCTTTGTTGTACTCTCTCTATCACAAGCACCTCCTTCTTCTGATAAAGAAACCAGCACTGCATACAATGCTCCAGGTGTGGCCTCACCAACGCCCTATGCAAATCCAGCAAAGCATTCATATTCCTATATTCAAATCCTCTCGCTCTGAAGGCCAATATACCAATTGCCTTCTTTGCTGCCTGCTGGACCTGCGCGCTCACTTTCAGTGACTGATGCATGAAGACACCAAGGTAATGCTGAGTATCCACCTCTCTCAATTTACACCCATTTGAATAATAACTTGCCTTCCTGTTATAATCCAGGTCAGAAACTCCAAGGTATTCTGTGAAGTTGGCTTGGACAATAAGTTTTGGATTTGAATTTGGCTAGGGTAGGCATGAGATGTTTCAATTCAAGTCTGATTCAAATGACTCCCTAGGGAGCTTTTATCAAACAAAGTTTATTTAAGAATACAGTTAACACATAGAAAGAAAATTATCAATAACTTTTACCAAGTAGAAAAAAGAAAAGAAACAAACATGGTATTGCATCAATCTTAACAACTAAATGCATTGTTCCAATAGAACAAACCTCCTTCAAAATATGTACCTGCCACAGCTTTAGTACAGAAAATGAGAATGCTCACTTGATGCTGGAACTTAGTTCTTTGGTTGGATTCTGTAACTTTCTTGACACAGTGCGGACAAGCTTGAAGCCAGAACAGCTTCTCAAAACACCAGAGAGAGAGAGAGGGAGAGAACACCGCAGCCAGTCTGAAGTAAAACACCTTCTCACCCAAGACTGAAAGTGAATCATTAGATATCTCTGTGGAGGAACCACATGAATTTTACTTGTCAAGCAATCTTCCCACAACACTTCAATCGTTCGTAAAATGCCAGAAAAGAAATTAGACCCAGAGTAAAAATAAACAAAACCTTATTTAACCCACTTACACAGCAATAAAAGAACTTCTAAGCAGGCAGCTGGAGCCACAACAAAAGCAAAAGGCTGGCTTGCAAACTGCAGAGAACATGATTTAAAAAAAAACATTTCTTGAAGGTACAGTAGCGTCACATTTCTTTTATTGCTACTGAAGTGGATAACCTCAAATTTATCTACATTATCCTGCATCTGCTACACATGCCAAATTATACTGAAGCACCTCTGCATCCTCCTCACAGCTTACCCTCCCACTCAACTTTGAATCATTTGCACACTTGGAGATAATTTAATAACTCTTCCAAATCATTAATATATAACATGAATAGTTGGGATTCTCACACAGATCCTCATGGTACGCTACTAATCACTGCCTGCCAATTGGAAAAACATCCATTTATGCCAACTGTTTGTTTCCGATCTGCTAACCAGCTTTCTATCCGTCACAATGTACCACCCTCAATCCCATGTGCCTTAACTTTACATAGTAGTCAACCATATGAGACCTCATCAAAATCCTTCTGAAAGTCCAAATAAACCACATCTACCCGTTCTCCTTTGTCAACTCCATCCTCAAAAAATTCCAATAGATTCATCAAGTATGATTTCCACTTTGTAAATCCATGTTGACTTTGTCTAATTATACCACTGTCTTCCAAATGCTGAGCTGTGAAATGCTGAGCAACGAAATGGACTCTATCAACTTTCCCAGCACTGACATTAGTCTCAGTGGATATAGTTCACTGT